>NC_092377.1:111792868-112130718 GCF_030028105.1 Mobula birostris
GCTGTGTATTTATCGTATCATTCCTGCTTTTACTATATGTTGGTGTTATTTTAGGTTTTATGTGTTACTTGGTATGATTTGGTAGCTTATTTTTTGGGTCTGGGAACCCTCAAAAATTTTTCCTATATAAATCGATGGTAATTGCTTCTTCACTTTACGCCATTTCGACACAAAAGGTTTCATAGGAACGCTCTACCTTAGTGAGGGAAGTACGGGACAAGGGCGGTCCCATATAAGACAAACCAATTTAGCCCAATATACGGGATGTCCTGGCTAATACTGGAGAGTTGTAACCCTGGGGAGGGTGTTAATCACGACCAGAATATAGGTGATAAGTCAACTATAAGTCACTTATAAATTGCTAATACACTCAATTTCGTTTCTAAAAGGGTTTATCTAAGGAATTTAATATTAAACACACCACATATTTTCCCCGTATGAACATATAAAATCATTGCAACACACCAATATCGCTGAATCAGTGGGAGCCCTGGGTTTGTTTCCCTGCAACAAGACGGTCCTATCAAGGGGTGATGGGAGACGGCGATACTCGAGGGGGGTTCCTTATGTCCAGTCTATTCCGCAATTTAGTTTTCGTTGCATTCATTGCAGAAAAGCCCACTTCACAGAGATATGTTGGAAATGGAAGCAATGTTTTCAGTGCTTTTGTGGCTATCTCAGGATATTCAGCCTTGACATTTGATCCAGAATCCCGGCAGAGATGTTATGTCAAACATACTTTTCAGCCCTCTGTCATTTGCAAACTCGAGGAGTTGATCTTCTTCCCGCGCTGACATGAATGACACATGCGTAATGACCTTGCGTGCGTTCAAGTTCAACAGTGGGCGTGGCAGGGAATGAGGAAAGGTGCAGCTGACTCATATCGCCAAATCATACCGTTTCCTCGTGGCCCGGTAGCGCATGCTTTGCGGCCCGGTAGTTGGGGACAACTGACTTAGATCACATTTCTTCCCCATTCTGATGTCTGATCTTAACAACATCTTGACCATGTCTACATGCTTTTATGCATTGAGTTGCTGCAACATGATTGGCTGATTAGATTTTTGCATTAACTAGCAGGTGTACAAGTGTATGTGGAAGATGAAATTCCACACAGGAAAAAAAATCATTTGCTTGCCTTTTCCATGGTTTTGTTTCAACATTTATACACTCTACCACTTCACAATGCTGCCAGGGGCTGGTACACAGATTGCAGTTCCCTTATTTATCACATGCTCATTGGAACGTGCAGTAAAATGCATCATTTGCATTAACAAGTAATACAATGTACAATACGCTGGGGGCAGCCCACAAGTGTCGCCATACACTCCGGCACCAACGTAGCACGCCCACTGTGTTCAGCACAACAATACAGCAGGAAAACAAGCCCCTTCCCACCTTCCCACCCACAGACCGTCCCAACTTCAAGACAAGCCAGGCCTCCACACTCCATTGGACTCGCAGACTTAGACTTCTGACTTCCCCAGTAGACTCACACAGTTCATTCCAAACTTTCCTTTCATTTATACCATCCTCAAAATTCCCACCTTCTCTGTCATTTATTTATTTATTTTTATTTAATTTGAGATATAATTCAGAACAGGGCTTCTGGCACTACAAGCTGAGCTGACCAGCAACCCACCTATTTAACCCTAGCCTAATCACAGGACAATTTACAATGATCAGCTAACCTACTATCTGGTATGCTTTTGGAGTGTGGGAGAACTACGGAGCACCTGGAGGAAATCCACGCGGTCACAGCAAAAATGACAAATTCCTTACAGGTAACAGTGGAATGAAACTCCAAATTGTAATGACATCACGCTAACCATAACGTTACCATGGTGTCCAATCTTTAGGTTTTTTGGGCGGAAAGGAGTTATTGGTGTTTCAGGTAAGTGCAGCAGTTATTGCTGATCGCTAATACCCCTGGATAAAGAAAGCACTTCAGAGGTTAGTTCCGAGTCAGCCAGGTCAGTGTACTCTGAATGACACCTTGGCCAGTTTGGATAAGGATGGCAGATTTTCTTCCCTAATGGAGGCCAGAGATGTGCCTACCATCTCACAAAACACAGGAGGAACTCAGTTGGTCAGCCTACATCTGTGGAAGGAGATGGACCGTCAACAGTTCGGGTCAAGACCCTGAAAGATAGATGGGAGAAGGTCAATATGAAGATGTGAGGGAAGGGATAAGTGGATTCTGGTGAAGAGGGGTAAGAGAAAGGTGGAGGTGGTGAGACTGAGCAGTGATCAGAGGAGGCAACAACAGACTACAAGGTCCAATCTGGAGGTGGGCAAATGGAAAATGCAAGAAAATTGATACATTAATATTCCCAAGGGTTACGGACTTCAAGCAAAACTCAATGGGATGAGCAGCACCCAGTGTGACAGGGCAGGGTAGGAGGAAAATGTTGATGTTTAGGTCGAGACATCAGAACTCCCTTCTGTCGTTTTTACTTCCCTGCTTGGCACCTGCCGTGGTGATGAGGCATTCTGCCAAATGCCTTTGATAATCAGCTGGGAAGTCACCCCACAGGATGTACCCATATCCTTTACCTGCAGGGCGTTCTGCACCCAGCATACTTGATGAACTTGTGATCAAAGGTGTTTTGCCAAAAATCGTTTCTGCAAATGAGAGGCTGTGTGTCAAAGTCCAACTGGAAGGAACATGGTGCAGCGGAGCTCAAGCCCATGAGGTAGAACCCTGGCATACGGTGACACTTGGAGTTTGTGTACTTCACTTCCACTCACAGCTTGGCACATAAAGATGGCCATCAGGGCAAGGTACAATTCTTCTCCCATTCTCTGGACTCCAGAGTCAGGAGACTTGTGTGATGGCATTGCGTTCTGTGTCCATCAAGCTCTAAACTCAGAAGAAGACTGTAAGCCCTAACTGTTATAGGACCTTCTCTATAGGGAGGTTATACTGTATCACCTACTCTTCAAGGACTAGGTTACTTCCCAGTCTGCTCTGTAGAGCAAGGTCTCACTGCTAGTACCCAATATCTGAGTGGTGGGTCTCTCCTTCCTACCAAGGAGGGTGTACTTCCAGCTAATGAGGTAGTGTAAGCGCAGTTTATTTAATTTTTTAACGACGCACATTTAAGCTTAGAAAAAATAATTCTTGACGCACACTTGAAATTCAGACGATTTCTAACATGAAGTATTTCTGAATTGCAGAAGATTTATAAACTACAAAGGACTGCCAAACGCAGGTCAAATTCTCACAAATGAGAAGGACATACCAGTGTGCTTCAAATGAAGGAGCCGTTGTTGTCGGTCCTTTTTGCACTTTGTGGCATATCTGGCAGGATTGTTTGCTATTTCCTAAGCATTTGTCTACTTTTTTAAGAGGCCGAGTTGCTATCTTGATGCTCAACCTAGCACGGATGGAAGGCGTGCAAGGGGCCGGCCAGATCCGAACCTCTGGCCCACTCGCCTCTAAGTCCCGTGCTGATATCGCTACATCACCGGTCAGCGAGATGCATGAGTCATCTGTTGCAAAAACCCAAAGGCGGAGGAATAAATTCGTGTTCTTGTCTCTGGCATTCCTAACATTCTTACTTGTTTTTCATCTAGCTGATATCAGCTGCATGTGATGTTTTTCAGTTCCATTCTCAGGCCAAGTGAGTACAATGTTTAATTAGGTTGGAGTGGGCTCCATTGCTCTCTTGATTAAATCATGGGTTAATGAGAACCTTGTTGTTTACATATTTACAACAAGAGGCTGAGCAATCAATATTGGTTAGAATCACCAAGCAGCTCTTTCCCTCCCAACCACTTTCTGCTTTCCACAAGGATCACTCCCTGTGCGACTCCCTTGTCCATTCGTCCCTCTCCACTGATCTCCATCCTGGCAAGCAGAACCAGTGCTACACCTGTCCCTACACTGCCTCCCTCACTATCATTCAGGGCCCCAAATAGTCCTTCCAGGTGAGGTGGCACTTCACCCGTGAATCTGTTGGGGTTATGTACTGAGTCTGGTGCTCCTGGTGTGGCCTCCTATATATCAGTGAGACCCGACGTAGATTGGGAGACCTCTTCACCGAGCACCTACACCCTAACCCTCTGAACACCAGAAAAAGCAGGATTTCCCAGTAGCCACACATTTTAATTCCACTTCTCATCCACATTCTGATATGTCAATCTATGGTCTCCTCTACTGTTGCAATGAGGCTACACTCAGGTTGGAGGAGCCTCACCTTATACCCTGTCTACATAACCTCCAACCTGATGACATGAATGTCAGTTTCTCGAGCCTCTAGTAAAGGCCACGCCCCCTTCCCCATCCCCTTTTCCCTCTCTCACCTTATCTGCTTGCCTCCCTCTGGTGCTCCTCCCCCTTTTCTTTCTTTCATGGTCTTCTGTCCTCTCCTATTAGACTCCCAATTCTCCAGCCCTGTATCTCTTTCACCAATCAACTTCCCAGCTCTTTAGTTCCCCCTTCTCCCTCCTAGTTTCACCTTTCACCTTGTGGTTCTCCCTCCCCTCCCCCACCACCTTCTTACTCTGACTCCTCATCTTATTTTCTCCAGTCCTGCCGAAGGGTCTTGGCCCAAGATGTCGACTGTACTCCTTTCCATAGACGCTGCCTGGCCTGCTGATTTCTGGTCTGCCTGGTTGCTTGGTTAGAACTATAAGTTGTTAAAAACTTTCACCGCTGGATAGCTCATGCTGCTGTGCTCGAAAGCTGAGGTTTGCAATAAACCCCTTGGGCCCCGCAAAGTGAACATTGGTGACCCATCGGATGTGCTCACATGAAACAACAGATGGCTTGGCTGATGGTCATGCCATGGTAGATCGGAATTCCCACACCTATAACCAAATGCAGCTCACGCCAAGACCAGCTCATATTTGATTACCGAGTATTTGCCTGCCTCTGAGAAGGAATGTCACCTCCATGGTCCCAGCCTTTTGTCTTAGCTTGGTTATCCATCCCAGTCAATTCCCCAGCTCTTCTGGGCGAGATTCCCAGCACCTTCCGACAGTCATACTTAGTGGTGAATGGGACAGAGGATTGATTGGGCCAGTTACTGAAGGACATGGCTTCACTCTTCCTGTATTGCGCTGTGGCCCCCAAGGTCAGCTCAAGGTGACCATAGATGTTGAATCAATGGCCTAACCATGGGTCTGAGGGGAATTTGGTGATGTCTCTCATATACAGCAAAGCTTTTGATTTGAGTGTTGCCCTCTGCCTGCAGTCTTTTTTTTCTTATCTTAGCAATATCTTTTATTCATAATGATATTTACAGAAAATATCAGTGACATGTTTCCCCTGTGCATTGTGCATTGTTCCCTTGTTGAGTGTAGTCACAGAATTGTTCAACAGTCTCTACAGTCAAACTGACCAATAATTGACAAGGAGTCTCCAAGAATTAAACATTAATCTCGAGTAGAATGTGGTACAATTATTACAATATTGTTTTCAATATATTTGAAAAATTCTGTTAATTATAAAAGATTGGGGGTGGGATGGGATGGAGGATGTTTGCAATGTCTGTCAAGAATCACCCAATCAGGTGAAGAGAGGTGAAGATGGATGTAGTGGCTGACCAATGTATGGCTGTGAGGTGGGCTTGTTGGAGGCAGAGAGCTGGTGTAATGAAGTCACTACCAACCAAGAGTTAGCAATAGTAAATGCCAAGGTTTCAGAATTAACTGCATGGAACAAGTGCAGAATTTACAGCTGAGGCCAGAATGCTCCCCAAACTCTCTTACTGCCCATCCCCGCCTGATCTGGATGCCGAGGCTGCACTCAGGGCTGTGTGCTGAGGGGCAGCAGGTACTCAGGGAATGGGCTGTTGACCTCATTTGACGGGGATGAAGGCCAGGATGGAACCTGACCATCGCTTAAAGCCAGGGCTGTAATTTAAATATTTATCATTGTCTCTGATGCGTATTTGGAAATATTTGAAAACATCAAACTGGCAATAAATATTTAAAAGTACAATTAATTGAATGTATATTAAGACACTAAGAAATAATTAATCATGTTAAAATAAAAGTTAACTGAGCTATCTTTTCCCTGCCATCTCCTTCCCAGGAGCGGCTGTGTAGATGATGGTGAGGGCTGTGGTAGGGTACAGCACATTTCCCACCATGATGCTACTCAGCATTTATTTTGGTCTGTCAGAGTACCTGACTTACCCAGGTTCTGTTCCTGGGGTCTTTTGTTTGCTAAACGGTGGGCAAATTGTGACAGGAGATGGTTCCCTTTCTCTATTACTATACTTAATTGCAGTGCAGTTTACTTGCGAATGTGCGGTGTATACTCTTGGCAGCAGTGTAGTGGTTACTGTAATGCTTCTGCAGTGCCAGCGACTTGGGTTCACTTCCCAGCGCTGTCTGTAAGGAGTCTGCACGTTCTTCCTCTGGCCGCGTGGGTTTCCTCTGGGTGCTCCGGGTCCTTCTCACAGTTCACAGACGCACGGATTAATAGGTTAATTGGTCACATGGGTGTGATTGGGCGAGAAGAGACTGTTACACTGCTCTATCTCTAAATAAATATAAATACATGGGAATGAGGGAGAACGGAACAAACGTGATTCTTCCTTTGGGAGCAAGTGTGATCCTAATGGGCTGAATGAGCATTTTTTTGTGTTGTTATGTCAGTAATTTTATACCTGAGATTAAGAAAGGTATTTTTGATGGTTAAAATAATTAACTTTGTTACATGCCAAGATGTCTTGTGAGCCACGAGGCATAAAATTCTTGTGGTGTACTGTTTAATTTCCAGATTCAAGTTCAAATTCATTGTCATTCAGCCAAACCCATGTCTCCAGCTAAATAAAGCATGGTTCCTCTGGGACCAAGGTGCAAAACACAGTATATATTTCACATACAACACACAAAATAGCATTAACAGATAATAGAAATATTCTGTTGATGTACAAGTTGACATAAAGTACATATACAACATATAGCTAAATATATGACGGTATAATGCTACTGGCATCGCCATAATGTGTAGTCCTTCTCCTTATACTAGGGTACTTTCTGCCTGATCTTAGGAAGTCAAAGAAATTATGGGATGGATGGGATGGGTCCTTGACAATGCTGAGGGCTCTGCAAATCTGGTATATGTCCTGGATGGGAGGGAGGGAGACCCCAGTGATTCTCTCAGCAGTCCTCACAGTCCTCTGCAGGGTCTTGCAGTCAGATGCCTTGCAATTCCCATACCGGATGGTGATACAGCTGGTTAGGACTCTCTTGATGGTGCTCAGGAACCTCAAGACCCACGTCACCAGATTCAGGAACAGTTATTACCCCTCAACCACCAGGCTCTTGAGCTAAACAGGATAACTTCACTTATCATTGAAATGTTTCCACAACCTACAGACTCACTTTCAAGGACTCTTCGTCTCATGTTCTCGATATTTCTTGTTTATTTGTTTATTATTATTATTTCCTTTTTAAAAATATTTTATTTGCATAGATTATTGTCTTTTGCACACTGATTGAAAGCCCAAGTTACTGATAACTGTATCAGTCTTTCATTGATACTGTCATGGTTATTATTCCATTATGGATTTACTGTGAATGCCCACAAGAAAATAAACCTCAGCGTTGTATACAGCATAGACATACTTTGATGATAAATTTACTTTGAAATGTTTGAACCAACACCTCCAGGCCCTTCCTGTTACGGGTGACCAGAATTATATATGGTACTCCATGCAGCCCAACCAAAGTGTAATATATTGAATTGAATTGACTTTTTACTTACATCCTTCATATACACAAGGAGTAAAAATCTTTATTTTATGTCTACGTCTGAACGTGCAATGTGCAATTTATAGTAATTTGTGCTAAATAGTATGTACAGCAGGATAGTAGGTATAACATAGAAATACAGTTGTGTCAGCATGAATTAATCAGTCTGATGGCCTGGTGGAAGAAGCTGTCCCGGAGCCAGTTGGTCCTGGCTTTTATGCTGCGGTACTGTTTCCTGGATAGTAGCAGTTGGGGTGACTTGGGTCCCCAATGATCCAACGGGCCCTTTTTACGCACCTATCCTTGTAAATGTCCTGAATTATGGGAAATTCACAACTACAGATGTGCTGGGCTGTCCGCACCACTCTCTGCAGACTCCTGCAATTAAGGGAGGTACAGTTCCCATACCAGGCAGTGATGCAGCCAGTCAGGATGCTCTCAGTTGTGCCCCTGTAGAAAGTTCTTAAGATCTGGGAGCTTACATCAAACTTCTTCAAACATCTGAGGTGAAAGAGGTACTGTTTTACCTTTTTCCCCACACAGCCAGTATATACAGACCACGTGAGATCCTCAGTGATGTTTATGCTGAGGAACTTAAAGCTGTTCACCCTGTCAACTCCAGATCCATTGACATCAATAGGGGTTAGCCTGTCTCCACTCCTACTGTAGTCCACAACCAGCTCCTTTGTTCTTGCGACATTGAGGGGAGAGGTTGTTTTCTTGACACCACTGCAAGGCGCACTTCCTTACCCTTGTACTCAATCCCCCAGGCAATGAAGGCATGCATGACCTAAACCACCTTCACCACCCTATCTGCCTGCATGGCCACTTTCAGGGTAACTTTGAACTTGGATCTCAAGATCCCTCCAGACATCAAGGCCGTTAAGGATTCTGTCATTAACTGTAGACATTACATTTACATTTACCTCCCCAAAATGTGACAACTTACATTTGCTTAAATTCTTATCTGCCATTTCTCTGCCCATACTTGCAGCTGGTCTATATTCTGTTGTATCGTTCGACAGCTCTTTAAGCTGTCCTAAACTCCACCAATATTTGTGTGCTCTGAAAACTTACTAGTTCACCCATCAAGTAATGGATATTTTTTGGATTTTTTTTTACAATGTCAGTGCAATGTAAAAGTACTGAAATGTGATTGCTTCTTGTTTGTTTGTAAGTCTGACCTAACCTAACCCTCCTTAATAAGGCAAGTATCTGTTCCATTCACTTATTAACCTGAATAAACCACTGATTTACACTGAGCATTTGTAGACCTTTGCTCTCCTGTTAGCTGTCCATAAACAGGTCATTTGTAATGTGGTCTGTTGGTGGACAACACAGCCCCTCAGAGCTTTCCTCGACTGCAGTCTGACCCTCCTTCACCATGGCAACATTTGATGATGTCCTTGTAGAAGTTGGAGGTTTCGGTCCATATCAGAGCAGAGTGTTCCTCCTGATGTATCTGAGCTCAGCCTTGTTCTCCTGGCTATACTTTGGCTTTGTGTTCCTAGCTGTTACTCCTGACCACTGGTGCAGGAGCCCTGGGGCATCAGAACTTAGGGAAAAATGCAACTGGTCCCTGAACCAGGAAAAGAACTATACACTCCCTGCAGGACGTCCTGGCATCTCCTCGTACAGTCATTGCAAGAGGTTTGACCTGGATTGGAACTCTTCCTCGATCAGCTGTGACAATCCACTTCCCTTTGCCTGGAATCACTCTCGAGATCTCCCTGTTACGACGTGCCAGGATGGGTGGGAGTTTGAGAACGGCTCAGTCTCCAGCATCGTGACTGAGGTAGGTTTCAGCTTTGGTCAGAGGTCAGACTCGATATAGTGGTGAAAGACAGACTCGCTTTTCAATGACACTCTTCCGATTTATTTATCACATGTACATTGAAGCATCCAGTGAACCAACCCAACCTTGGGTCATCCCACACAGTTTATGTCGTTTGGCTAACAACCAACTCAATCTCCGGTCATCTCACACAGTTTGCATCTGGTGAGAGCACTGCCACAGCTGTAATATAGGAAACGCAATAGCCAGTCTGTACAGAGTAAGATCCCATGAACAACAATGTGATAGTGAGCAGATTATTTTTATTAGTGCCTTTGGTTGCAGGACAAACTTGGGAAGGGGCACCTGGAAAATCTGCATTTTCTTGTAGTGGTGGGTAGACTTCTGATGGGACCTCTGTTTTACCCCTCTCAAACTTGTGTTCAGATCCTTCCTCCGCCTCACTGCTCCCAATCCCTAGGGCACAATAATTATGTGGCATCTCAGTGTTTCCCTGGTTCTTTGTTTTCCTGTCCTGTGTTCTGCGGACACAGTGTTGGAGATGTCCAGAACCTAATCTCTGGAACTTCCTTTAGTGTGTCCTCCTGGCTAAAGTTACTCTCTATCTCCTCTTCTCCAATCCAATCCTCTCCAATCATCCACCTTAAGGCTAATTGCATTAGTGTTAAACAGTACTGCGAAGTATCTTGTGATGTCTTCAGCATGGTATGTGAATGTTGGGTGAATCTGTGGAATTCATTGCCCCAGGCACACGTGGAGGCCAAGTCACTGGGTATAATTAAAGCAGAGATTGATAAGTTTTTGATTGGTAAGGGTGGCCAAGGTTACAGGGAGAGGGTAGGAGAGTGGGTTTGAGATAATAAATCAGTCATGATGGAATAGTGGAGTAGACCCAGTGGTTCTGCTCCTATGTCTCTTGATTTTATGGAAGTGGTTAGACATTCACTTCTCCAAGACCTTGCCCAGTGACCTAGAGATCCATGTTGGCTGGAGTCAGAGCCTCATGGTTTGATTCTTGATGTGGTCACCCATGCCAAACAGAGGAAAGCCAGACTAAGGGTGGCCCACTGGTTCGGGGGCTCGTCTCAGGGCTAACAACCCTGACCGGTTAAAAAAAATTGTTATGGAAACGATGGAGATGGAGGACCTTCACTGTTGCCCTACGTGCCAGCGGTGTAATGGGCAGTAAGTAAGATGTTCAGTACTGATTTGGACATGTGGGGTGGGGTAGTTGGAAAGCAAACAACTGAAGATGCTGGAAGTCCGAAACAAAATCAGAAAACACTAACACTCAGCAGGTCAGGACCAGGCAGCATCTGTGAAAAGAGAAACAGTTACCTACCTGTGAACTTGATACCACATAAGTGAGGAGAATGCTCGAAAGCTAAAGAAACGGATTCACATTAAGAGAGAAAAAGATTTTGGTTGATTGACTCAAAAGTTTACCCAGAGGATGTTTGCAGTGTACAAGTTATTGCATTCTGTTGCTTTCTGAATAACTCCAACTTTTGAATCTCACTTTTCAACTTCCCACTAGATAGGCCAATCAGTTTAACATTAATGACAGAAAACACAAGGGAGCATTGACTGAGATAAAGTTAATTGTCATAACATTAAGCATGGGTTAATATAGGACAGCCAGTATATCTCCATTGTTTGATAAGGGTAACAATGATATTTTCCTTAGACAAGTGTCCTGTTATTTGATTTTGATTTTGATTTGAAACATCAACAATTTACTCCAGCAACCTCAGCCCCCACCATAGATGCTGCTTAACACACTGAGATCCTTGAGCAGAATTTGTTGTTCCAGATTCAAGCATCTGCAGACTCTTGTGTGTAGTATTGTATTTTGTTGAATTAAACCAGGGCCAGACTTGCACAGTAAATGGCAGGACCCTGGGGAGTGTTGTAGAACAGAAAGATTTTGAGGTACAAATTCATAGATCCCTGAAAGTGGTGAAGAAGACATTTGCATGCTTGTCTTCGTCAGGTAGGCTACTGAGTATGAGAGTTGGGACATCATGTTACATCTGTACAAGTTACTGTGAGACCACACTTGGAGTTAGTGTGCACTTCTGGTCACCTAGTTATAGGAAGGATGTTATTAGGCTGGAAAAGGTGCAGAGAAGGTTAATAAGGTCCAACAGGCTTGAGCTGGATGGGCCTGGTCTGTCTTCCTTGAAGTATAGGATGCTGAGGGGAGACCTTTAGGCATTGGTGCAGAATTTGGCCCATTGAACCTGCTCCACCATTCCATCATGGCTGATTTATTATTTCCCTCAACCCCATTCTCCTACCTTTTCATCGTCAGTTTTAATGTCCTTACCTATCAGCCTCCACAGCCATTTGTGCTAATAAATTCCACAGATTTACCACCCTCTGGCTAAAGAAATACTTTCACCCCTCTGTTCTAAAGAGATGTCTTTCTAATCTGTGTCCTCTGGTCTTAGACTCTCCCACTATAGGAAACATCCTCTCCACATCCACTCTATCTAGGCCTTTCAATATTTGACAGGTTTCAATGAAATTGCCCCTCATTCTTCTAAACGCCAGTGAGTACAGGCCCAGAGCCATCAAACGGTCCTCATACGTTAACCCTTTCATTCCTGGGATCATTCTCATGAACTTTCTCTGGACCCTCTCCAATGCCAGCACATCCTTTCTTAGACAAGGGGCCCAAAATTGCTCAACTGCCGTATAACCAATGATTTATAATACCTCAGCATTACATCCTTGCTCTCTTATTCCAATCCTTTCGAAATGAATGGTAACATTGCATTTACTTCCTTCCCACCTAATAGAGGTATCTAAAATCGCAAGGGGGCATTGATAAGGTAATCCCTGGGATTACAGAGTCTAAAACCAGAGGGTAACGAAAATTATTTTAAAATTCATTCTGTGTTCTTTCCTGGTTCAGCTCAGGGAATTTGCATATGCATTCACAAATGAAAAAGGAGGCACTGCACACGTGTTAAGGGTCACATGGAATCACGAGATTAGAACTGGAACAAATGTAATACAGAAAGAAAAATGAATGATTACTCAAGTAATACAAAACAACAACATAACACTTATCATCCACTTATTAAGCTGAGATTTGAAATGTCGAAGGGGAGCCACAGATCTGACAACCCTTCATGTGGCCTTTTCTCTCTACATCTATCTATCACTCTCTATCTCTAACTTTTCTCTCTGCATCTATCTATCACTCTCTATCTACAACTTTTCATACTGGCTCTAGTCATGATTCAGTTTAAGAGACGATTCCCCCTTGCACAAAGAAAGTGCCCCTTTTTATACCCTTGAAGGTTCCTTCAAAACAATAATATAATTATCACCCCAGTACTTTTCTATCCCTTAGTGGTAACTGCTGCACGTCCTTATCTCTTATGACCTTTGACACAGACAGATAGTTTAGGAAAATGGAGACAAATGGTTTGTAAGGCAGTAAATTATCATTATCTCATCTCGGGGACGTGCACATCTCTGGACTAGTACCACATTTCAAGCTAACACCATTTTGTCTTCGAACTTCCATTTTATTTTGGCATTTCCAAGGAAGAATTATAATTAATTCATTCCTTACAAGGGTATGGAGTTAAAATGAGAGGGGTAAGATTTAAAAGGGAGCAAGATGTGGGTATGTAGGATGAGCTGCCAGTGGAAGTGAGGGAGGAGGGTGGAGAATTGCAATGTTTAAAATGCATTTAGACAGACACATGGACAGGAAAGGTTTAGAGGGATATAGGCCAAATGTAGGCAAATGGTACTAGATCAGGTAGACACCCTGGTCAGCGTGGATGATTTAGGCTGTTTCTGAGACATATAGCTTCATGACTATATGTTGGAGTGACAATCTCAAAACTGAGAATGATCTTCACTGTTTCCGGTGTTCCATTTACTTGTAAGAGATAATAAAAGCACTGGTGGTAAGTTTGCCAGACTCCTCAGAGGGACAGCCTTATATCCTTCAGGAGGCAGTTGCACCCAGTAGATTGACTGTTTCAAATTGGGTCTGTGGCCGGGGATGAGAGGGTGTGCCTCTGAGTGAGGCAAGGAGGGGAATCTCACAGGTGGTTCTGGTGGAGCCTCAGCCTTTGAGCTTGCTCAGTAGGTCTGAGATTTTTCTCCCTGTGCGGATGAGAGTGGGGGCTGTAGGAAGGATGAGCAACCGAACTGTGGCACTGTGTTTAGGGAGCCATTCATAGGGTACCATGGTGGTGCAGTGGTTAACGTTTCTTACGGACAGCATCATAGTTGAACTTTGAATTCTGAGTTGTAATAGCATTGCACCAATCACTATGCTATACCACTATCTAGACCCCTCATAATTTTGTACTCTCCCCTCAATCTCCTCTGCTCTAGGAATAAAGTCCAAACCTACTCAACCTTTCCCTACGGCTCAGGACCTCAACATCCTTGTAAATTTTCTCTGCACTCTTTCAATCTTATTGATATCTGCCCTGTAGGTAGGTGATCAGACTGCCTACATTACTCTAAATTAGGCCCCACTAATGTCTTTATACAATTTCAATAACATACCAACTCCTGTACTTCATACTTTGTTTTATGAAGGCCAATGTGCCAAAAACTTTAATTATGACCCTCTTGACCTGTGGTGTCACTGTCAAGGACTTATGGATCGGTATTCCCAGATACCACTGTTCTACTGCACTCCTCTGTAACCTACGCTGGTCACCCATGTCTGTCCTTCCAAAGTGCAACACCTCACAATTGTCTGTATTAAATTCCATCTGCCGTTTTTCCAGCTGGACCAGATCCCACTACAAACTCTGACAGCCTTCCTCGCTGTCCACTATGATCCAATCTTGGTGTCATTTGCAAATTTGCTGATCCAGTTAACTACATTATCATCCAGACTATTGATATAGATGGCAAACAACAGTGGACACAGCACTGATCCCTGCAGCAGACCACTAGTCACGGGCTTTCAGTCAGACAGGCAACCATGCTACCACTTTTTAGCTTCTCCTGTGAAGCCAATATCTAATCCTAAATGCCAAGTGACTGAGCCTTCTTGACCAACCTGCCATTTCGGGATTTGTCGTAGGCCTTGCTTATGTTTGAACGCATTACACAGAATCATTACAACATAGGTAAATGACCTGTCCCTGTTCTGTAAAACTCAAACGCCTTTACTCTTTGCACTTAGGAGATGTTGGTACCCCTGTCAGTTTAGGGTGGCACGTGGCTGTGGAACTTATGTGTTTCAGTGATGTTATTTGTGTAATTCCACAACAGTTTGAGCTGGTGTGTGCTGACGCCTGGAAGGTGGACCTCTCTCATGCTTGTCTGAACCTGGGCTTCATGCTTGGAACGATAATCATGGGCTATGCAGCGGACATGTACGTATGGACCAACGCATGCCTCATACATTGTGTTAGTCCCCGGGTGTGGGAATGGGATATTCATCATTCTGTCCACAACTTCTACCTGCAGATTTGGTCGCAAGTCCTGCTTCTTGTTTGCAACCTTTGTGACCACAGCCTCGGGTCTCCCACTGGCCTTTGCTCCAAGCTACCCTTGGTTTGTGATTCTGCGCACTCTACAGGGGCTCTTCAGTCGGGGAGGATACCTGTCTGCCAACATCTTAAGTAAGAACCTCGCTCTGTGATATGTAGATGTCAGGGATCCTCAGCAGATGATGACAATCTTGAAAAAAAATTACTGCAAACTGAAATTTAAAAAAAAACCCAGAAAATGCTGGAAATACTCGGCAGGTCAGGCAGCATCAATTGAGAGGGAAAAACACTGTTAAAGTTGTAGATCATTGACTCTGAGCTCCTTTATCACTGCTAAATTTCATGAGGAGAAAATGGTGTGGTTTGATTTAAACTTGATTTATGGTAAAATACACATTGGATTCCGGTTAATTGGGACACATTGGGACCAGTACATTTTGGCCCAATTAAATGGCTGTCATAGTTAGCTGGAGTTTCATGAAAGTAGTGAAAAAGGTATAAAAAAAAGACAAACTACCATTTAAATAACAAATTATGTATTTAAATGAAACACAGAAGAAATTAGAACACTACCAATGCAACTAGAGTATTATAAAACTGCGTATTACTCCCTAATACTTATCAACAGAGGAATTCATCTGGTGTGCACTGCTGTTACGGGGTGTCCAGCGAGGGGCAGCACCTCTGATGAAGGGGCTTGTCATGCCCATTCTGGGCCAGCTCACTCACCCTTGGTTCTCAGCTCTCACCTGTGGCAGCAAGTAGCTACTTGTGTGCAACAGCAGACACACTCTTGTTGCACCTCTTCCACAGACAGGCTAAACCTGGTGAGGGTAACTGGCAGGCCTTGTACCCCAGTGAAACTGGGACGTGTCTGTCCTAACATACAAGTCAGATCCAATGGACTGGGTGGATGAGAATCAACAATGAAATCCAACTGTCAAGGTGGCGGTTCTGCAATGCTTCATGGAGAGTGAAGGGTGTGACACAGCACAGAAAAAGTTGTGGTTATCCACTGCAGCCAGACTGTAGTTTGTGTCGACTACTCACACCACTAGACCTGAACCTCCGAGGTGGAGAGAGTGGAACTATCCTAGTGCATTGGCTTTTCCACTTCAAAAACTCTCCTGCACAGGTTTCACTGGCATCGTCAGATATGACAGGTAACTAATGCACTGCCATTATATTTTGCTTGACTGTAACTGAACTAAATCAGTGCAGATAATGGACTGCCTTCATACAATGCCTTCGATGATTGCATCCTCCAGATCTTCACTTTCATTGTAACATTCAAGATGATTGTCAATACCTTCAAATTCTTCATAGTTTCTAACTTGTTGAAGTAGTGAAACCGTTTCATTTTCACTCCCAGCTCTTCTGCATCTCCAAGCCTGAATGCTTGAAACTGCAGTGAGCAAAACAGTTCTAAATTGTCTTACTGCTTACTTCTTGCTATGTTTAGTGACAAAAATAACTACTTTTTAAACACAAACACCCACAATGCCGCTATTTCAAAACGGTCTGCTCTAAGCATTGTGTAGACCACAAAAGTTCACATGAAGTATGCTAGTTAGAAACTGTCCAGCAACAGTCTCCTGTCCCAATTAAGCAGCAAAGTATCCCAAATAAATGAAGGGAATTCCAACTATTTTCTAGATTAATTTTTGTTCTTTCAGAGTAATCCCAAATAAGTGGCTCCCCTTATCAACCAATGGACTGAATAAACAGAATCCACTGTATATACAGTAAGAAAAAGAAGTGCAAAAACCTTTCACATTCTTTAGGCTTTCTATTCTAGAACATCAGAGATGTCCTCCTCTTTCAAATAATGGCATTTCTCTTCCACCACCATTGACACTGATTGACACGCTTTTTTTCCATATCCCATACATCATCCTCTTGCCTTCATAACAAGGACTGAGTTCCCCTTATCCTTACCTACCACCCTATCAATCTCTATATCCAGCACATCTGCCATCTTTAACTGCTACCACCTCCAATGGGATCCTACCTCTAAACGCATCCTTCCGTCTCCCCCCAACTCTCCGTCATCCACCGGGATCACTGTCTACATGACACCCTTGTCCACTCATTTCCCTCACCCCCAAATGATCCACCACCCGGCACTCTCCACAGCTACCCCTCCTCCTCCCTCACCACCACCCAGGGCCACAAACAGTCCTTCCAGGTGAGGGGACACTGAGAGTCTGCCAGGGTCATCCATTGTATCTGGTGCCGCCTCCTCAGCACTGATGAGACCTGACGTGGATTGTGGGACTCCTTGGTCTCTGCCTTTGCTTTGCCCACTGTAAATAGGAAGGACCTCCCTGTTGGCTCTCCATTCCCAGTATGACACTACCTGTCCATGGTCTCCTCTACTGCCATGATGAGGCTAAGCTTAAGTTGGAGAAGCAGCACCTCAGGTAGCCTCCAACCTGATGTCATAAACATCGATTTCTAACTTCCAATAATTACCCCTTGCCCCTTCTCTCTTTTTCCATTCCTTTTTCTGGTTCTCTTCTCACCCCATCTCTTCTCCTCACCTTCCCATCTTCTCCCTCTGATGTCCCTCCTCCTTTCTTTTCTTCCACGGTCCACTCTCCTCTGCTATTTAATTCTTTCTTCTTCGACCTTTTACCTCTTCCACCTATCACCTACCAGCTTCTTATTTCAACCCCCCCCCCCACTTAAACATTTTCCCCCTCACCGGGTCTCACCTATCACCTGCCAGCTTGTACTCTTCCCCTCCCCCTCCTTCTTATTCTGCTTCCAACCCCCTTCCTTTCCAGTCCCGATGAAGGGTCTTGACCCAAATATTTATAGTTTATTTTCCTCCAGAGATGCTGCCTGATGAATTAAACTAATCCCTTCTGGTGGTGGCATCCGTTAGTCTCGCGAGACCATGGATCTGCGCCTGGAAAGTCTTGCTTCAGTTGTGCCGTCGCGGTGAGGCAACACTGGAGTGTCCTCTCCAGGGCACAGGCCTGGCCAAGGTTGTCTAGAAGACCGGCAGTTGCCCAAGCAGCAAGTCTCCCCTCTCCCGACACCGATGTTGTCCACGGGAAGGGCAAGCGCCGATACAGCTTGGCACCAGTGTCGCCGCAGGAATTGCCAGAACGAGGTTGAAGGCAACGTCGGACTACCTTAGGGACTCCAGCTCCGGATTTGTCCTCAGGGTTTACTCCCGAAGCCTTTCTTGTGAGTGGGTATGGCCGCAAGGCAGCGGAGGTTTGAAATCAGAGTTTTCCCTCTCTTAGATAGACTGTCTTCCCAGGCTGACGAGCTCCATCTACCCGAAGCACTGGTTTTAAGGCCCCAGGACCCACCTTCACCCCTTCTCCTGTCAGTAGAAACAGTTCTGCCGGGCTTAGGGGCTAAGCCCCACAAGAAGGCCAGGAGTTGGACTTGGTTGTCAGAGGCTATTTGAGGCGCATGCCGTGAGGAGAACTTTCAGGTAGTGGGAGCTTGTCCCCACTCCCACTCCTCGGCTTGACAACCTTGGCTTTCTAGCATCTGCAGAATATAAGATAGAGGAGGAACTGGAGTAAGTAGAATGGAGGCTGCCGTATACAGTCATAGGGTATTATAGAACAGGGACAGGTCCTTTGGCTCATCTAGCATGTGCTGGGCTGGGTTTTCTGCCTAGTTCCTTCTGCCTGCAGTCAGACCGTTACTCTCCATATCTCTCATCCATGTGCCTAACCAAACTTTGCCTTAAAAGTTACAGTTGAACCCTTATCTAATACTTATGCTAGCAGCTTATTCCACACTTGCATCACTCTTGAGTGAAGTTCATCCTCAAATTTCCTCAAATCCCTTCTACCTACACAGTATCCATACCCCTCCATTCTCTGCACATTCCTAGGAGCCTCTGAAGTGCCTCTATCACATTTGTGTCCAATGCCACCCGGGCAATGAATTTCAGGCCATCACCACTCCTTGCAAAAAAACTTGCCCCTAACATCTCCTTTGAATTTATCCCTCTCATGCCTTCCAGTAATGGACATTTTGACCCTGGGCAAAAGATACCTGCTGCCTACACTCTATCTATGCCATTTATAATCCTATAAACTTCTATTAGGTCTCATCTGAGCCTCTGACCAACAAGCTAGCCCCAGATTCCCTGTAATCCTGTGAACTATGATTCACTGCCTCATCCCATCCAGTCACGTGGCTGGTGACCCAGTGGCTGATTTCCCTTCTAGTCACGTGATTGGTGCTCCATTCCCAGTCATTCACAGAGCCCAGAGCTCATGCATTAAGTTTTTTTATTGTCGTTCAACTGTACACATGTATACCACCAAACAAAACAACCTTCTTCTGGAGCAAGATGCTCACCACAGTACATATAACTCACACACAACACATGAAGAGATAGTACCAGAAGTCAATTAACAACTAATAAAATATATTCTAGAAGATTGATCCTTAGCATGAGGTGCATTTACGACACATATTAATTGAACTGAATTCTTACATTCTTCACATACATGAGGAGTAAAAATCTTAACATAACGTCTCCATCTAAATGTGTAATGTGCAATCATAGTAATTTATAGTAATTTATAATAAATAGAACAGTCAGTGTAATATAGAGTACACTCAAATCAGCGTGAATTCATCAGCCTGATGGCCTGGTGGAAGAAGCTGTCCCGGAGCCTATTGGTCCTGGCTTTAATCCTGTGGTACCGCTTCCTGGGTGGTAACAGCCGGAATAGATTGTGGTTGGGATGGCTTAGGTCCCCAATAATCCTACAGGCCCTTTTTACACACCTGGCCTTGTGAATGTCCTGAATCATGAGAAGTTCACAACTACAGATGCGCTGGGCTGTCCGCACCACTCTCTGTAGAGTGAACAGTGTAAAATTACTGGCATTTCATATGTGATGGCAGGGAGTTTATTAGTCTCACAACCTGGGGGAAAGAAGCTGTTTCCCATCCTAACACTCCTTGTGCTAATGCTACAGTATCTCCTGCCTGATGGTAGGGGTCAGAGAGATTGTGGAGTGGATGGCAGGGATCTCTGACAATACTGAGTGCATTGATAAATAGAGAGTTAAACGGAGCTACTAGAAGTTGCTCAAAATATGGTCTCATCCTTCTGCAGATCATTTGGGAATGTGACAATGGGACCTGGAATTTGGAAGCACCAGGTCCCACCATTTGATGACTTTCTACTCTTAATCTTCTCTGCCATGGTATCAACAGGAATGTTTATACACTGTACTTGTAAATCTAAAAATCCAGGCACCTCAAAGATTGTATATAAGTCACTATTAAGTTGTCCAAGGATTGTAGCGGGTCCCTCCCTGAGAACAGATGTTGTGGAGGAAGTGGGAATGGTGTAGAGGGGTTAAATGCCTTGAACTAATGTTGTGGCAGGCAGATTATAACTAGTGCTGGAAGCGTCAGTGAGTTTGGTAACCAAGCTCCCTAACACCTGTTCAATCCTCACAGCTGCTCAGATGGATACCAATCTCATCCTGGAGGTTCAATGTCCACTTTCTCTCGGCCAGGTGTGGGAGAGGTGGAGGGATGGTGGGGGTTCTCTCTGGATCCATTTCACTGCTACCTGTCAGCTCCACACACCCCATGATTTTTCTTGCAGTGACAGAACTGGTTGTGCCCAAACACAGGAGGCAGGCGGGCATTCTGAACCAGATGGCGTTCAGTTTTGGCATCATGGTCCTTCCGGCAGTGGCCTACTCAGTTCCGGCCTGGAGAAGCCTGCAGCTCATTATCACCATCCCAAACATCCTCTTCCTCACCTACTACTGGTAATGCATGAGGAGGGGTGGGTGTGATTGGTAATATGGGAGGGGGGAGCGTGTCTTTACTATTGGCAATGTTGTGGGGGTGTGGTTAGTTACTAATGATAGTGCCTGGTGAATGTGTGATAGGGGTGGTTGGTTAGCTCTGGTAATGCCCAGGAGGGAGCAGCTGTTAACCAGTGGTAACTTTGAGGAAGGACTGGTTACTGCTGACGTTGCCTGTTGAGGTTGACTACTTAATCCTGGTAAAGGATAGGGTGGTTGGGATGGTACCAGTATTTTCTTGGGCAGTATTGTTTGAACTACTGAAGCATACTGGATGTTACTAGTTAATATTGGTAATGCCTAGTCTGGGTGGCTATGTCTGAAGGGAGAGGCTAGTCACCACTAGTAACATCTGGTTGGGATGACTGGTGACCTGGTAATTTCTGATAGGGACATTGGTAATCTTGGGTGGGGAGATTGGTTACCATTAATGGCATCTGAAGAGATAACTGGCTGCCTTGGGTAGTCTCTGGTTTGGGTGATTGTTACCACTGGTGGACCCTAGCCCGCTGCTTACCAGGACGTATGATGTTGGCAGGCTGATCCCGGAGTCTCCCAGGTGGATGTTGTCCCGGGGGAAGGAGGCGGAGGTGATGAAAGTTCTCCAACAGGTCGCAGCGACGAATGGGTCCCGCCTGACCCAGACGGCCCAGGTGAGTGTTGTGGGAGGGGATGTTCACAAACTTCTTTAGCATGGGGAGGTCTGGCGGCTCCTAGTCACTGAAGAACAGGGTGGGTGCAGAGGCCAGTAATGTGAGATAGTCCCCATGGAGACATCCCAAGTTCTCATTCAGGGCTCTGCTGGGGATTTTACAGAAGATGCCACTCCAGTTTTGTACCAAATTGGGACTTCTGCGGTGGGATCTGCCTCCTGTTCCAGGAAGGCTGCAACCCTGAAACCACCACCACCCCCCCCTTACCTGCCACACTGGGTCACAGGACCCCATAGTGCACAGATCAGCCACGGCTACAGCAGATTCCTGGCTGGGCCAAACCAGAGATGAGTTCATCCCGTCAGACAGGGCTGGTCCCACCCCACCCCCCAGCAAGGCTGACAGGAAAACCCCACCTCTCCCCTTGCCAGTGCGAAGGGACGACCCATCCCATCATCTGGAGAGATGAGATGGCCTACCCCACCCGCCACATCTAGGGGAGACAGTGTGACACACTCCAACATCCAGGGACCCATAAAGGGCTGAGAATCTCTCCTTCCGTGGCGCAGGGCAAGTATTTGGCGTCGATCGGGTTGTGGGTTGGTATAGGAGGACACTCGACTTCGCACCCCTACACAGAGCCACTCTTTGTAACATTGTTGTCCCCTGGGGTGGTGCACACATTCCTCGGCACTTCAGGCATGTTCCCTTACACCACTGTCCCACTAATGCCTGAGCCTCTGTCTCCTTTCAGACCATTACGATGGAGGAGGGTGACGGACATGCGACCCGACCGTCTGTACTGGACCTGTTTAGGACCCCGCGGATAAGGAGACACACTCTCATCTTGATGATAAACTGGTAAGATTAAGAGGTCTGCATGGCCATGCAGAGGGTTTAGGGCTTCCATGCAGAAACGGGAAAGAATTGAACCCTGATCATGATTGCTGGTGCTGTAAAGTGTTACGCTGACCGCTATACTGTCCTGCCGACACTACTGTGTCCTGTGACTGAATGATGTCAAGTAACTGCAGAACTGCGCTTCTCTGTCACTCTGCCCAAACCCATGTTACTAAGCTGATCTTGGCAGCATTCTTTACCAAGAGGGTGGTGAATCTGTGGAATTCATTGCCACGGACGGCTGTGGAGGCCAACTCATTGTGTATGTTTAAAGTGGAGGTTGGTAGGGTCTTGATTATAGGGAGAAGGCAAGAGAATGGTGTTGGGAGGGCTAATGAATCAACCATAATGGAATGGCAGACCAGATTTGATGGGCCGAGTGGTCTAGTTCTGCTCAAATGTCTTATGGTAACTGTGATATCAAAATCAGGATTGCTCTGCTGTGGTTAATGTGACTGTAACCTTGACTACACATTTTCATCCACCTCTACAAGCACCCCCTCCTTCGATTACATCCACCTCTTTATGTGCTGATTCAGCCTCTCTCACTTACACCGCATTTAATGTGGCACAAGAAACACCAATTCTCAGCTAACGGGGCCTTTGGTTCAATCTTGGCATCCGGAGCTGTCTATGTGGAGCTTGCACGTTCTGCCTGGAAACATTTGGGTTTCAAGTCAAGTCGAAGTGAACTGTGGTGTTTTGTTGCTTTGGTAGGGTTAGAATTGTGTAGGTCAGGTTCACAAACCTGGTGGCATGAGGAAAAGACACGCAGGTCAGTAAGTCAATTGGCCACTGTAAATTGCCCCATATGTCTAGGTGAGTGGCATGAGGGAAGATTCAACATTCAAGTTTATTTATCAAATGCATCGTTTGTGTTAACAACCAACACACCCAATGATGTACAGGGGGCAGCCCGCAAGTATCAGCACACCTTCTGGTGCCCACAGAGCAGCTGTGATTGCAGTGAGAGAAGATTACAGATGGTGGAATGGGATTGTCCTGTAAACCAGCATAGATTTGATTTGCTAGATATTCTCTTAAAATATGAGGGATTTTGAAATATGTCCTGATTATCATCTTGTAATATAATTAAGGAGTTAACGGCAGGCTGAAAATGGACGAGTTAAAACCTTGGTGAGATGTAGTTAGAAGATTCTGCTGTCCCATTTAATTGGGTTACAAGATCTGCATTATTTGGATTTTGTTCTTAATATGTCAGCAGTTATGATTTTGGTTAGTAATTATTTATTGTTGCAATTTGGGTTTTGAGTGCGATAAAAGTTCATTGAATTTGTTATACTCAGCTTTTGAAGAAGTTGATGGCAAGCACTGTGTGTGTGCAATGTGAAATAAGCCGAAAAATTACAGGCTAGTGAGTCTGGTGATAGTAATTTGTCAGTTATTGGAAAGTATTCTAAGAGACCAGATATATAAGTATTTGGACAGACAGGAACTGATTAGGGATAGTCAACATGGCTTTGTTCATGATAGGTCATGTCTAATGTATCTTATAGCATCTTTTGAGGAGATAACCAAGAAAATTGATGAAGGAAAGGCAGTGGGAGTAGTTTACATGGACATTGGCAAGGCCTTTGACAAGGTCCCATAAGGTCAAGAAGGTTGGGTCACTTGGCACCAGGGTGAGGCAGTAATTTGCATTCAATGTGACTAGTCTTATGCTGCAGGGATTGGTGCTGGGTCCGTTGCTGCTTGTCATCTATATCGACGATCTGGATGATAATGTTGAAATGTGATCAGCTAGTCTGTGGATGACACCAAGATTTGGGGTTTAGTGGACCGCGAGAAAGGCTATCAAAGCTTGCAGAGGGACCTGGACTAGGTGGAAAAATGGGCTGAAAAATGACTGATGGAACTTAATGTAGACAAGTGTGAGGTGTTGCACTTTGGGAGGCCAAGCTAGGGTAAGAATTGTACAGTGGATGGTAGAACAAAGGGATCTGCGTATATAGATCCATAATTCCTTGAAAGAGGCATCACAGGTAAATAAAGTCATAAAGAGAGCACTTGGCACATTGGCCTCCAGAGATCAATGCATTGAGTACAAGTTGGGATGTTATGTCGAAGTTGTATTATACGTCAGTGAGGCCTAATTTTGAGTATTGAGTGCAGTTCTGGTTACCTACCTACAGGAAAGGTAACAATGAAATTGAAAAAGTACAGAGAAAATTTACAAGCATGTTGCCAGAATTGAAGACCTGAGTTCTAGGGAAAAGTTGAATAGGTTAATACTTCATTAAAATGAGGAGAGTTTGGATAGAGGTATACATAGTTATGAGAGGAATAGATTGATAGGAGTTCAATGATGGCCCAAGTGTAGAGGGAAGGACACAGACCCAGAATGAATAGTTCGCTGAGTTTTAATAAGAACTGTACAGAACAAAAGGGAAACAATAAATACTAGGCCAACAGGGCCACTAACTAAACA
Organism: Mobula birostris; assembly: GCF_030028105.1. Taxonomy (NCBI): domain Eukaryota; kingdom Metazoa; phylum Chordata; class Chondrichthyes; order Myliobatiformes; family Myliobatidae; genus Mobula; species Mobula birostris. Next base: position 111,817,681 of record NC_092377.1, read on the forward strand.
CTCTTAAACTCACTAAAAACTAACACCATCACCGCCGTTCGTAAGTGGTATCATAGAACTAAATTAATACAGTTCCATTAACAGCATCTAACTAAATCACTAATTTTCTTTCTTGGAATGTGGACTAAGGTAAGCAAGGGCTGTTATCGCTGTGCTTCGATCAGGACTGAAAGAAAAGGAAGGGAGTTAAACACAGTTACAAAGAAACCCTAATTGACTGGAATGTCTGCATTCTCACGTGTGTGACTGCCGTCTTCTTTCAGCTGCCTGCCTGAGAGAACACCCAGACTCCGCAGCAGTGTCCGCGGCTGCGACAGGGCCTCCCTCCCTAGGTGTGTCTACTGAGGCACCAGAGGCCTGTGCCTGCTGGAAGTCCTGGATGAGATTCTTGTCTAGGATGTGTCGAGCTGGGACCCAAGAACATCCCTCTAGGCCACACTCCTCCCAATCAGCAGGCTCCTAGACACTGCCCCGTATCCAGCGAGATGCCAGGATGCACCATCCAGAATAGTCAAGGAACCTGTCCACCAAGTGGGCGGGAGGTGGTGGGAGAGAGACTGGAGCAAGGGGAGAGGTAGTCATTGGTTTGTGCTGGGGAACATGGAAAACTGGGTGAATCTTCATGGATGTTGATAGACATAGACTATGGGAGGCTCTGTTGATAACCACCTCAACTACAAATATTCCCATGTAATGTGGGGTCAGATTGCAGCTCTCTACTCTCAACGGAACATCTCTAAATGCCAGTCAGACTTTTTCCCTTGGCTTGTGAGACCTCAGTTGCTGGCGGAGATTATCAGCCTATCAGGCATATTGTCTCTGGGTGCACAGCAGAGAAGTCCTGACCCATCTCCATGTCTGCTTGTAGCACTGGACTAATTGTTCAGCAGCGATACTCCCACGCCATCTCTTGGACGGGGAAGAGTAGTGGCAGGAATCCCATGTGCCATTCAAAGGGGAACATGCTAGTGGAGGAGACAACTGCAGACAATCTCTGCCCAAACCAGTTGGGTGCTCCAGGTCCTGGGGTTGGAAGATACAGGTCAGAGCAGGGTTGTCACCTACTCCTGAATCACTCTCTCAGTCTGGCCATTAGATTGGGTGGTGGAAACCCGGTGAGAGATTGGCTGTGGCTCCCAAAAGAGAACAGAAAGCCTCCCAAAAATGGGATGTGGCCCTGGATCAGACACTATCTCCTGGGGGAAATTGTGCAGCTGAACCATAAGTGTGCCAGTCTCACAAGTTGGTGGGAGCTTGGGGAGAATGAAGTGGGCTGCCTTAGAGAACTGGTCCATAACTAGCAGAATGGTAGTGTTCCCATCGAATGGAGTGGGACCAGTGATGAAATCCACCAAGAGGTGAGACACAGGCAGTGGGCAGAGCAATTGGATTCTGATGTGACACCTTGTTTTGTGCACGAGCAGGACAGGCAGAGAGATCTTGGGACATAGATGGCCACCAAAATCATCTCTTTCTAAATTCCAGGATCCATTGAGTCCCCAGGTGGCTGACCTGATGGGAAGAGTGCGCCACTCCAACATTCTGGGACGCACCCCGGCAGGAACAAACAGCTGGTTGGGAGGTCCCCCACTTGGAACTGGATCTGAATGTTGGGCTGCTTTCACCTCTGTTTCCTTTCCCCAAATCACTGGAGCAGCCGTACATGTATGGGGAAGGATGGGCTCTTGATTGGCTTTGTCCTCAGAGGTGTCAAGCTTGTGGGAGAGAGCATCAGCCATGGTATTCTTGCTGTAGGTGAGGGTGAAATTGAACTGAGTGAGGAGAGCCAACAGGCTTGACAGGAGCTGAGTCCCTTGCTGTCACAAATGTAGGAAAAGTTTTTGTGATTTATGATTTGTGATTTGACCAGCTTGGATAGATATCTTGTTCAGTCTGTTTTTGTGCTATATAACTCTATTGCAGTGTAAGAAGCTAAAGAGGATCATAGAAGGAAAGGGCTAAAGATGAATGAAACTGAAGGCTAATGCCCTTTTCGAATGCCAGGGGAGGATGGGGGGAGGTGATGGGGCTGCTGATAATACTCCAGTGGATCTTTTCCTCACTCTCTTTCCATCAACACCCACTGCCTTTGCCCAGGCAATCACTGGAGGTACTGTACATCTCCTGCTCTTTCGCCTCTGCCCACCCAACCAACCACAGCTCAATCAGGTCCTTCAGGTGAAGCAGCGATTCCCTCACACTTCTCCCAATCTAGTGAACTGCTTTCAGTGCTCACAGAGTGGTCGCCTCTACATTAGAGAACCAAGCACAGACTGTGTGGTCACATGGAGATCCCCTGCATCAGGTCCAGGAAGGATCTGAGTCTTCAGTCTCCTGTCCTTCAATTCGCCATCTCATTCTCATGCTGATCTTATTGCCTTACTGACAAACACAAGCACTTTGCACATCACAGCCTTCCCAACTCAACAGCGTTCAATAATTAAAGGTAAGCAATGTTTCCACTTCTATTTCTGATTCCCAGTGATCCTGGTATTTCCCTGTGGTAAATATCCCATTTATATATCCAAAGGGTTAAATACAGGTGTGGAATAATGGTCTGCAAGGGCAGGTGCCCAGAGCACCAATGATCTTGTCAAAATTTGTCAGAGGGTGTATGTAACAGGGAATGGATTACTACAATTAATTGGGGAATATTCAGAACAAAATACATGGGTCTGTTCACACACTTCTGGAATGGATATAAGGGAACAAATCTTTCACAAAAAGCGGGCAGACCCAGGTGTAAATGCTGGCATTCACTTTTTGACTGTGAAGAAGTTGAAAGCTCCTATACACTGAACACAATTTCAAAAACCTGAACTCCCTCTTATATGAAGTATTAAGATTGGTGATACAAGTTGATTCATCATGTGTACATCGAAGCATAGAGTGAAATCTGTTTGTGTTAACAATTAACTCACCCGGGCCTGTGCTGGGAGCAGCCTGCAAGAGTCATCTCTGGCCTCCAGCGGACTAGCACTCAGACTCAGGCCCATAGGTATCAGACTTCAGCTTCCCTGGTGGACTCGCAGACTCAGCTCTGGCGACCAGGCTTTGACTTCCAGTCTTCGGATTTGATCCTCGGCATTGATCCGAGGACACGCTGATCTCCAAACACTAGGTCTTGAACTCTAGACACGGCAATTTCCGAAACCAATGATTCATTGGAACTCGCCCCTCCTACCTGAGTGGAACTCTGACTGAATCCACTGACTAACCTGGCCTGGCCTCTGATGCCCCCACATCCTGTAGTGTGATCACTGGAGATGAGTCTGATGTTCTCCTCAGGAGCTGTCTATCGGTGGGTCCTCAGGTGCCTGTAGAGGCCGATCTGGGATCTCCATATTCCGGTGCAGTGTGGGCATGAGAGAATGGTGGCTGTGGTCAGTGGTTGGGTCTTTTAGTAGTTCAGTCTCTCCTTTCACAGCTGCTGCTTGTTCTTTGAGCTACAGCGGAGGTTGGCCTCATGTAGCACATAGAAACATAGAAATCTACAGCACATTACAGGCCCTTCGGCCCACAATGTTGTGCTGGACATGTAAACTACTTTAGAAACTGCCTAGAATTTCCCTACCGCACAGCGCTCTATTTTTCTAAGCACAGCTCCCACTTGAACAGATTTCCTACAGGTTTATCTACTGAGAGCCATCTTCCCAACTTTTAGAAGCAATGTTGAAATCCTTCAGGCTGATTTTGATGATATCTTTGAAACATTTCCTTTGCCCATCAGGGGCTCACTGATTCCTGATCTGACTGGAAATGGTGTTGTCTGGGATACTCTGGTGAGGGTGGAGATTACTCTTGTGCTTGGAGTGAGAGAGGGTTTAGTGGTTCAATCAGCAATGAGTTTCTTACAGGGATTTATGGCCATTGTGCTTAATTCAACAAGGACACGGTCTTCTTGGAAATTTCAATTTGGTCAGAGGTGTAAAGTGAGCTGAATTCTCTTCAAGGCCAACAAAGAAGGGTTAATGCAGTTAAGCAAATTAATACTGGGATTATAATGTAAAGACTGAGAAGCTGGGAGAAATTTACAGATCCCATTTTTTACAGAAGGTTGTGGTCATAATCAGAATTAGGTTTAATATCACTGGATTGCTGGTATATATCATGAAATTTATTGGTTTGCAGCAGGAATACAGTGCAATATATAATAAAAATACATAAATTACAATTATGTATATGTAGTACAGTGCAAAAGTGTTCAGCACATACATGTAGCTAGGGTACAAGACTTTTGCACAGTACTGTAGTAATGTTATGTATTGCACCGTACTGGTGCTGCTGCAAAAGAAAACAAATTTCGTGACATATGTGAGTGATAATAAACCTGATTCTGATTTGGGTCTCTATTGTGGACTGAGAGTGGGCAGGCGACAGGGAGAGGGGCATCGTGGCTGGGAAAGGGGGAAGGGAGAGGGGAGGGAGTGGGAAGCACCAGAGAGACATTCTGTAATGATCAATAAACCAATTGTTTGGAATCAAATGACCCTGCCCGGTGTCTCAGGGCTGGGTGTATCTGCACCTGCACCGCTCCCCACCAGCTCCTTCTTGGCCACCAGTTTGTCACACGCACTATATATATCGTGCATAATGAAGAGAGAGAACTGATGGAGACCAAAGAACCAGGCAGGTGAATCTCTCAGGGAAGATCAGGCGAGATGGAACTTTTCTAATGACCTGATCACCAAAAAGCAGAAGGAGAGATGCTTTGGCCCAAAGGATAATCAATTATCAGACAGTCCCTGTGGTAGGATGTCCAGGAGCAACTGCTCCAGCCTTTATGGAATGTGGAGCGTGCTATCCTGTGGAAGGGTTGAAGGATGCATTCAGTGGAAGACGTGAGAGGGAGGAAGAGAATCACATTGGTGGGCTGATATTAAATTTTATTTAGAGAAACAGCACAGTAATAGTTCCAACGAGCCCGTGCCACCCTATTACACACATGTGACTAATGACCTACTAAACGGGACGCTTTTGGAATGTTGAGCACTCGGAGAAGACCCGTGCGGGCACAGGGAGAATGTACAGACTCCTTACAGATATTGGCAGGAATATCTGGTGGGAGGATTTTTGTGTGGAGCCTAAAGGCAGACAAAAGCTAGTTGGATCCAATTCTTGTTCTACAAAGACAACAGGACTGTGGAAATATAGCTGAAAGGAGGAAAATTGAGTGTGCCCAATTCTTTAATGGATTCAGACTCTGGTTTAGAACACCACACTCTGTGTTTTTCTTTAGTCAATCTAATGTGAGATAATTTTCCAACCAGCGTAAAGTGACCCGTATCTCATTTGTAGAGAGTCATTTACTGGCTGTACACTTTTCCCTCCAGGTTTGCCTGTGCTTTGGTGTACCAGGGGCTGATCATGTATCTGGGAAATATGGGTGGAAACATCTACCTTGACTTCTTCATCTCTGGAGCTGTGGAAATCCCGGCCTCAATCATCGTCCTTCTTGTCATCGAGCGAATTGGCCGGCGTCTTCCCTTTGCGACTGGTGGCCTGTTGTCAGGGGCTTCCTGCCTGATAGTGGCCTTCATCCCCGAGAGTAAGTACCTCTCTGACTGTAATCCCAACTGGGCTAATGAATTGGGATCCAGCATTCAATGGAGGGGGGGGCAAAAGTGCCTGTAACAGGGACTTTGCAATGTACCCCTACCACTTCACCAGTCTACAGCCTTACCCAATCTCACCATCCTTCTCACAGTCAACTCTGAAATTCTGTTCTGTACCATCAGCAAACTTTTGAGTATATTACATTTAATCTTCTCATCCAATTTATCTATGCAGATTATGAGTAGCTGGGGCCAGCCCAGCCCAGCTCACGGAGACCTGACCTGAAAACCATTCCTCAGTACACTATCCCCAATACCGTGTGCTCTACACTCAGTAGCCTCTTCATAATGCACCTCCTGGTCTTCTGCTGTAGCCCAACCACTTCAAGGTTCAACATGTTGTGCATTCAAAGAAGCTCTTCTGCACACCACTGTAGTCATGTGGGCTACAGTCACCTTCCTGCTTGCTTGAATCAGTCTGGCCATTCTCCATTGACCTCTCCCATTAACAAAGCATTCTTGCCCACAGAACTGGTGCTCACTGGATGTTTTAATGTTAGAAAACCTACAGCACAATACAGGCCCTTCAGCCCACAGAGTTGTGCCGAACATGTCCCTACCTTAGAAATTACTAGGCTTACCTATAGCCCTCTATTTTTCTAAGCTCCATGTACCTATCCAAAAGACTCTTAAAAGACCCTATTGTATCCACCTCCACCACCGTTGCTGGCAGCCCATTTCATGCACTCACCACTCTCTGAGTAAAAAACTTACCCCTGGCATCTCCTCTGTACCTACTCCCCAGCACCTTAAACCTGTGTCCTCTTGTGGCAATCATTTCATCCCTGAGAAAAAGCCTCTCATCATCTTATGCACCTCTATCAGGTCACCTCTCATCCTCCGTCGCTCCAAGGAGAAAAGGCCGAGTTCACTCAACCTATTCTCTTAGGGCATGCTCCCCAATCCAGGCAACATCATTCTAAGTCTCCTCTGCACCCTTTCTATAATTTCCACATCCTTCCTGTAGTGAAGTGACCAGAACTGAGCACAGTACTCCAAGAGGGGTCTGACCCGGGTCCTATATAGCTGCAACATTACCTCACCTCTCGGCTCCTAAATTCAGTTCCATGATCGATGAAGGCCAATACACCATACACCTTCTTAACCACAGAGTCAACTGTGGACTCGGACCCCAAGATCCCCCTGATCCTCCACACTGCCAAGAGTCTTACCATTAATACTAAATTCTGCCATCATATTTGACCTACCAAAATGAACCACTTCACACTTATCTGGGTTGAACTCCATCTGCCACCTCTCAGCCCGGTTTTGCATCCTATCAATGTCCTGCTGTAACCTCTGACAGCCCTCCACACTATCCACAACACCTCCAACCTTTGTGTCATCAGTAAGCTTACTAACCCATCCCTCCACTTCCTCATCCAGGTCATTTATAAAAATCAGGAAGAGTAAGGGTCCCAGAACAGATCCCTGAGGCACACCACTGGTCACCGACCTCCATGCAGAATATGACCCGTCTACAACCACTCTTTGCCTTCTGTGGGCAAGCCAGTTCTGGATCCACAAAGCAATGTCCCCTTAGATCCCATGCCTCCTTACTTATCAAATGCCTTGCTGAAATCCATATATACTACATCTACTAGTCTTCCTTCATCAATGTGTTTAGTTACATCCTCAAAAAATTCAATCAGGCTCGTAAGGCATGACCTGCCCTTGACAAAGCCATGCTGACTATTCCTAATCATTTTATGCCTCTCCAAATGTTCATAAATCCTGCCGCTCAGGATCTTCTCCATCAACTTACCAACCACTGAAGTAAGACTCACTGGTCTATAATTTCCTGGGCTATCTCTACTCCCTTTCTTGAATAAAGGAAAAACATCCGCAATGCTCCAATCCTCCGGAACCTCTCCCATCCCCACTGATGATGCAAAGATCATCGCCAGAGGCTCAGCAATCTCCTCCCTTGCCTCTCACAGTAGCCTGGGGTAAATCTCATCCGGTCCTGACGACTTATCCAACTTGGTGCTTTCCAAAAGCTCCAGCACATCCTCTTTCTTAATATCTACATGCTCAAGCTTTCCAATCTGCTGCAAGTCATCCCTACAATCACCAAGATCCTTTTCCATAGTGAATACTGAAGTAAAGTATTCATTAAGTACCTCTGCTATTTCCTCTGGTTCCATACACACTTTCCCATTGTCACACTTGATAGGTCCTATTCTATCACGTCTTATCCTCTTGCTCTTCACATACTTGTAGAATGCCTTGGGGTTTTCCTTAATCCTGCCCGCCAAGGCCTTCTCATGGCCCCTTCTGGCTCTCCTAATTTCCTTCTTAAGCTCCTTCCTATTAGCCTTATAATCTTCTTGATCTCTAACATTACCTAGCTCTCTGAACCTTTTGTAAGCTTTTCTTTTCTCCTTGACTAGATTTATTAGTCTTTGTACACCACGGTTCCTGTACCCTACCATAACTTCCCTGTCTCATTGGAACGTAACAATGCAGAACTCCGCACAAATATCCCCTGAATATTTGCCACATTTATTCTGTACTTTTCCCTGAGAACATCTGTTTCCAATTTAAGCTTCCAATTTCCTGCCTGATAGCCTCATAATTCCCTTACTCCAACTAAATGCTTTTCTAACTTGTCTGTTCCTACCTCTCTCCAATGATAATATAAAGGAGATAGAATTATGATCACTATCTCCAAAATGCTCTCCCACTGAGAGATCTGACACCTGACCAGGTTCATTTCCCAATACCAAATCAAGTACAGCCTCTCCTCTTGTAGGCTTATCTACATATTGTGTCAAGAAACTTTCCTGAACACACTTAACAAACTGCACCCCATCTAAACCCCTTGCTCTAGGGAGATGCCAATCGATATTTGGGAAATTAAAATCTCCCATCACGACAACCCTGTTTCTCTATCTGCTCCTCGATATCCCTGTTACTATTGGGCAGCCTATAAAAAACACCCAGTAAAGTTATTGACCTCTTCCTGTTCCTAACCTCCACCCACAGAGACTCTGTAGACAATCTCTCCATGATGTCCACCTTTTCTGCAGCCATGACACTATCTCTGATCAACAGTGCCATGCCCCCACCTCTTTTGCCTCCCTCCCTGTCCTTTCTGAAACATCTAAAACCCGGCACTTGAAGTAACCGTTCCTGTCCCTGAGTCATCCAAGTCTCTGTAATGGCCACCACATCATATCTCCAAGTACTGATCCATGCTCTAAGCTCTTTCGCTTTGTTCACAACACTCCTTGTGTTAAACACTCCTTCGGTCTGAGTGCGTTCCTTCTCTACCACCTGCCTATCCTCCTTCTACAAGCTTTCTCTATTTGTGAGCCAACCTCCTCTTCCCTAGTCTCTTCAGTTTGGTTCCCACCCCCCAACAATTCTAGTTTAAACTCTCCCCAATAGCCTTAGCAAACCTCCCTGCCAGGATACTGGTCCCCCTAGGGTTCAAGTGCAACCCGTCCTTTTCGTACAGGTCACACCTGCCCCAAAAGAGATCCCAAAGATCCAGAAATCTGAATCTCTGCCCCCTGCTCGAGTCCCTGAGCCATACATTTATCCTCCACCTCATTCTATTCCTATACTCACTGTCACGTGGCACAGGCAGTGATCCCGAGATTATTTTTTTTTCACCATTTTCTGTAAACTCCAGAGAGTGCAGTTTCTGAGATACTCAAACTATCCCACGTGGCACCAACAATCATTCCACACTTAGATCACATTTCTATCCCATTCTGATGTTTGATCCGAACAACAAATGAATCCTTTGACCTTGTCTGCATGGTTTTATACATTGAGATACTACCATGTGATTGGCTGATTTGCATTAATAAGCAGGTGTACCTAATAAAGCGGCCATTAAGAACATATGTCTGATTTACAGAGTCACAGAGCACTACAGCACAGAAGCAGGTCCTTTGGCCCGTCTACTCCATGCTGAACTGTTATTCTGCCTAGTCCCATCTGACCATAGCCCTCCATACCCCTCTTATCCAATGTACTTATTCGGACTTCTCTTCGATGTTGCAATTGAACCTGCACCTGCTCTGCTGTCAGCTCGTTCCACAATCTCACCACCCTCTGAGTGAAGAAGTCCCTCCTCAGATTCCTCTAAAAAATATCACCTTTCACCCTTATCCTATGACCTCGTTCTAGTCTCACCCAACCTCAGTGGAAAAAGCCTGCTTGTATTTGCCCTATTTTCACCCTCATAACTTTGTATACCTCTAAACTCCTTTTATATTCTTTGTGTTTGAAAAATATCATTGATTCTTTGACTCATCTCCAATACAAGTTCTGAAGAAGTGTCTTCAACATGAAGCATTCACCCTGTTTCTCTCTCCACAGATGCTGCCTGACCTGCTGAGTGATTCTAACCTCTTCCATTGTAACTCTAGTCTAAGTTGTTACAATCCCATTCACTATGTTCCTTAATTTAGGAAGCAGCTCTCCAATATGGTGACTTAGTCCTTTGGAAAACTGATTTATTTCTCAATTATGCGCAATTTGTACAATTATATAGGGCAATGATGAAACTGCATCTGGAGAACTGTGCATGGAATTGGTCTTATTATTTAAGGACAGATGTTGATGAACTGGAAGGAATATCGAGAAGATTTAAAGGTTTACTGGAACAAATGTTGGAATGAGGCTTGGGCTTTCAGAGGAAAGTCTGGACAACATAGTTAGTTAAAGTGCAAGTTGAGTTTATTGTCGTCTATACAGGTAGAAAAATGCACAGGTGCAATGAAAAACTTACCTGGAGCAGCCTCAGTGGCACATAGCATCAGATACACGACACTGTCTAGAAAACATGAATCAGCATAAATTGTATGCAACTTAAAGAGCCCAAAAATTCAATTGTAGTGAAAAGTTATTAAAGTGATCATGGTTTTACTCTGCTCAGGTAATGATTAGAGTTTTGCAAGTTGGTTCAAAAACCAAATGGTTGAAGGGAATTAGCTGTCATCAGCCTAGTGGTGTGGGACTTAAGATTTCTGTATCTCCTTCCCGATAGCAGAGGTGAGAAGATGTCCTGGCCCGGTTGGCGGTGATCTTTGATGATAAATGCTTCTTTCTTGAGGCACTGCCTCCTGTAGATAGTCCTGATAGTGGGGAGGAATGTGCTGAGTATATTGCTGAATGTGCCGTGGTGTACTGGGCCGAGTCCAGTATTCTCTTCAGCTTCTTATGGTCTTGCACTTGCGCTTACTGTACCAGACCATGATGTAACAAGCTGGGACACTTTCAACAGAACAGCTGTAGACAAGCCAAACCTTCTTAACCTTCTAAGAAAGTAAAGACACTGGTGCATCTTCCTCACGGTTGCATGTCAGGACAGGTCACCCAATATGTGAATACCCAGGAATTTAAAGTTGCTGACCCTCTCCTCCACTGATCCCCCAATGCAGATGGGTGCATATGTGCTCCCTTTTCCCTTCCTGAAGTTAGCAATCAGTTCTTTAATGTAGGATTGCACCTCTGGAAGTGTGAGAGGAGACTTGCTTGAAATATAACAAATCCTGTGGGGTCTTGACGTGGTGGATGTGGAGAGGAAGATTCCTCTGGTGGAGTATCTGGATCTAGCCATCACAGAAGTTGTCCATCTAAGATGGAGTTCAGATGAAAGGTTTTTCTCTCTGAGGGATGTGAGTCTTTGGTACACTCTTCCTCAACAGGCCTTGGAAGCAGAGTTATGAAAATCATTAAGGCAGAGGTAGTTGAATTCTTGATAAGCAAGAGGGTGAAAGGTTGCCATTGGCAACAAAGGGCTCTGATTCATAACTACCAAGATTCCTTTAGGAGAAAACTCCTGTATTTCTTTCAGTTTGTCAGACGTGTGCTCACTATTACAACTCATCTCATAAAATGAGCTTTAGTCAAAGGGAACTCGTGATATTTTGAAATTTCCTCAGAAGCCATGACAATTTGTAAGATGTACATATTTCTTTCACTGCAGATGTCTTATGGCTGAAAACTGTCATTGCATCCTTGGGCAGACTAGGAATAACTGTTACCACGGAAATGGTGTGCTTTGTAAACATGGAGCTGTACCCCACATACTTACGGTAAGAACCAAGGATTTAAGTATTGCAGATGCTTCAAATTGGCAACACTGAACAGAAAATGCTAGAAACATTCAGCAGGCCAGGCAGCAAATGTCGAGAGAGAAACAGAAACTTTATGTTTCAGGTTGAAAATCTTTTACTCAAACAGGGAAGATTTTTCTGAGGATGTTTCTAACATTCTGGAACGGTTGATCACAGCTCACATGAGCTCAGACTGAGCTGGCCATCTGTACTGGTCGCTCTCTGGCAATATGTAAGATCATTATCATCTCTTGGTTTAAATCACCAAAATTATGCTGAACAAGAGCTATGAAATTATTATAGAAGTGACACCAGTAAGATTTCAAAAGGGGCACAATACTTCCTAGTGGGAAGTGTTAGAATACACTTAGTGGCCACTTTAATTGGTACCTCCTGTACTATTCTCTTCAAACTCGAGATGCAGGGGTTCCCAAACCATTTTTATGCCATGGACCCCTACCATTAGCTGAGGGGTCAAGAGACTGCTGTGCAGGAAAATCCTAGGAAATCAGCAGTTTCTGAGTTACTGAAATCACCTCGTCTGACAGCAACTATCATTCCTCGGTCAAAGTCACTTAGATCACATTTCTTCCCCATTTTGGTCTAAGCTGAACCTCTTGACCATGTCTGCATGCTTTTATGTATTGGGGTGTTGCTCACAATTGGCTGATTAGATACTTGCATTAGTGAGCAGCTGCACAGATGTACCTGATAAAGTGGCTAGCCATGTATTTTCTTAGAGTGCTGATGAAGTATTTCCCATTGGGAACCGATGGATTATTCCCATAGGAATTGAGACAATGTTTCCTTGGGGAATTGATGGAATGTTTCCCTGTAGGATTTGATGGAGTATTTCCTGAGGAATTAATGGAATATTCCAATTGGGAGCCTTCTACAGGTCTGTTTGTAAATCCAGTTTCCCCAACACTTTCAGTGCTCTCCATAGAGCACTGCAGCTGGAGTGGAGGTCCCAAACACTGGTGAAATGCAGAACAGGTGAAGGAAAACAGACTGTGTGAAGGAGGAGTGGAAAGAGGACTGGAATGTAGAGATTATTTTGAAACTCAGGGTGTTGGGGTGGCGCTGGGAGCCAGGTGGAGACATATGGGGTGGTGTTTGGATGTCGAGATCTTGATCAGGGCTGGAGGAGATTGAGGGTGGGTTGTGGAGATCAACGCTTTCTCAGTGGGATGAAAGTTAGATCTTCAAACTGTCCCAGGTCAGAGATAGAGTTGGTCCTGGTTCATGCTATTATGGTCATCAGCTATGGTCAACGTGAGCAGCCTCTTTGTCCCAGGCTGCTGCCACACAAGACTGAAGGGAAGAAACTACAGTTCATACACACAAAATGCTGGAGGAACTTAGCATTCCTCTCCATGTATGCTCTCTTCCATACTGAGTTCCTCCAGCATTTTGTGTGGATTTACTCTGGATTTTCAGCATCTGCTGAACCTCTTGTATTTATAAACTACAGTTCACTACCGCCTTACAGAAGGGTTGTGTACGTAAAAACCATCTGTTTCACAATTTACCATTGACAAAATCTTTTGTTTCTCATCAGTTATCTTTTTCCTCACATAAATTCCTTAAGAGTTATAGAAAATGATGAATTTACAAAAGGCATGTGATAAAGATGTCAGGTACTGGAGATATCCATTTAATGTGAGAGGAGGAATGTTTAAAGGAGGTATGAGTTGCAAGATCCTTAACATAGGTGTGTGCCTGAAATGGGCTACCAGTGTCGGTGGTGGAGGAGGCACCTGCAACAGAGGTGTCTAAGAGGCTGGTATACGGACACAGGGACTACACAGGGTACGGAGGGGTATTGACTACATAAGTCAGAGGGGCGTTGCTTGAATTTGGCAACACAAGAAAGACTGCAGATGCTGGAAATCTGGAGCAATGCACAAAAAGTGCTGGAGGAACTCAGCAGGTCAGGCAGCATCTAAGGAGGGAAATGGACAGTTGACATTTCAGCTCAAAACCTTTTGCCTGGACTGGCATACAAAATCACTGAGTTCCTCCACCGTTCTTGTTTGCTGCTCTAAGTTCACTTGGCATCAGGTTTGGAGTAGACATCGTTGACCAAAGAGCTGCTGTGCTTCCTTTGCAATTATATTTATATGACAAAACCAGAAAGGCTTGGCAGCAGATGTATTTCGTGCATGAGTTGGTAAAATTCCATCTCCCCCAGAACATCCTGGTGCAATTCTATACTGCCATCATAGAGAGCATCCTCACATCTGCCATTACTGTTTGGATGATGCAGCATCCTCTTATAATACATTGAACCTACAGTGAACTGTCAGGTCAGTCGGAAAGGTCATTGGCTGCAGTCTACTAACACCGCAGAAACAAAAGACCATCTTAATGAGCTCAGGACGAAGGAACAACTTTATTCACCATGCGTAACAGCGATTTGCATCTTCAGGGTGTGACATGCAACATAAAACAACATTCATCAATTACAAAGAATAAGGAATAAAATGAAAAGTAAAGTTAGAAGTTAAGTGTGGATATGGATTAAAATGTGCATAAGCACATGAGATTGGCCAGTGATGTAGTGGCATCACATCGAATCCGGCCAGCTCCTTGCCTGCTTTCCATTCGGGCTGGTTTGAGCATCTAACTAGCAACTTGACATCATAAAAAAAGGACAAAAATGCTAAAGAAATAGCAAGGTTGCCACCCAATGCACCACAAGGCGTGGAAAGGAATGACCAAAAACAAATACATAAAATCCCAGCATGTATTTACAATGTAAACAGCATTACAAAAAGTGGTTTAAAGTGTTTACAGTGCAGTGTAGTGATTGAGGTAATAGATAGAGGGGGTTGGGGTGGGCTAACTAGAAAGGTTGATCAGATTAACTGCCTGGGGAAGAAACTTTTAAGATAGTGTGAAGTTTTGTTTTAATAGTGCTTTCTGGAAGGGAGTTTTTGGAAAAGGCACAAGGTGGGTAGTGTCGGCAATGATTTTTCCTGCCCGTTTCTTTGTCCTGGACACATGTAAGTCCTGCGGTGATGGCAGACTGTAACCAGTGACCTTTTCTGCTGACCTGAGAGTTGACTGTAGTTTTTGTATACAGTGAGAGGATGCTGCACCAAACCAGACAGTAATGGCTGATGTGAGGATGAACACTGTGATGGCAGTGCAGAATTGCTGCCTTATGTTGTGAGGAAGATAGAGAAGAGGGCACAGTTCACGCTCCTCTTCCCGGTCCATAAGCCACAGCTGGAGGCACACGATGTGTGAGCAACAGATGAGGATAAGGTTGGTACTTGGACACCTTATGCTGGTAGTGAAAGAAATGTTGACTGGTGGGGGTTTTGGGAGGCTGGGAGAGCTGATGGCAAGGAGGGTAGTGAGACTTTGTTCTTGTGGCAGGAGCCTCGCTGTGTCGTTCTGTGCGTCGCTGTCCGACTTTGGCGGGGTACTCTCTCCCTTTGTCGTCTTCAGGCTGTCTGCTCTCTGGCGGAGAATGCCTCTGGTGGTTTTCGGTGAGTATGCAGCAGTCGAGGTCAGCCCTCGGGGCCACAGAACATCACCACTTTGTAGAAAGTGTGCCCTCACACCTGCAGAAACCTTCCCGCCAATACTCCCTGTGGAGATTTATCGACCTATCTTGGTTCTTCTGTCTGTACGACAGAAAGCTGAAAGAGTAACTGATCTCTGATCTCCTGATGCCTCATGTATCACATGAAATAACAGGACTTTAGATACTTGTGTGTGATTGTGTGTAAGACCATAAGGCCAAAATTAGGCCATTCCGCCCGTCAAGTCTGCACCAGCATTCCATCATGGTTGGTTTATTATTCCCCTCAAACCCATTCTCCTGTCTTCTCCCCATAATCTTTGAAACAAGAACATATCGACCTACACTTTAAATATACCCAATAACTTGGCCTCTTTAGCTGTCTATGATAATGAATTCCACAGGTTCACCACTGTCTGACTAAAGAAATTCCTCCTCACCTCTGTTGTAAACGGACCATCCTTTTATTCTGAGGCTGTGCTCTCTGGTCCTAGACTCTCCCCACTACAGGAAACATTCCCTCCACACCCACTTTAATAACGCCTTTCAATATTTGATAGGTTTCAACAGGACCACCGCTCTATTCTTCTAAACTCCAGTGAGTACAGATCCAAAGCCATCAGATGATCCTCATACGTTAACCCTTTTGTTCCTCACGATCCTGTCCAATCCCAGCCCATCTTTTCTTAGACAAGGGGCTGAAAACCACGAACAATAATCCAAGTGCAATCTGAAACATGCCTCATAGAGCATCAGTGTTAAATCCTTACTTTTATAATCTAGTCCTCCCAAACATAATGCTAACACTGTATTTGCCTTCCTTACCACCAACTCAACCTGCAAGTTAACCTTTGGGGTTCCCTGCACAAGGACTCCCAAGTCCCTTTGCACCTCCTATTTCTGAATTTGGTGTCTGTTTAGAA
This sequence comes from Mobula birostris, assembly GCF_030028105.1. Lineage (NCBI taxonomy): Eukaryota > Metazoa > Chordata > Chondrichthyes > Myliobatiformes > Myliobatidae > Mobula > Mobula birostris. The sequence continues at coordinate 111,833,831 of NC_092377.1, forward strand.
AATGGTCTATGCCTTTATTCCTTCTACCAAAGTGCATGACCATACACTTCCTTACATTGTATTCCTTATGCAGCTTCTTTGCCCATTCTTCTGATCTGTCTAAGTCTGTCTGCAGCCTCTCTGCTTCCTCAGCATTGCCTGCCCCTCCCCCCACCTATCTTCATGTAAAAAGATTCGGTCCAACACTGTGGAATACCACAAGTCACCAGCAGAAACCAGAAAAGGCCTCCTTTATTCCCATCTTTACCTCCTGCCAGTCAGACATTTTTATGTCCATGCTTGTATCTTTCCTGTAATACCATGGGCTCTTGTTTAACAGCCTCTTGCCCGGCATCTTGTCAAAGTCCTTCTGAAAATTCAAGTAAACAACATCCACTGACTCTCCCTTCTCTATCCTACCAGTGACTTTCTCAAAGAAGTCCATCAGCTTTGTCAGGCAAGATTTCCTCTTAAGGAAATCACGCTGACTTTGGCCTACTTTGTTATGCACCTCTTAATGCCCCAAAACCTCATCCTTAATAATGAACTCCTACACTTTCCTAACTACAAAATCAGGCTAACTGACTTATCATTTCCTGTATCTTTTTAAAGAGTGGAGCGACATTTATAATTTTGCATTCCTCTGCAATCATTACAAAACCTAGTGATCCTTGAAAGATCACTATTAATGTCTCCACAATCTCTTCAGTTACTTCTTTCAGAACCCTAAGGTGTAGTCTGTCTGGACCAAGTGACTTATCGACCTGCAGAACTTTACACCTCTTATTTCTGCATTTGCTCTCCACTTAGAAAATAGTCTGCACCTTTACTGCTTCTACCAAAGTGCATGACCATATGCTTCCCTACATTGTATTCCATTGGCCACTTCTTTGCCCATTCTCCTAATCTGTCTAAATCCTTCTGTAGACTCCCTACTTCCTCAACACTAACTGCCCCTCCATCTATCTTTGTATCATCTGTAAACTTGGGTTCAAAGCCATCAATTCTGTTATCCAAATCACTGACCACTAGTCACCAGCAGCAACAAGAAAAGGCCTCCTTGATTGCCATTCTTTGGCTCCTGCCCATCAGCCAATCTTCTATTCATGCTAGTATCTTTCCTGTAATCCCATGGGCTCTTGTTTAGCAGCCTCATGTCCGACACCTTGTCCTTTTGAAAATCCAGGTGAACAAGATCCACTGACTCTCTTTTGTTTATCCTGCCTGTACTTCCTCAAGGAATTCCCCTTCAGAAAACCATGCTGACTTTGGCCTACTTGATCATTGAGTCATAGAAAAGTACAGCATAGAAACAAGCCCTTCAACCCATCTAGTTCATGTCAAACCATTTTAAACTGCCTAGTACCAGTGATCTGCACCTGCACCATAACCCTCCACATCCCTCCCATCTGTGTACCTATCCAAATTTCGCTGAAGTGTTGAAATCAAGCTCTCATGCACTACTTGTTGGCGTGTGGCCAAGTGGTTAAGGCGTTCGTCTAGTGATCTGAAGGTTGCCAGTTCAAGCCTTGGCTGAGGCGATGTGTGTGTCCTTGAGCAAGGCACTTAACCACACATTGCTCTGTGACGACACCGGTGTCAAGCTGTATGGGTCCTAATGTCCTTTCCTTGGACAACATCAGTGGCGTGGAAAGAGGAGACTTGCAGCATGGGCAACTGCCAGTCTTCCATACAACCTTGCCCAGGTCTGCGCCCTGGAAACTTTCCAAGGTGCAAATCCATGGTCTCACGAGACTAACGGATACCGAAGAAGAAGATGCACTACTTGTGCTGTCAGCTCATTGCACACCCTCATGGCCCTCTGAGTGTAGAAGTTTTCCTTCATACTCCCCTTAAACATTTCACCTTTCACCCAGTAGACTCAGTAGAAACAGCCTACTTGCGTTTACCCTATTTATACCACTCATAAATTTGCATACCTCAATCAAATTTCCCCTCAATCTTCCATGTTTCAGGGAATAAAGTCCAACTTATTCCTTATAACCCAGGTCCTTCAGTCCCGGCAACATCCTTGTAAATTTTCTCTGTACTCTTTCAATCTTATTTACAGTACTTCTTTTCTGTAGGTAGGTGACCAAAGCTGCACACAATACTCCAAATTATTCCTTTCCATTTTTTTACTACTTCAAGATGACATCCCATCTCCTGTACAACACTATCTACCTGTGTCAATGTGCCAAATGTTTTGCTTACAACTCTATCTACCTGTGCTGTCACTTTCAATGAATTACTTACCTATATTCCCAGATCCCATTGTTCTACCACACTCCTCAGTGCTCTACTGTTCATTGTGTAAGACCTATCCTGGTTGGTCCTACTGAAGTGCAACACCTTGCACTTGTCTGCATTAAATTCCATCTCCCATTTTTCAGCCCATTTTCCCAGCTGGTCTAGATCTCACTGCAAGCTCAAATAGTCTTCCTCGCTGTGCACTACACCCCCAATCTTGGTGTCATCTGCAAATTTGCTGATCCAGTTAACTACATCATTATCCAGTTCACTGATACAGATGACAGATAACAACAGACCCAGCACCAATCTCAATGGCACTCCACTAGCCACAGGCCTTTGGTCAGAGAGGCAACCATCTACTAACAGCCCCTGACCTCTCCCACAAAACCAATGACTAATCCAATTTACTATCTCATCTTGAAGGCTAAGTGACTGAGCCTTCCTGACCAACCTTCCATGTGGGACCTTGTCAAGTGCTTGGCAAAAGTCCATGTAGCCAACATCCAACGCCTTGCCTTCATCAACCTTCTTGGTAACTTCCTCACAGAACTCCATGAGATTGGTTAGACATGACCTACCACACACAAAGCCATGCTGACTGTTTCTAATCAGTTCCTGTCTATCCAAACACTCATATATCTAGTCTTTCAGAATACCTTCCAATAATTTTCCCACTACTGACATCAGGCTCAGCGGCCTGTAATTCTATGGTTTATTCTTTCAGCCTTTCTTAAACAGTGGAACAATATTATCTATTCTCCAATCCAACGGTACCTCACCTGTCGCTAGGGCCCCTGCACTTTCTGCACTTGCCTTCCACAGGGTCTGAGGGAACACCGTGTCAGGCCCTGTGGACTTATCCACTCAAGACAGCAAACACCACCTCCTCTGTAATCTGCATATAGTTCATGACCTCACTGCTGCTTTGCCTTGCTTCAATAGACTCTGTGTCTGCCTCCTGATCAAATACAGATGTAAAAATCCCATTTAAAATCTTCCCCCATCTTTTTTGGCTCCATACATTCTAATTTTCCAGAAGACCAGTTTTGACCCTTGCAAACATTTTGCTCTTTACGTATCTGTAGAATCCCTTAGGATTCTCCTTCTCCTTGTCTACTGGGGTAACCTAATGCATTCTTTTAACATTTCTGATTTCTTTTTGAAGTGTTCTCTTACATTTCTTATAATCCATTAGTACCTCATTTGTTCCTACCTGTCTATACCTGCGTCGTACCTCATTTTTTTTTAAACCAAGGAGGTACATTGAAAACCAATGTTCCCTAAACCTATTATCTTTACCTTTTATTCTGACAGGCACATTCCTCGGGGACCGCTCCATGACCCATCTTGTTGACCCCATACCCCATTCTCCAATGTTGGAGCGTGTCCACAGCTTTCTGCAGCTTTAAGTGCATCATTTCACAAAAATGTCCAATTATAATGAGCTCAATGGGAACTTGACTTTCACCACCCTTTCCATGTCCTGTCTGTCCATTCCCAGGGGTATTTGGTTTGGTTTCTGGAGGTCTGGTGCTTCTCCTGCCTGAGACAAAGGGATTGAGTTTACCTGATACCATTGAGAAGATCGAGAACATCAGCTGGTGAGTGAGCACTGGTGAATATCCCAGCACACGGGCAATGATAGATTCACAACAAAACAAGGGCAAAAGGATAGACCAGTTGGCCTGTATGGCCTGCCCTCTATTCAATGTGGTCATGACTGATCTGCCTGAGGCGTCACCTCCCTTTCTGTGTCCTTTCCTCATCAGCCTCATTTCCACAGGTTGTCAGAGGTTTATCCATTTCCACTCACTGTCCAGCTTCCACAACATCCAGAGGCAGAGTTTTACACCCATTGTTCCTGCAGGTTGATCTGCCTTGTAGCAGGCATGACAATGTAGTAGGGTGGTTGGTGTGTAGGTTTAAATGGGTGGAGAGAGCTTTCGGTGTAGACGGCTGATAGCTGTATGGGTGTAGTAGGGTGGCGAGGGTGTGGGTGTGGTTGTAAGTGGGTGATGGGGGTGTGGTTGTAGTTGGGTTTGGGGTTGTGGGTGCAGTTGGGTGATGGGGGTATGGGTGTAGTTGGGTGATGGGGTTGTGGATGTTGCTGGGTAATGGGTTTGTGGATGTTTGGGTGATGGGGGTATGGGTGTAGATAGGAAATGGGTTTGAGGGTGTTTGGGTGATGGGGGTGTGGTTGTGTTTGGGTGATGGGGCTATGGATGTAGTTAGGTGATGGGGTTGTGGGTGTTTGGGTGATGGGGGTTGTGGGTGTGGTTTGGTTATGGGGTTGTGGATGTGGTTGGGTGATGGGTTTGTGGGTGTTTGGGTGATGGGGTTGTTGGTGTAGTTAGGTGATGGGGGTGTGAGTGTAGTTGGGTGGTGGGTCTGTGGGTGTTTGGGTGATGAGTTTGTGGGTGTTTGGGTGATGGGGGTGTGGTTGTGTTTGGGTGATGGGGCTATGGATGTAGTTAGGTGATGGGGTTGTGGGTGTTTGGGTGATGGGGGTTGTGGGTGTGGTTTGGTTATGGGGTTGTGGATGTGGTTGGGTGATGGGTTTGTGGGTGTTTTGGTGACGGGGGTGTTGGTGTTTGGGTGATAGGTTTGTGGTTGGGTGATGGGTTCGTGAGTGTATTTGGGTGATGGGTTTGTGTCTGTTTGGGTGGTCGGTTTGTGGGTGTTTGGGTGATGGGAGTGTTGGTGTAGTTAGGTGATGGGGGTGTGAGTGTAGTTGGGTGATGGGTTTGTGGGTGTTTTGGTGATGGGGGTGTTGGTGTAGTTGGGTGGTGATGGGGGCGTGAGTGTAGTTGGGTGGTGGGTTTGTGGGTGTTTGGGTGATAGGGGTGTCGGTGTTTGGGTGATGGGTTTGTGGTTGGGTGATGGGTTCGTGAGTGTATTTGGGGGATGGTTTTGTGTCTGTTTGGGTGATGGGGCGTGGTTGTAGTTGGGTGATGGGATTGTGGGTGTTTGGGTGATGGGTGTGTGGTTGTAGTTGGGTGATGGGCTTGTGGGTATTTGGGTCATGGGGTTGTGGGTGTTTGGGTGATGGGGATGTGGTTGTGTTTGGGTGATGGGGGTATGGGTGTAGTTAAATGATGGGTTTGTGGGTGCTTGGGTGATGGGTTTGTGTCTGTTTGGGTGATGGGGTTGTGGGTGTGGTTTGGTGATGGGTTTGTGGGTGTTTGGGTGATGGGGTGTTGGTGTAGTTGGGTGATGGGGGTGTGAGTGTAGCTGGGTGGTGGGTTTGTGGGTGTTTGGGTGATAGGGGTGTCGGTGTTTGGGTGATGGGTTTGTGGTTGGGTGATGGGTTCGTGAGTGTATTTGGGGGACAGTTTTGTATCTGTTTGGGTGATGGGGTGTGGTTGTAGTTGGGTGATGGGATTGTGGGTGTTTGGGTGATGGGGGTGTGGTTGTGGTTGGGCGATGGGGTTGTGGAAGTTTGGGTGATGGGGGTGTGGCTGTTTGGGTGATGGGGGTTGTGGGTGTGGCTTAGTGATCAGTTTGTGGGTGTTTGGGTGATGGGGATGTGGTTATGTTTGGTTGATGGGGTATGGGTGTAGTTAGATGATGGGGTTGTGGGTGTTTGGGTGATGGGTTTGTGGGTGTTTGGGTGATGGGTTTGTGGGTGTTTGGGTGATGGGGTGTGGTTGTGGTTTGGCGACGTGTGTGTGGGTGTAGTTGAGTGATAGGGATATGGGTGTAGTTCGGTGATGGGATCGTGGGTGTTTGGGTGATGGGGGTGTAGCTGTAGTTGGGTGATCGGGGTGTGAGTGTAGTTGGGTGATGGGGCTGTGACGGTAGTTGGGTGGTGGGTTTGTGGGTGTTTGGGTGATGGGGTGTTGTTGTAGTTTGGTAATGGGTTTGTGGGTGTTTGGGTGATGGGTGTGTGGGTGTGCTTGGGTGATGGGGTTGTGGGTGTTTGGGTGATGGGGGTCGTGGGTGTGGTTTGGCGATGGGTTTGTGGATGTGGTTGGGTGATGGGTTTGTGGGTGTTTGGAAGATTGGTTGTGGTTGTGGTTGGGTGAAGGTTGTGTGAGTGTGTTTGGGTGATGGGGGTGTGGTTGTGGTCGGGTGATGAGTTTGTGGGTGTTTGGGTGATTTGGATTGTGGGTGTGGTTTAGTAATGGGATTGTGGGTGTGGTTGGGTGATCGGTTTGTTGGTGTTTGGGTGATGGAGTTCTGGGTCTAGTTGGGTGATGGGGGTATGGGTGTGGTTGGGTGATGGGTTTGTGGTTGTTTGGGGGTTGGGTGTGTCGGTGAGGTTGGGTGATGGGGGTGTGGGTGTAGTTGGGTGATGGGGGTGTCGGTGTTTGGGTGATAGAGTTGTGGTTGGGTGATGGGTTAGTGAGTGTAGTTGGGTGATGGATTTGTAAGTGTAGTTGTGTGATGGGTCTGTGGGTGTAGTTGGGTGATGGGGTGTGGTAGTAGTTGGGTGATGGGCTTGTGGGTGTTTGGGAGATGGGGGTTGTGAGTGTGGTTTGGTGATGGGTTTGTGGGTGTTTGGCTGATGGGGCTGTGGTTGTGTTTGGATGACGTGGGTATGGGTGTAGTTGGGTGATGGGGTTGTGAATGTAGTTGGGTGGTGGGTTTTAGGGTGTTTTGGTGATGGGGGTGTCGGTGTTTGGGTGATAGATTTGTGGTTAGGTGATGGGGATACGGGTGTAGTTAGGTGGTGGGGATGTGGGTGTTTGGGTGATGGGTTTGTGTCTGTTTGGGTGATGGGGTGTGGTTGTAGTTGGGTGATGTGTTTGTGGGTGTTTGGGTGAAGGGGTGTGGTTGTGGTTGGGTGATGGTTTTGTGGGAGTTTGGGTGATGTGGGTGTGGGTGTCTTGGGGATGGGTATGTGGTTGTGTTTGGTTGATGGGGTTATGGGTGTAGTTATATGACGGAGTTGTGGGTGTTTGGGTGATGTGTTTGTGGGTGCTTGGGTGATGGGGTTGTGGGTGTTTGGGTGATGGGGGTTGTGGGTGTGGTTTGGTGATGGCGTTGTGGATGCGGTTGGGTGATGGGTTTGTGGGTGTTTGGGTGATGGGGTTGTGAGTGTAGTTGGGTGGTGGGTTTGTGGGTGATCAGGTGATAGGGGTGTCGGAGTTTGGGTGATTCGTTTGTGGTTGTCTTTGGGTGATAGGGTGAGGTTGTGGTTGGGTGATGGGGGTATGGGTGCAGTTAGGTGATGGGGTTGTGGGTGTTTGGGTGATTGGTTTTGGTTGTGGTTGGGTGAAGGTTGTGTGAGTGTGTTTGGGTGATGGGGGTGTGATTGTGCTTGGGTGATGGGTTTGTGGGTGTTTGGGTTATGGGGTTGTGGGTCTAGTTGGGTGATGGGGGTGTGGGTGTAGTTGGGTGATGGGGCTGTGAGTGTTGGGTGATGAGTTTGTGGGTGTTTGGGTGATTTGGATTGTGGGTGTGGTTGGGTGATCGGTTTGTTGGTGTTTGGGTGATGGGGTTCTGGGTCTAGTTGGGTGATGCGATTGTGGGGGTTTGGGTGATGGGTTTGTGGGTGTTTGGGTGATGGGGTTGTGGTTGCTTGGGTGATGGTGTTATGGGTGTTTGGGTGATGGGAGTCATGGGTGTGGTTTGGTGATGGGGTTGTGGTGTGGTTGGGTGATGGGTTTGTGGGTGTTTGGGTGATGGGGTGTGGTTGTGGTTTGGTGACGTGTGTGTGGGTGTAGTTGAGTGATAGGGATATGGGTGTAGTTCGGTGATGGGATCGTGGGTGTTTGGGTGTAGCTGTAGTTGGGTGATCGGGGTATGAGTGTAGTTGGGTGATGGGGCTGTGACGGTAGTTGGGTGGTGGGTTTGTGGGTATTTGGGTGATGGGGCTGTCGGTGTTTGTTTGATAGCATTGTGGTTGGGTGATGGGTTTGTGGCTGTTTGGGTGATGGGGTGTTGTTGTAGTTCGGTAATGGGTTTGTGGGTGTTTGGGTGATGGGTGTGTGGTTGTGGTTGGGTGATGGGGTTGTGGGTGTTTGGGTGATGGGTGTTGTGGGTGTGGTTGGGTGATGGGGATATGGGTGTAGTTAGGTGATTTGTTTGTGGGTGCTTGTGTGATTGGGGTGTCGGTGTAGTTGGGTGATCTGGGTGTGAGTGTAGTTGGGTGGTAGGTTTGGGTGTTTGGGTAATGGGACCGTCGGTGTTTGTTTGATAGGGTTGTGGTTGGGTGAGGGGTTTATGGGTGTTTGGGTGATGGAGTGTGGTTGTGTTTGGGTGATGGGTGTGTGGGTGTGGTTGGGTGATAGGGTTGTGGGTGTTTGGGTGATGGGTGTTGTGGGTGTGGTTCGGTGATGGGGATATGGGTGTAGTTCGGTGATGGGATCGTGGGTGTTTGGGTGATGGGGACGTCGGTGTAGTTGGGTGATCGGGGTGTGAGTGTAGTTGGGTGATGGGGCTGTGAGTGTAGTTGGGTGGTGGGTTTGTGGGTGTTTGGGTGATGGGACTGTCGGTGTTTGTTTGATAGGGTTGTGGTTGGGTGATGGGTTTGTGGCTGTTTGGGTGATGGGGTGTTGTTGTAGTTCGGTAATTGGTTTGTGGGTGTTTGGTTGATGAGGTGTGGTTGTGTTTGGGTGCTGGGTTTGTGGGTGTTTGGGTGATGGGGTTGTGGGTGTTTTTAGGTGAATGGAGTTGTGGGTGTGGTTTGTTGATAGGGTTGTGGGTACGGTTGGGTGATGGGGTTGTGAGTGTAGTTGGGTGGTGGGTTTGTGGGTTTTTGGGTGATGAGGTGTCGGTGTTTGGGTTATAGATTTGTGGTTGTGGTTGGGTGATGGGTTTGTGGTTGTAGATGGGTGATGGATTTGTGGGTGTTTGGGTGATGGGGATATGGTTGTAGTTAGATGCTCGGGGTATGGGTGTAGTTAGGTGATGGGTTTGTGGGTGTTTGGGTGATGGGGGTGAGGTTGTGGTTGGGTGATGGGGTTGTGGGTGTTTGGGTGATGGGGTTGTGGGTATGGTTGGGTGATGGGGTTGTGGATATGGTTGGGTGATGGGTTTGTGGGTGTTTTGGGTGATGGGTTTGTGGGTGTAGTTGTGTGATCGGGGTATGGGTGTAGTTAGGTGATGGGTTTGTGGGTGTTTGGGTGATGGGGTGTCAGTATAGTTGTGTGTTGGGGGTGTGGGTGCAGTTGGGTGGTGGGTTTGTAGGTGTTTGGGTGATGGGGTTGTGGGTGTTTGGGTGGTGAGGTTGTGGGAGTTTGGGTGATGATGGTATGAGTGTAGTTAGGTGATGGGGTTGTGGGTGTTTAGGTGATTTGGATTGCGGGTGTGGTTTGGTAATGGGGTTGTGGGTGTGGTTGGGTGATCGGTTTGTGGGTGTTTGGGTGATGGGGGTGTGGTTGTGGTTGGGTGATGGGTTTGTGGGTGTTTGGGTGATGGGGGTGTGGTTCTGGTTGGGTGATGGTTTTGTGGGTGTTTGGGTGATGGGATTGTGGGTCTAGTTGGGTGATGGGGGTATGGGTGTGGATGGATGATGGGTTTGTGGTTGTTTGGGTGTTGGGGGTGTCGGTGTAGTTGGGTGATGGGGGTGTGTGTGTAGTTGGGTGATGGGGCTGTGAGTGTCGGGTGATGGGTTTGTGGGTGTTTGGGTGATGGGGTTGTGGGTATGGTTGGGCAATGGGTTTGTGGGTGTTTTGGGTGATGGGTTTGTGGGTGTAGTTGTGTGATCGGGGTATGGGTGTAGTTAGGTGACGGGTTTGTGGGTGTTTGGGTGATGGGGTGTCAGTGTAGTTGTGTGTTGGGGGTGTGGGTGTAGTTGGGTGGTGGGTTTGTGAGTGTTTGGGTGATGGGGTTGTGGGTATGGTTGGGCAATAGGTTTGTGGGTGTTTGGGTGATGGGTTTGGGGGTATGGTTGGGTGATGGGGTTGTGGGTATGGTTGGGCAATGGGTTTGTGGGTGTTTTGGGTGATGGGTTTGTGGGTGTAGTTGTGTGATCGGGGTATGGGTGTAGTTAGGTGATGGGTTTGTGGGTGTTTGAGTGATGGGGTGTCAGTGTAGTTGTGTGTTGGGGGTGTGGGTGTAGTTGGGTGGTGGGTTTGTGAGTGTTTGGGTGGTGGGTTTGTGGGTGTTTGGGTGATGGGGTTGTGGGAGTTTTGGGTGATGGGTTTGTGGGTGTTTGGGTGATGGGGTGTCAGTGTCGTTGTGTGTTGGGGGTGTGGGTGTAGTTGGGTGGTGGGTTTGTGAGTGTTTGGGTGATGGGGTTGTGGGAGTTTGGGTGATGATAGTATGGATGTAGTTAGGTGATAGGGTTGTGGGTGTTTGGGTGATTTGGATTGTGGGTGTGGTTTGGTAATGGGGTTGTGGGTGTGGTTGGGTGACCGGTTTGTGGGTGTTTGGGTGATGGGGGTGTGGTTCTGGTTGGGTGATGGGTTTGTGGGTGTTTGGGTGATGGGATTGTGGGTCTAGTTGGGTGATGGGGGTATGGGTGTGGATGGATGATGGGTTTGTAGTTGTTTGGGTGATGGGGTTGTGGGTGTAGTTGGGTGATCGAGGTATGGGTGTAGTTAGCTGATGGGTTTGTGGGTGTTTGGGTGATGGGTTTGTGGGTGTTTGGGTGATGGGGTTGTGGGTATGGTTGGGCAATGGGTTTGTGGGTGTTTTGGGTGATGGGTTTGTGGGTGTAGTTGTGTGATCGGGGTATGGGTGTAGTTAGGTGACGGGTTTGTGGGTGTTTGGGTGATGGGGTGTCAGTGTAGTTGTGTGTTGGGGGTGTGGGTGTAGTTGGGTGGTGGGTTTGTGAGTGTGTGATGGGGGTGTGTGTGTAGTTGGGTGATGGGGCTGTGAGTGTCGGGTGATGGGTTTGTGGGTGTTTGGGTGATTTGGATTGTGGGTATGGTTTGGTAATGGGGTTGTGGGTGTGGTTTGGTGATGGGGTTGAGGGTATGGTTGGGTGATGGGTTTGTGGGTGTTTGGGTGATGGGTTGCGGTTGTGGTTCAGCGACATGTGTGTGGGTGTAGTTGAGTGATGGGGATATGGGTGTAGTTTGGTGATGGGATCGTGGGTGTTTGGGGTGTGGGTGTAGTTGGGTGATGGGGGTGTCGGTGTTTGGGTGATACATTTGTGGTTGGGTGATGGGTTAGTGAGTGTGGTTGTGTGATGTGGTTGTGGTTGTTTGGGTGATGGGGTTATGGGTGTTTGGGTGATTTGGATTGTGGGTGTGGTTTGGTGATGGGGTTGTGGTGTGGTTGGGTGATGGGTTTGTGGGTGTTTGGGTGATGGGGTGTGGTTGTGGTTTGGCGACGTGTGTGTGGGTGTAGTTGAGTGATGGGGATATGGGTGTAGTTTGGTGATGGGATCGTGGGTGTTTGGGTGATGGGGGTGTCGGTGTAGTTGGGTGATGGGGCTGTGAGTGTAGTAGGGTGGTGGGTTTGTGGGTGTTTGTGTGAGGGGGGTGTCGGTGTTTGTTTAATAGGGTTCTGGTTGGGTGATGGGTTTGTGGCTGTTTGGGTGATGGGGTGTTGTAGTTCGGTAATGGGTTTGTGGGTGTTTGGGTGATGGGGTGTGGTTGTGGTTGGGTGATGGGTGTGTGGGTGTGGTTGGGTGATGAGGTTGTATTCGTGGTTGGGTGATGGGTTTCTGGGAGTTTGGGTGATGGGGATGTGGTTGTGTTTGGGTGATGGGGGTATGGGTGTAGTTAGGTGATTGGTTTGTGGGTGCTTGTGTGATTGGGTTGCAGGTGTTTGGGTGATGTGTTTGTGGGTGTTTGGGTGATGGGTTGGTGCCTGTTTGGGTGATGGGGTTGTGGGTGTCGTTTGGTGTTGGGGTTCTGTGTGTGGTTGTGTGATTGGTTTGTGGGTGTTTGTGTGATGGGGGTTGTGGTTGTCGTTGGGTGATGGGGTGTGGTTGCAGTTGGGTCATGGGTTTGTGGGTGTTTGGGTGATGGGGCTGTGGTTGTGATTGGGTGATGGGGGTGTGGGTGTGGTTGTGTGATGGGTTTGTTGGTGTGGTTGGGTGGTGGGGTTATGGGTGTAGTTGGGTGATGGGAGTGTGGGTGTTCGGGTGATGGGGGTATCAGTGTAGTTGGGTGATGGAGGTATGGGTGTAATTGGGTGATGGGGTTGTGGATGTTGTTGGGAAATGGGTTTCTGGGTATTTGGGTGATGGGGGTATGGGGGTGATGGGTCTGTGGGTGTTTGGGTGATGGGTTTGTGGGTGTTTGGGTGATGGGGTTGTGTGTGTTTTTAAGTGAATGGGGTTGTGGGTGTGGTTTGTTGATGGGGAGTGGGTGCAGTTGGGTGATGGGGTTGTGAGTGTAGTTGGGTGATGGGTTTGTGGGTGTTTGGGTGATGGGGGTGTGGTTGTGGTTGGGTTATGGGTGTGTGGGTGTGGTTGGGTGATGGGATTGTGGGTGTGGTTGGGTGATGGGTTTGTGGGTGTTTAGGTGATGGGGTTGTGGATGTAGTTGGGTGCTCGGGGTATGGGTGTATTTGGGTGGTGGGTTTGTGGGTGTTTGGGTGATGGGGATGTCGGTGTTTGGGTGATAGGGTTGTGGTTGGGTGATGGGTTTGTGAGTGTAGGTGGGTGATGGGTTTGTGAGTGTAGTTGTGTGATGGGTTTTTGGGTTTTTGGGTGTTTGGGTGATGGGGTGTGGTTGTTGTTGGGTGATAGGTTTGTGGGTGTTTGGGTGATGGGGGTGTAGTTGTGGCTGGGTGATGGGTGGGTGGGTGTGGTTGGGTGATGGGGATGTTGGTGTTTGGGAGATAGGGTTGTGGTTGTGGTTTGGGTGATGGGTTTGTGAGTGTTGTTGGGTGATGGGGGTGTGGGTGTACTTGGGTGATGGGGTTTTGGTTATGGTTGCGTGATGGGTTTGTGTGTCTCCGCTTCACCATCTATCCTCCCATCTGACTATCTCTGCATCTTAGTTCCCTGATCTTTCAATCTACCTCACTGTGACTTTTGGACTTGATGTATTTCTCTTCACTGCACTTAGACTGTATACTCTTCATTGCGTCTTTGCTTTTACTTCCTCAAGGTACTTGCATGTGGTATGATCTGTCTGGTTGTCTCGCACAGAAATGCATCTTGGTAGATATGATAACAATAAATCTATGCTTCTTGTCAGGTTGGGGTCTGGAAATCACCCTTGAGACTGAGTGAGGCAGAATGTCACTCCTCCCTCCACCCCCCCACCCCCCACACACAGAACACACATTGAAACAACACTGGAAGAGCCTTGAGTTGCGGTAGTCCCCTCCATCCATGACACGAAGCTGTGCGTGTTTACAATTCTGTGACAATTATTTCCTTGCTCCATCAGGTGGAAGCAAAATACTTCAGAAAGACCCTACCAGAAAGTTGTTCTTCATTCAACAACACCAACACATGGCGCCAACAGCAGTTCGTAAATAGGTCGGCCCATTAAGTTTAAGCACTAATGTCAGGTTCATATTTCTCTCTGTATTGTGTCATTAGGGGGGCGGGGTAGAGATGCGTCTCTACCAAAGGAGGTGTAAGGTGCTCCTTCCCTCCGCTAGCCTGCCGGTCACCCTTGGGAAAGGTGTAGCACCTGATTACCCCCGATCAGAGTCATGTGAGGCCATGGGAGCAGGTGGTGGATGGTCGTATGAGCAGCTAGTACGGATCACAAGACCTGGTTAAGCGACCACTGACACCAGGCAGACGATCTCTGAAGAATATTGATCATCGCTGGGGTCACCCGTCTTGTAAAGACACCACCCAGAAGAAGGCAATGGCAAACCACTTCAGTAGAACAACTTGTTAAGAACAATCATGGTCATACAACACGGCACATAAATAATGAACAACTGTGTCACACTCCAAATTATATGGGTTCCAATAAAGTAGTTAGGAGCTAATTTGCACTCGCTGGAGGTCTGGGGTGGGTGAACACAGGCTGACTTTAATCTTCAGAAGATTCAAATAAGCAGGTTTGTTTAAGTGGTGAATCATTTCTCCAGATGAAGGCAAGATGTGAGTAGGTTTAGTGATAGATTGAAGTTGTATGGCCTATGCACTTTCAAAAGGGAATTGGACAAGTACCAGAAAGGGTAAAAATCACAGGGCTATGCACACAAAGTGGAGCAATGCAGTGAATTGGATTCAACACGGGTAGGAAACACCAAACAAAAGCAAGTGGAGCCACTGGGCCTCTGTCAGGGAGGATGAACTGCCAGGGTACAGAGAAATAGCCACTGTTGGTGTCTTTATCTGTATGGGATAAGAGAACAGCACATTGGTAAAAAAACCATCAGAAACATCGGTTCGATCCTGACCTCGGCTGCTATCTGTGGGAATTTAGATTTCCTCCAGGTGCTCTGATTTCCTCCTACTAGCCAAAGGTGAGGATTCATGGGTGAGTTGGCTGCAGTAAATTGTCTCTAACCTGTGAGTGGGTGGAGGACTATGGGAGGAACTTCTGTCAGTTGGGGGGAGAATAAAGAGGGATCGATGTAAATGAACACCTCCAAATAACCCAACTCCTCTGCCCCAACAACACTACGACTCGGCAGTTAAAAGCAGGGCTTCAGAAGGTGGTACCAGTGTCTGACTCGATGATTACTCAATCACTAACTCTAACCACCGATTTTCATAAAATATTTCATGAGACTTTGCAAATGAGAATATATCTGTTAACTAGATAGAGGGAATGAATCATACTTTTATACATAACTTAAGTCAGACATAAAGTTTGCTGTAAATGTATCCAAGTGTTTACTGCTGTTTGCAGAATAATGGTACAGATGTTAGTTGTGATGTTAAAGGGGACAGAGAGCTCGTGGGAGGAGTACAGTGTCCAGAACAACAGCTGGGACGGTGTCTGTGTGTTAAGATACTCCCAGCAACCCCTACGTCCAAAGATCTGAAAGTAATCTGAAATTCATTAGCTGTCCCAAACCAGTGCTAATGCACTCTTCTCATGTGACCCCAGTTTGATTTGGGAGCTGTGGACATTAAGGAGACAAAATTCCTCACAGCTCTGACCTCAGGAAGTGGTCCCACAATACAACCCCCGATTTAGTCAGTTTTTAGTTTATTTTAGGAATGGTTTTGGGGACAGAGAGGGGAGTTAGAGGTCAGGTCAGGGTTTAGGGGAATTGGAGGATAGGACAGAGTCTAAGTCTAAGCCTCTGCTCTGTGTTTGAAGTCCAGTAGCCGACCAGTGTTATAGGCCTAGCATTCAGGGTCCCTTCTTCAACGGGTCTAATGATTGAGTCCTTGAGTTCAGGCCCTCATATATATCTGAGAGTCCTGGGTCAATACTGAAGATTGATGCCTAAAGATCAATTGGAGGTCTGGATCGAAGCCCATAGGTCAGTCGGAAGTCCAATAGTCAAGTCTCGATGGCTGGAGCCTGGGCCTGGGAATCTCTGTCAGTCCACTGGGGAAGGAGCAGCCCAATCTCTCTGAGTGTACTAGTGCACTGAGCCTGGAGGCTGAAAACTGCGACAGAGGGCTGTGTATGTACGTTGGTGGGAGGGAAGGAGGGAGGAATGGGGCTTGTTTCGCTGCTGTTGATTTGTTGCTTGTTGTGTTCTGTGTTGTTCTGTCGAGCATTGTGGGCCTGTTACATCGCCATAATGTGTAATGACACATGCGGGGGAGTGCTGGCTGTTCATACAAATGATGCAATGTACATGTGATAAATAAATCTGAATCTGACTCTCTACCTGGGGAGTGCTGTTACTGAATGACTGTATGCTACTGTGATAGAGCGGAATGCTAGGCTCTTCCCAGGGAGGTGAGAAGTGGCAGAGGGACCTGCCCAGGCTGCAGAAGGACTGTGTGGACAGGAGGCAATTTCCCCGTGCAAAGGGCCGACCATGGGAGGGGTCTGAGGGACCGTGAATGCCTTCTGCAAATGTCAGCACTTCGTGATTCCCATACTTCAGCCAAACAACCCCTCAGGTAAAAGTAGTGTTGACCAACAATTCAATGTTCCTCACCCTGTCAGTGGAGCCTTTGTGGGCTTCACAGTGTCCTGCATGTTGTATTTCAGTAGGGGTCCTGAGGCAGGTTGTCTCTGAGGGAGGGGGTGATAAGCCTGAGGATAGTGCAGGCTCTGACTGTTGCTGTGTGTATACTTTGTCTTCTCATCACCAACCATTTGCCCTCCTAATCCCTTTCCACTCCTTTGCTTTCAGTGACGTGTACATCTAGGCCCCTTTGTGCATTGACATTACCCAAACTCTCATCATTTGTTTTAGTTATGTACATTTCCACAATTATATTCCACCGGTCGTTAATTCATCCACTCACTGCATTTAACCACATTCCCTTGAAACTTATTTACTTCCACATCCTCCCTCCCTCCCCCCTACTATTCTCAATCCCACATAATTGTGCATTATCTTCCTTTTTGGAAAGATGACATTTGATACCCTCAGCCAAATTGAGGATACAGATCACGAGTCACTGAGGCCCGAGCACCAGTGCCTGTTGTACCCCACCAATCACAAACTCCCAACTCTGAGACTGACCCCGTTACTCACACTCTTTGCTTTCTGTTCAATAACCAGTTCTCAATCCATGCCGCAAACAAGAGAGAATCTGCAGACGCTGGAAATCTGAGCAACGCACACAAAATGCTGCATGAAATCAGCAGGCCAAGCAGCACCTTCTATGAAAAACAGTATAGTCAACATTTTGGGCTGAGACCCTTCATCAGGAACTGAAATGTTGACTATTTCCTCTTTTCCACAGATGCTGCCTGGCCTGCTGAGTTCCTCCAGCATTTTGTTTGTGTTGACCAATTATTATACCAACTCAATGTTTTCTCACCTCATTAATCAGCCTGTTATGTGGGACTTTATTGTCTCCTATAAACATATTGCACCGCCCCCCCCCCCCCCCACCTATTGTACCAGCAAGATCCTCAAAACAAGATTTTTCTTCTGTAAGTCCATGCTGACCCCACTCAGTCCTCAGGGTGTTGTGTTACTATATGCATTGACACAGGTACCTGCATCTTTCTATTACTGACCTTAGGAGAACAGACCGGTTACTCCCTGCTTTTACATGCCCTCCTTTCTTGAGTCGCAGCCCTCCATTTCGTAGGAGAAATTCCAGAATTTTGGACAAAGCATCCAATGTCTCAAACAAGAGAAAGTCTGCAGATGCTGGAAATCAAAGTTTTGTGCTGGAACATTGACTGTTTACTCTTTTCCATAGATGCTGCCTGGCCTGCTGAGTTCCTCTAGCATTTTGTGTGTGTTACATCCTACAACTTAGTTTTCACCTTCTTCAGGAGTCTGAGATTTGTTGGCTTTTCTTTTGACTAATGTTTCCAGCACCATGTTTTTACACGTCTTCTTCATTTCTTCTGTCTTGCTAAATATACAGTTCTCTGATATTTCTAGCAGACTTTTTTGTTTTCTTCTGTAGAGACATTCACAAAGTATGTGCTTAAGTCAATTTCTATTCATATTATAAATTCCCCAGTCTTTGTCCACAAAGGACACAAATTTTGCCTCTTTTGTCTTCTTTTCTTCTTACATACCCACAGAAGCTTACCAGTTTACTGACTTTTTTTTTTATATATTCACTTTCTTGGTTACATTTTGCTTAGTTTTTCTAATAAATTTTTGAGTCTTAAAGAATTGTTCTAACATAATATGTAACTTCTGTAAATACCAGATACTGTGCATCAGCCATCATGTCTTTTAATTTCTCAGTCTACCACAGCCAATTTCCCCTCTATACTTTAAAGACCCAATTCTCAGGTTGAAAAACATTACCATACAAAATCATATTATGATCACTCTTCCCCAAAACCTCTTTACAACAAGGTGCTTAATTATAATTTCCCTCCACCTGTGTATATTCCCTTAGTTCCACAATACTTTCCATCCCTGTAATTGTTATCTTCCCTCCATCTTTATTGGCGGCAAATCACAGCACTGAATCAGAATAAAAGAAAAAAAATACTGATGTCAGAATCGACAAGATAAAATTAAATCTGCTGTGTGTACCACCAAATGTTAATAGCTCTCTGTCAATCTCTCTGTATGTTTTATTCTCAGTAAGGCCAATCCCATTGTACTAACTGTGGAATTCCATTTATAATTTGGAGTAACAACCAGTCATTAATAATGCTGACAGCAAGAACTACCAGTGTGTTAAGTGAGTGATTATGTACACTCAGTGGCCACTTTATTAGGTACACCTGTTCATTAATGCAAATATCTAATCAGTCAATCATGTGGCAGCAACTCAGTGCATAAAAGCATACAGATATGATCAAGAGGTTCAATTGATGTTCAGACCAAACATCAGAATGGGAAAGAAATGTGATCTAAGTGACTTTAACCATGGAATAATTGTTGGTGCCAGACGGGGTGGTTTGAGTGTCTCAGGGATCACAGATCTCTTGGGATTTTCATGCACAACAGTCTCTAGAATTTACAGAAAATTATGAGAGAAACAAAAAGCATCCAGAGTGCAGCAGTTCTGTGGGTGAAAATGCCTTGTTAATGAGAGAGGTTAGGGGACAGTGGCCAGACTAGTTCAAGCTGAGAGGGAGGTGACAGTAATTCAAAGCACCACGCATTACAACAGTGATGGGCAGAAGAGCATCTCTAAGTGCATTGAACCTTGAAGTGGATGGGCTGCAGCAGCAGAAGACCATGAACATACACTCAATGACCACTTTACAAGGTACAGGAGGTCATGGCTCCAGACCCACACTAACAACTTGTATATTTTTTTACATTTAAAAGGGCTGTGCAAGCCTAGTCAGTTCTCAGCACTGCCTCTTCAGGGAAACACTCGTGGCTGGAAGTCAGTTTTGTTAGTGCACTTCTCTTTATTTGCCATTTCATAAGAGAGGAGAGAACAATTTACGTGTGCGATTATGTAGATGTGGTAGTTACATAAGGAGGTTAATATTCATTTCTTCTCCAGAAAACAGACTCCAGGTTCGACATGTGCATGCCCACACCATTAATTCCCTGTCTATACCATTGAACATTCAGTCAGTATTTTCATGGATGCTACCACAACTAATCTGGCCATTCAGAATCCATCCATACAAGTTTATATTTTTTTATTAAAGACTATGAATAATGAACAGATTGAGTTAAACCTGTCATTTTTATCAGTTGACTATGCCAGATTACATCAATACTCGAGATTAAACAGCTACATTTGCCCCCTCCCCACCCCATTCATCTCGAGTATTAACCTCATGGTGTCAAGGAACTACCTAAAGTCCTCCTGGTGAAGTAAAAGTCAAACGTATAAGAATAAAAGAACTTATTATTTCACAGGTTAGAATTTCATGTCCTGATTGAACATGTATTGATTATACACTGCTGCATCCGGCCTAACCATCTCTCATGATATTTGTAATCCAGTCAATGAAAAAAGATATCCGAACATAAACTCCTGGCTTCATCTGCATTGCGCAGCCGAGTCCCCATGATGTCACTCCTTGGAGGATGTATCTGCCCTGGGCATCCGGGCAGACCAATGGACCTCCACTGTCACCCTAGAAAACACCATAATTGAGGCATGAGATGATAGGGCAACACAGGCTTAACTTCATTCATAAAAAGCAGATTAAGATTGAAAGATTGAACTCTTTCAATCTTAATGTCAATAAGGTTGAAAGAGTACAGTGAAAATTTAGGTAGGGCTCCAATCTGGCTCCGAAACCCGGAGAACAACAAAGAAGACACTACGAAAGCTGCAGGCTTTCACCAACCAGTCCCCAAGAAAGATCCTAATCATCAGATGGACTGACAAAGTAACCAACCAAGCACTGTGGGAAAACACCAACCATCAATCCATTGAGATACAAATACGCAAAAGGAAATGGAGATGGGTTGGCCAAACCCTGAGGAAGCCATCCAACAACATCACCAGGCAGAATCCCCAAGGAAAGAGAAAAATGTCCAAAGAACACATGGAGGAGAGATGTAGAAGCTGAAATTATACAATGGGAACATTCCAGGTCCATTTTCAAGAAACTAGCTCACAGCAGAGGACGATGGAGATGGGAAGTCATCGGTGGCCTTTGCTCCACTGGGAGCTAAGGGCCCAAGAAGAAGTTGTCAGGCTTTGAGGATCTGAGTTATAGGGAAAGGTTAGGACTTTAATCCCTGGAGTAGAGGAGACGGAGAGAAGATTTGATAGTGGTATACAAAATGATGAGGGGTATAGATGGGGTAAATGCAAACAGACTTTTTCCACCGAGGTTGGGTGAGACTAAAACTAGAGATCACAGGTTAAGGGTGAAAAATTTAAGGGGAACCTGAGAGGGAACTACTTCATTCAGAGGGTGGTGAGAGTGTGGAACGAGCTGCCAACGGAAGGCTGGATGCGGGGTAAATTTCAACATTTAAGAGAAATTTGGATAGGTACATGGATGAGAGGGCTAAGGAGGGCTATGGTCCAGGTGCAGGTTGATGTGACTAGGCAGAATAGTAGTTCGGCACGGACCAGATAGGTTGTAGGGCTGGTTTCTGTGCTGTTATGTTCTATGACTCTAATGACCCTAATCAATTGAGAACCGTATTCCCCCTCTCACTCTGTAACCATAGTGTAATTGAGTCATACAGAAATGGATCCTTTAACTATATAACCATATAACAATTACAGCACGGAAACAAGGCATTTCGACCCTTCTAGTCCGTGCCGAACACTGTCCATGCTAACCCTTTTACCCATCTACAGGCCAAACCTTGGGTGCTGACTGGCCTCCAGATGATTTTGACAACAGGTCAGAAAATGTACAGAAGTCACTCGATATGGTCACCTTCTAATGAATGGCATCAATAGCGTGCAGAGAAGATTTATGAGGATATTGCCGGGACTCGCGGGCCTGAGTTACAGGGAGAGGCTTGTCAGACCAGGTCTCTATTCCTTGGAACCTAGGAGAATAAAGGGTGACCTGATAGAAATGTTTAAAATTATAAGAGACATGGACGGTAAGTCTTTGCCAGGGTACAGGAGACCAAAACTAAGGGGCATGGATTTAGCATGAGAGTTGAAAGACTTAAAGGGGATTTGAGGGGCAACTTTTTCCACAGAGAAGCTGGAACATAGAAAGTCTACAGCACATTACAGGCCCTTCGACCCACAATATTGTGCCGACCATGTAACCTACTCTAGAAGCTGCCTAGAATTTCCCTACCGCATAGCCCTCTATTTTCCTATAAGTATATGAAATAAGCTGCTGGAGGAAGTTGTTGAAGCAGGAACAATAGTCCGATTTATGAAGTACTTGGACAGGTACATGGAGGGGCAGAGCTTTGAGGGATATGGGCCTAACGCAAGGTCACTGGATGGTCAGCATTGACTCGGTTGATTGAGGGCCTGGATCCATGCTGTATTGCTCTTTGATGAATCACTAAAAGTACAAATGACCACCACAAAAGAACAATGACTAAAAATGAAAAGGGAGGGAGGGAGAGTGAGAGAATGAGAATAGTTCTGTTGTTTTTTGGAATGAATGTATGTTCATATACCAGACTTCTGAGTTTTAAAATACCATGAGATCTTGCTTGTATGTAGTGCGTGTTGGTAACTCAGGAACAACTGGTAAATAATTCCACATCCCTGCACAAGGTTAATATCTTTCTATGCCTTGCCTATTTAAATTAATTATAAGCCCCTGATGCCTTTTGTAACAAGAAGTTGATCTTTCTCCTCCTCAAACACATTCAGCAATTTTTCCTGCACAGTTCTCTGCAGGTCCACCATACTCTGAGTGAAGGAATTTCTCCTTCTCTCAGTCCTACACCCCTTACCTCATACCCCGTGACTGGAATCCTTCAGCTGTTAAGTGTTTTACCTGTCATAGAACACTACAGCACAGTACAGGCCCTTCGACCCACAACGTTGTGCCGACATTTTAACATACTTTTAATGTTTAACATACATTTAAGATAAATGTAGTGTGGCACATGGCCACGTGGTTAGGGCGTTGGGCTCACGATCGGAAGGTTGTGAGTTCGAGTCTTGGCCAAGGCAGCGTGTTGTGTCTTAGAGCAAGGCACTTAACCACACACTGCTCCAGTCCACCCAGCTGAAGATGCGTACCGGCAAATGCTGGGGGTTAACATCGCGACAGACTGGCGTCCTATCCAGGGCGGATGGGGGGGTGGGGGGGGGAGTCTCGTACTCACAGTCGCTTCACGCCACAGAAACCGGCATAAGCACCGGCCTGATGGGCCACAAGGCTCGAGACAGACTTTGACTTTTTTTTTGAAGATAAATGTAGCCCTTCCCTCCTACGTAACCCTTCATTTTTCTAAAATCCATGTGCCTAACTAAGAGTTTTTTAAAAATGTCCCTAATATATCTGTCTCTAACATCACCCCGGCAGTCACCACTCTCTGTGTAAAGAACTCACCACTCTCTGTGTAAAGAACTTACCCTGACATCCCTGCCCCTGTATTTTCCTCCAATTCATCTTAAAATTATGCCCTCTCATTAGCCGTTTCCACCCAGGGAAAGAGTCTCTGTCTATCCATCTTATCATCTTGTACACCTCTATCAAACTGCTTTTCATCCTCGTGTTAAGGAACTGGAGCTGCAGCTCAATGACCTGATAGAGGTGATAGACAGGAGCTACAGAGACAGATAAATGGGTGACTGTCAGGAGAGGGAAGGGGGAGCGTCAGATAGTGGAGAGCACCCCTGTGGCTATCCCCCTCAACAGTAAGTATTCCACTTTGAGTACTGTTGAGGGGGATGACCTACATGGGGGAAGCAGCTCTGGCTCAGAAGGGTAGGGAGCTGAAGAGGATGGCAGCAGTAATAGGGGACTTATTCCCCCACTGCCCACTTTCCTCCCCGCGACTCCCAACCTTCCCTCTACCCCCATTGCCCCCCATTCCTCTGATCCCTCATCCACCCCTAACCCCGCTCTCCCTGAATATCCCAACCCCTCGCCGAGACCTCCAACTCTTTACCCTCCTCTGACCCCAGCCCCAACCCTTGCCATGTCTTCACCATCCTTTCTGACCTTCATCTCTCTGAGGCAGAACGTTCTGTCCTTAGCAAGGGCCTCACTTTTGTCCCCCTCCGTCCACACCTCAGTGAGTTCCGTGCCCACCATGATGCTGAACTCTTCTTCCGTCGCCTATGTCTCCGAGCCTACTTCTTTGGCAAGGATTCCCCTCTCCCCACTGATGACGCCTTCTCTCATCTTCAACTCTCCTCCTCCTCCTGGACACCCCACCCGGGCCTTCTACCTGCACTCGATCTTTTCATCTCAAACTGTCGCCAAGACATCAACCGTCTCAACTTCACCACTCCTCTCTCCTGTTCCAACCTCACTCCATCTGAACACACTGCCCTCCACTCTCTCTGCACTTATCCCGACCTCACCATCAAACCCGCTGACAAAGGTGGTGCCGCAGTGGTCTGGCGGACGGACATCTACCTCACTGAGGCAGCTCTCTGACACCTCCTCTTACTTACCCCTGGAACAGGACCCCACCAAAAAACATCAAACCATTGTCTCCCGTACCATCACCGCCCTTATCAACTCCGGAGACCTTCCATCCTCAGCCACAAAACTCATCATTCCCACACCACACACTGCTCAGTTTTACCTCCTCCCCAAGATCCACAAGCCTGACTGTCCCGGTAGACCCATAGTTTCTGCCTGCTCCTGTCCTACCGAACTTGTATCTGCCTACCTGGATTCCATTTTGTCACCCATAGTTCAGTACCTCCCCACCTACATCCGGGATACATCCCATGCCCTCCACCTCTTCAATAACTTCCAGTTCCCCGGTCCCGAACACTTCATTTTCACTATGGATGTCCAATCCTTATACACCTCCATTCCCCATCAAGAAGGCCTCAAAGCCTTCCGCAACTTTCTGGACAATAGACCTCACCTGTTCCCCACCACCACTACCCTCCTCCGGTTGGCGGAACTGGTACTCACACTTAATAACTTCTCTTTTGACTCTTCCCACTTTCCTCAGACTAAGGGTGTAGCTATGGGCACTTGCATGGGCCCCAGCTATGCCTGCCTCTTTGTTGGTTATGTGGAACAGTCTGTGCTCCAAACCTATTCTGGTACTGCTCCCCAACTTTTCCTTCGCTACATTGACGACTACATTGGTGCTGCGTCCTGCACCCATGCTGAGCTCATCAACTTCATCGACTTTACTTCAAACTTCCACCCAACCCTCAAATTCACTTGGTCTATCTCGGACACTTCTCTCCCCTTTCTCGATCTCTCGGTCTCCATCTCGGTCTGACATCTTCTGCAAGCCCATTGACTCTCATAACTACCTCGACTATACCTCTTCCCACCCCGCCAAATCCAAAAATTCCATTTCCTATTCCCAGTTCCTCTGTCTCCACCGCATCTGCTCCCAGGATGAGGCTTTCTGTTCCAGGACATCTCAAGTGTCCTCTTTCTTTAAGGATCGTGGTTTCCCTTCTGTCGTCATCAATGATGCCCTCACCTGCATCTCCTCCATTTCCCCCACTTTGGCCCTTACCCCATCCTCCCGCCACCACAACCAGGGCAGAGTTCTCCTTGTCCTCACCTACTACCCCACCAGCTTCCGGATCCAGCACATTATCCTCCGCAGTTTCCGCCACCTTCAACAGGACCCCACCACTAAGCACATCTTTCCCTCTCCACCCCTCTCCACTTCCTGTAGGGATCGGTCCCTCTGTGACTCCCTGGTCCACACGTCCCTCCCCACAGATCTCCCACCCGGCACTTATCCCTGTAAGCGTAAGTGCTACACCTGGCCCTACACCTCCACTCTCACCACCATTCAGGGCCCCAAACAATCCCTCCAGGTGAGGCAACACTTCACTTGCGAATCTGTTGGGGTCAGCTATTGCATCCGGTGCTCCCAGCGCGGCCTCCTCTACATCGGTGAAACCTGACGCAGATTGGGGAACCGCTTCGTCGAGCACCTCCGCTCCGTCCGCCACAACAGACAGGATCTCCCAGTAGCCACCCACTTCAACTCTGCTTCACATTCCCATTCAGAGATGTCCATACATGGCCTCCTCTCCTGCCATGATGAGGCCAAACTCAGGTTGGAGGAGCAACACCTCATATACTGTCTGGGTAGTCTCTAGCCCCTGGGCATGAACATTGAATTCTCCAACTTCTGGTAATTCCCTCCTCCTCCCTTCCCCTATCCCTATTTCACTCTGCCCCTCCCCCTGCTGCCTATCACCTCCCTCATGGTTCCACCTCCTTCTACTACCCATTGTGTTTTCCCCTATTCCTTCTTCACCTTTCCTGCCTATCCCCTCCCTGCTTCCCCTCCCCAACTCCTTTATCTTTCCCCTTACTGGTTTTTCACCTGGAACCTACCAGCCTCCTCCTTCCCACCCTCCCCCCACCTTCTTTATAGGGCCCCTGCCCCCTCCCTCTTCAGTCCTAACGAAGGGTTCCGGCCCAAAACATTGACTGTTCATTTCCATGGATGCTGCCCGACCTGCTGAGTTCCTCCAGAATGTTGTGAGTGTTGCTTTGACCCCAGCACCTGCAGAGTATTTTGTGTTTGTAATAGTGGACTCTATAGTCAAGGGGACAGAGAGGTGATTCTGTGGACATCAAAAAGAAATGCGAATGGTAGTTTGCCTCCCCAGTGCCAGGGTCTGTGATGTTTCTGGACACGTCCACAATATTCTGAAAAGGGAGGGTCAGCAGCCAGAAATCGTGGTACATATTGGTACCGGCGACGTGGGTAGAAACAGGGAAGAGAAAACAGAATACAGGGAGTTTGGAAGGAAGCTGAGAAGCAGGACCTCAAGGGTAGTAATCTCAGGATTGCTGCCTGTGCCACGTGACAGTAAGGATAGGAATAGAAGGAGGTGTCAGATAAATGTGTGGCTGATGAATTGGAATGGAGGCAGGGAGACAAATTTCTGGATAATTGGGACCTCTTCTGGGGCAGGTGGGGCCTGTACAAAAGGGACGGTTGCATTTGAATCCGAAGGGACCAATATCCTTGCGGGCAGGTTTACTAGAGCTGTTGAGAGTGGTTTAAACTAATATGGCAGGGGGATAGGAACCAGTGTGATAGAGCTGAGGATGATCCAGCAGCTTTACAAGTAGATGATGGTTGTAACATGAACGTAAGGAAGGACAATGTAATGGTGCAAATGCAGACAGAGCAAAGAGTTAAATTGTACCACAGGGGCAAAATTCAAAATGGTGAAGAATGCAGGACTGAAGGTGCTGTATTTAAATGTGCGTAGCATTCGGAACAACGTGGACAAACTCATGGCACAATTAAAGATTGGTCGGTATGACATTGTAGGCATCACTAGGTTGTGGCTGAAAGAAGTTGGGAGCTTAACATCAAAAGATGTATCGATAGGACAGGCAGGAAGGCATAGGCAGTGATGTGGCTCTATTGGTAAGAGATGGAATTACATCTTTAGAAAGAGGTGACTTAGGGTCAGAGAATGTTTCTCTGAATGTTTCCGGGTGGAGGGTAAACTGCAAGGGTTAAAAAAAAACCATTGTCGGTATCATATATAGGCCTCCAAATAGTAAGCAAGGTGTGGGGTTGAGATTGCAAAGGGAGCTGGAAAAGGCATGTATTAAGGCATGTACAATTGTAATGGGAGACTTCAAGATGCAAGGGGGTTGGGAAAATCAGGTTGGTGTCAGATCGCAAGAGAGGAAATTTGTTGATTGCCTACAAGATGGCTTTTTAGAACAGCATGTAGTTGAGTTGACTTGGGGAAAGGCTATCTTAGATTGGGTGTTGTGTAATAACCCAGATCTTATTAGAGAATTTAACGTAGAGGAACCCTTAGGAGACAGTGATCATAATATGATTGAATTTATACAGCAATTTGCTAGGGAGAAGCATAAGTCACATGTATCAGTATCACAATGGAATAAAAGGAATTACAGAGGCTTGAGAGAGGAGCTTGCCCAGGTGGATTGGAGGGGGATACTGTTGAAGATAATGGTGGAGCAGAGGTAGCTGAAGTTTCTGGGAATAGTTCACAAGGCGCAGGATAGATATCACCTACAGAAGAAGTTGTTCCCAAATTGCAGGGACAGGCAACTGTGACTGACAAGGAAAGTTAAGGACTACATAAAAGTCAAGGAAAGAGCATATAAGGTAGCAAAAGTGAGTGGGAAGCTAAATGTCTAGGAATCTTTTAAAAAAGGCAACTAAATATGAAGGCAAACTAGTGAATAATATAAAGCAGGATACTAAAGTTTTTTCAGTTATAAAAAAAGTGAAAGGGAGGTGAGAATTGATATTGGACCACTGGAAAATAACTCTGGTGAGGTAATAAAGGGGGACTAAAAACAGCAGCTGAACTTACTTTGCATCTGTCATCACTGTGGAAGACACTAGCAGTGTGCCAAAGGTCCGTGAGTGTCAGGGAGCTGGAGTGAGTGCCATTGCTATTATAAAGGAAAAAGTGCTAAGCAAACTCAAAGGTCTTAAGGTCACCTGGACCAGATGGACTACATCCCAGAGTCATGAGAGAGGTTGCTGAAGAGATAACAGATGTATTGGTCATGATCTTTCAAGAAGCACTTGATTCTGGCATGTCCCAGAGGACTGGAAGATTGCAAATGTCACTCCACTCTTTAAGAAGGTGCAAGGCAAAAGGAAGTTAATTATAGGCTAGTTAGCCTAACCTCAGTGGTTGGAGAAGTGTTGGAGACTATTATTAAGGATGAGGGATACTTGGAGACTAATGATAAAATAAATCAAAGACAGCATGACTTCTGTAAAGGGAAATCTTGCCTGACAAATCTGTGACAAGCAGGGTGGACAAAGGAGAGGCAGTAGATGACATTTACTTGGATTTTCAGAAGGCGTTTGATAAGGTTCCTCACATGAAGCTGCGTAACAAGATAAAATCCTATGGTGTTACAGGAAAGATATTGGCATGGATAGAGGAATGGCTGACAGGCAAGAGATAGCACGTGGGAGTAAAGGGGGCTCTTTCAGTTTGATGCCAGAGACTAGTGGTGTTCCTCAAGGGTCAGTATTGGGACAACTACTTTTTACATTGTTTGTCAATGATTTGGATAATAGAATTGATGACTTTGTGGATGATACGAAGATAGGTGGAGGGGTAGGTAGTGCTGAAGAAGCAAAGCGATTGCAACAGGACTTAGACAAATTGGCAGAATGGGCAAAAGGTGGCAGATGGAATACGGTATTGGGAAACATATGAAATGCATTTTGGAAAAAGGAACAATAGAGCAGACTATTACGTAAATGGGGAGAAGTTTCAAACATCAGAGGTGTAAAGGGACTTGGGAGTCCTCATGCAAGATTCCCAAAAGGTTAATTTACAGGTTGAGTCTGTGGTAAAGAAGACAAATGTAATGTTGGCATTTATTTCAAAGGGAATAGAATATAAAAGCAAGGAGATACTGTTGAGCCTTTATAAGACACTAGTCAGGCCACTCTTGGAGTATTGTTGACAGTTTTGGGCCCCATACCTCAGAAAGGATGTCATTGGCGAGAGTCCAGATGAGGCTCACGAGGATCATTCTGGGAATGAAGGGGTTAACACCTGAAGAGCATTTGCCAGCTTTGGGCCTGTACTCACTGGAACTTAGAAGAATGTGGGGGGGGGGGGGGGGGGCGGGGAAACATAATTGAAACCTACCGAATGTTGAAGGGACTAGATAAGGTAGACGTGGAGAGGATGATTCCTGTGGTGGGGGTATTCAGAACTAGACGGCGCAAGATTGAGGGGTGATCTTTCAGAATGGAAGTAAGGAGGAATTTTTTTAGCCAGAGAGTGGTGAATCTGTGGAATGCTCTGCCACAGACTGCGGTGGAGTCAAATCCATGAGTATTGTTAAGGTGGAAGTTGATAGCTTCCTGATTGGTCTGGGCATCAAAGAATATGGGGTTGAGTGGGATCTGGGATCAGCTGTGATGGAATGGTAGAGCAGACTCAAAGGATATGGGGTTGAATGGGATCTGGGATCAGCTGTGATGGAATAGTAGAGCAGACTCAATGGGCTGAATGGCCTAATTCTACTCCTATGTCTTATGATCTCCTTTACTTCACAGAGAAAAGCCCTAGCTTGCTCAGCTTATCATCATAAGACATACCCTGTAGCATCCTGGTAAATCTCCTCTGCACCCTCTCTAAAGCTTTCATATTCTTCCTATAAAGAGCTGACCAGAACTGAACATAATATGCCCAGTGTGGCCTAACCAGGGTTTTATAGAGCTGCAACATTACCTCACGGTTTCTGAACTCAATCCACTGACTAATGAAAGCCAACGTACCAGATAACCCTATCAACCTGTGACAATCTTGCTGCAATGAACTGTCGGCTAACTTTGCGAGGAGAATCTTGATCTGTTCAGTGCTGGGCTGGCTGATTATTGGCAATCTGTTACTGGGATGTAGGCCATGATTCAAACATGCTTCCTGAAGTCGAAGGCTGAATGTCTTTGAATCCATGAATCCACTAAAGGCTGGAGGCCAAAGATGGCCTGTCCTGGTGTTAGAGGACTGTATCTGTTTGTTGGGAGGCAGGTATGGGCCTTGTTTTCCTGCTGTTGCTTGTTCACACAGGAGGTTCTGTTTTGTTGTGACCTGTATTGCTCTGCTGAGCATGGTGGGCATGCTCTGTTGGCACCAGAATGTGTGGTGACACCTGCGGCTGCCCTAATCACATACTTGGCTCTGTTGGTTGCTAACGCAAATGATACATTCACTGTACATTTTGATGTACATGTAGTAAATCTAAATCTGAATCTGAATCTAACAAAGAAACCTGGACCCTGGGCCACAAAACTTGAGAGCAGGTGGGTGGGAATCAGAGTCAGGGTTAATATCACCAGCGTATGTTGTGAAATGTGTTAACTTATGGCAACAGTACGATGAAATACATGATAAAGAAGTATAGAGAAAAAACTAAATTATAGTAAATATGTATGTGTATTAAATAGTAATGCAAATTACTAATGTAGTCAGGTAATTTTCATGGGTTCAATGTCCATCTAGGAATCGGATGGCAGAGGGGAAGAAGCTGTCCCTGAGTGTGTGCCTTCAGGCTTCTGTACCTCCTTCCCGACGGTAACAATGAGAAGAGGGCATGTGGGGATCCTTAATGATGGACGCCGCCTTTCTAAGGCACCACTCCTTGAAGATGTATTGGATACGATAGAGGCTGGTACCCATGATGAAACTAACTAATTTTACAAGTTTCTGCAACTTGCTTCATCTTGTGCAGTAGCCCCCACCCCCATAACAGATGGTAATGCCACCAGTCAGGATGCTGTCCGTGGTACATTTGTAGAAGTTTTTGAGTACTTTAGCTGACAAATCAAATCCCCTCAAATTTCTAGTGAAATATAGCCACTATCTTGCCTTCTTTATAGCTGCATCAATACGTTGTGTCCAGATTGGGAAGAGCCTGGGGCCAGCTTTCTCCAGTGTCTCCCGAATCATCATCTCAGATCATGCTGGTTACATTTTAACTTGTGTTGTAAATGCATGGTATTATTTGTTAATTTATTTGTGGTCAACTCAGTTGGTTAGCCTGGTCCGTGTGAGAGGCTGATGAGCAGGTCGGGCAGATCAGGGAACTACACGAAATCTGACACAGTCTTAGTTCCATATCTCTATAATTCCCTCCACACTTTCATCACACCACCCTCCCCTCCTTGAACAAAGTACCCTGGGGCATAATTTCTCATTCCACGTAGTCTTCAAGCTGTCGCTCAATAGCAACAGCAATAATATTGAGTAGTGTCATGGTGATTAAATCACTGTGATGTAGCCAGGTGCTTGCTACGTCCTAACACACTGTGCAGCTCTCACTGAGAACCTGACTACAGAGTGTAGTTTGGTAAACTATATGTAATATTTCTGTTTGAAGAATTAAGCAAAAAGATAACCATTTCCTGAAGATATTGAGGCAAGCAAAGCTCCCCCACAACCCCCAATTCTAACCATATTTTACAGGAGCACCATTGAGAGTGTCCTAGCCAGCAACATCACCACCTGGTCTGGGAATTGTAAGACATCTGACTGCAACTCCCTACAAAGGATTGTGAGGACTGCTGAGAGGATTATCGGGGACTGTCTTCCACTCATCAGAGATATTTATCAGGAGCACAGCACACGCAGGGCCCTCAGCATTGTCAATAACCCCTCCCACACGTACCACAATATCTTTGACCCCTTACCATTAGGCAAGAGGTACTGAAGCCTTAGCATGGGGACTGTTAGGTTGGGGAACAGCTTCTGCCCCCAGGCTGTGAGACTACTGAACTCCCTGCCACCAGCCAGGTATCATCACGTATGAAGTGCCAGCTGAGTTATAGTGTGCCATAAATGCAGCTTATTATTTGTTACTTTATCTGTGGTAATATCACTTTATGTTGTGTATGAGTTATACGTATTGGGTTGTGCTCCTTGGTCCAGAGGAACATTAGAAACAGAGAAACATAGAAAACCTACAGTACACTACAGGCCCTTCAGCCCACAATGCTGAGCTGAACATGTACTTACTTTAGAAATTACCAGGGTTACCCATAGCCCTCTAGTTTTCTAAGCTCCATGTACCTATCCAGGAGTCTCTTAAAAGACCCTATCGTATCTGCCTCCGCCACCGTCGCCGGCAGCCCATTCCACACACTCACCATTCTCTGTGTTAAAAACTTACCCCGACATCTCCTCTGTACCTACTTCCAAGAACCTTAAAACCATGCCCTTTCGTGTTAGCCATTTCAGCCCTGGGAAAAAGCCTCTGACTATCCACATGATCAATGCCTCTCATCATCTTATACACCTCTATCAGGTCACCTCTCATCCTCCGCTGCTCCAAGGAGAAAAGGCCGAGTTCACTCAACCTATTCTCATAAGGCGTGCTCCCCAATTCAGGCAATAACCTTGCAAATCTCCTCTGCACCCTTTCCATATGAATTGTTGTGGAAACCGCCGACATTGTTTGGCGGTTTACATGTATACGGTTGAATGTCAATAAACTTAAACTTGAATTAATTGAATTCATTAAATACATTCATTTATATGGTAGGTCTTATAGAGTAGGTCAAGTATAATGAGAAAGGGTTAATGGGTAGTCTGAAAGCAGACGACTTTAAGGAAGATATATCAGAATATTACTGAATTTTATATGAAGACTGACAAAATAGCTCAATCTGAAACCAGAAACAATGGAAACTTAAGTAATGAAGTATGCACATTGTTTTGTTTGGCGGTATACATGTGACCATATAACCATATAACAATTACAGCTGGGAAACAGGCCATCTCGGCCCTTCTAGTCCGTGCGGAACTCTTACTCTCACCTAGTCCCACCAACCTGCACTCAGCCCATAACCCTCCATTCCTTTCCTGTCCATATAGCTATCCAATTTAACTTTAAACGTCAACATTGAACCTGCCTCAACCACTTCTGCTAGAAGCTCGTTCCACACAGCTACCACGCTCTGAGTAAAGAAGTTCCCCCTCATGTTACCCCTAACTTTTGCCCTTTAACTCTCAACTCATGTCCTCTTGTTTGAATCTCCCCCACTCTCAATGGAAAAAGCCTATCCGCGTCAACTCTATCTATCCCCCTCGTAATTTTAAATACCTCTATCAAGTCCCCCCTCAACCTTCTACGCTCCAAAGAAAAAAGACCCAACTTGTTCAACCTTTCTCTGTAACTTAGGAGATGAAGCCCAGGCAACATTCTAGTAAATCTTCTCTGTACTCTCTCTATTTTGTTGACATCTTTCCTATAATTCAGTGACCAAAACTGTACACAATACTCCAAATTTGGCCTCGCCAATGCCTTGTACAATTTCAACATTACATCCCAACTCCTATACGCAATGCTCTGATTAATAAAGGTCAGCATACCAAAAGCTTTCTTCACCACTCTATTCACATGAGATTCCACCTTCAGGGAACTATGCACCATTATTCCTAGATCCCTCTGTTCTACTGCATTCCTCTTCATTTACCATGTATGTCCTATTTTGATTAGTCCTACCAAAATGTAGCACCTCACATTTATCAGCATTAAACTCCATCTGCCATCTTTCAGCCCACTTTTCTAACTGGCCTAAATCTCTCTGCAAGCTTTGAAAACCTACTTCGTTATCCACAACTCCACCTAGTTTACTTACTAATCCAATTTACAACCCCATCATCCAGATCATTAAGGTATATGACAAACAACATTGGACTCAGTACAGATCCCTGAGGCACACCGCTACACACCGTCCTCCAATCTGTCACACAGTTATCCACCACTATTCTCTGGCGTCTCCCATCCAACCACTGCTGAATCCATTTTACTACTTCCATACTAATACCTAACGATTGAACCTCCCTAACTAACCTTCTGTGTGGAACCTTGTCAAAGGCCTTACTGAAGTCCATATAGACAGCTTCCACTGCTATAACTCCGTCAACTTTCCTAGTAAGCTCTTCAAAAAATTCAATAAGTTTTGTCAAACAAGACCTTCCATGCACAAATCCATGTTGACTGTTCCTAATCAGACCCTGCTATCCAGATAATTATATATATACCATCTCTAAGAATACTTTCCATCAATTTACCCACCACTGATGTCAAACTCACAGGCCGATAATTGCCAGGTTTACTCTTAGAACCCTTTTTAAACAAAGGAACAACATGAGCAATACGCCAATCCTCTGGCACCATCCCCGTTTCTAATGACATTTGAAATATTTCTGTCAGAGCCCCTGATATTTCCACACTAACTTCGCTCAAGGTCCCAGGGAATAAAGGAGGAGGAGAAGATGGCGGCGCGATGGCAGCGCGCGCGGCCACTTCAGTGGTGATGTCTGTTATCTGTCAAGTAGGGACCGTGCACAATTCTGATTTGATGGAGACAGACATGAGAGTACGGAGGAACATCTGGAGAAATTTCTGAAATGCCTGCTTCGCTGCCACTGCTACTGTGTGGTAACCAGAATCTCCGGAGCAGAAGGCCCCGAAATCCTCAGCTTTGCGTGTTTCAGTGGCCGGGGAGAGGTCGAAGGCAGTCGGCAGAGGATGGTGCTCGGGAGGCTGGTCGGAAGCTCGAATTTTTCGGACGGATAGACTCAGTGTCAGCTGTGGTCGGCTGCTTCCAAGGCATTGGCAAGTTGATGGTGCCTGGAGGTTTATGGCAGGGAGTTTCTCCCTTTTCCCGCCTGCTAGCGGGGACTTGGGAGTCAATTGACTCGGGGACTTTTGAGACTTTATTTACCGGGCCCATGGTTTGTTCTTCATCAAATTATGGTATTGCTTTGCACTGCTGTAACTATATGTTATAATTATGTAGTTCTGTCAGTGTTAGTCTTTGGTTTGTCCTGTTTTCTGTGCTATCACTCCGGAGAAACATTGTATCATTTCTTAATGCATGTATTCATTTCTAAATGACAATAAAAGAGGACTGAGTGTTCTCATAATCTAATCTAATATTGTGTGAGGACCCGGAGACTTATCTACTTTTATATTCCTTAAAAGCGCCAGTACTTCCTCTTCTTTAATCATCATAGTTTCCATAACTTGCCTACCTGTTTCCCTTATCTTACACAATTCAAAATACTTCTTAGTGAATACCAAAGAAAAGAAATTGTTCAGAATCTCCCTCATCTCTTTCGGCTCCACACATATCTGTCCACTCTAATTCTCCAGGGGACCAGTTTTATCCCTCACTATCCTTTATGGAAAGCATTGCAGCCAGAGTTCCTTCCCTGCCTTCAGTCGCCCAATGGGAAGCTATTGCAGCGTGGGATGACATGCGATGCTACCAAGCAGACCAATCACAGTTGTTCGGTCTGCATTGCCGCGACGCGCGGTTATATTTTGAGAGAGGTGCACATCGTAGCAATGCAAGCTCTCACGTAGGGTTCCACGTTGGCTTTGTGTAGGGTTTGCGGCGACGCGTTGATGCAGAAGTATAAACCAGACTTAAGGTGAAAATGAATCCCAAGGGTTTCTACAGTTATATTAATAGCAAAAGGAAATTATGGAGGACACATTTTGCACAAAAAAAGACGCTGGCATCTTGTTTACCCCAGGGCTACCATGACCATGAAGCCTTGCGTGGGCAGGTGAGTGCTCATGCGTGATGTGCACGAATTGCCGAGCGACGCAGACACACCAACCCACAAGTATAAATGCTCACAACACGCGTAGGCCACTTGCGTAGGTTACGGCGTCCAGTCCATGCAGAAGTATAAACTAGGCTTTACTTGCCAAAGCAACCTCATATCTTCTTTTAGCTTTTCTAATTTCTTTCTTAAGATTCTTTCTACATTCTTTATGTTCCTCGAGCACCTCATTTACTCCATGCTTCCTATATTTATTGTAGATATCTCTCTTTTTCCGAACCGAGTTTCCAATATCCCTTGAAAACCATGGCTCTCTCAAACTTTTAACCTTTCCTTTCAACCTAACAGGAACATAAAGATTCTGTACCCTCAAAATTTCACCTTTAAATAACCTCCATTTCTCTATTACATTCTTCACATGAAACAAATTGTCCCAAACCACTCCTTCTAATTCCTTTCGCATCTCCTCAAAGTTAGCCTTTCTCCAAACAAAAATCTCAACCCTGGGTCCAGTCCTATCCTTCTCCATAATTGTACTGAAACTAATGGCATTGCGATCACTGGATCCGAAGTGCTCCCCAACACAAACCTCTGTCACCTGACCTATCTCATTCCCTAAGAGGAGATCCAACACTGCCCCTTCTCTAGTTGGTACCTCTATGAATTGCTGCAAAAAACGATCCTGCACACATTTTACAAACTCCAAACCATCCAGCCCTTTTACGGTATGGGCTTCCCAGTCTATGTGTGGAAAATTAAAATCTCCCACAATCACAACCTTATGCTTACTACAAATATCTGCTATCTCCTTACAAATTTGCTCCTCCAATTCTCGCTGCCCATTTGGTGGTCTATAATACACCCCCATTAGTGTTATTACACCTTTTCCATTTCTCAAATCCACCCAAATAGCCTCCCTAGACGAGCCCTCTAATCTATCCTGCCAGAGCACCACTGAAATACTTTCTCTGACAATCAATGCAACACCTCCCCCTCTTGTCCTTCTAATTCTATCACACCTGAAGCAATTAAATCCAGAAATATTTAGTTGCCAATCACACCCCTCCTGTAACCATGTTTCACTAATAGCTACTACATCATACTGCCAGGTACCAATCCATGCTTTAAGCTCATCCACCCTTCTTATAATGCTCCTAGCATTAAAATAAATGCATTTCAGAAATTTTCCACATCTTTCTCTCTGTTTGTCACTAACAGTACAAAAAACTTTAC
This sequence comes from Mobula birostris, assembly GCF_030028105.1. Taxonomy (NCBI): domain Eukaryota; kingdom Metazoa; phylum Chordata; class Chondrichthyes; order Myliobatiformes; family Myliobatidae; genus Mobula; species Mobula birostris. Next base: position 111,870,276 of record NC_092377.1, read on the forward strand.
TATTTTCTTTATCTTCCTTCTCCCCTACATCTGTTCCTACGCTCTGTTTCCCCTCCCCCCTTGTATCAAGTTTAAATCCACCAGAGCCTCTCTAGCAAACCTACCTGCACAAATATTTGTCCCCCTCCAGTTCAGATGTAAACAATTCTGCAGGAACAGGTCCCACATTCCCTGGAAAACTGCCCAATTATCTATAAATGTAAAGTCCTCCCTCCTGCACAATGTCTTCAGCCACGTGTTGATCTGCGCTATCTTACTTTTCTAAACCCGCCTGCATGTGGCACTGATAGCAATCCTGAGAATGCTGTCCTGGAGGTCCTGTCCTTTAACTTGGCACCTAACTCCCTAAACTCACCTTTCAGGACCTCCTCACTCTTCCTACCCACATCATTGGTCCCTACATGGACCACGACATCCGGCTGCTCACCCTCCCTCTTGAGAATACCGAGAACTTGATCCGAGATATCGCGGACCTTGAATGTCAATAAACTTGAAATTAATTAAGTGAACTCATTAAATACATTCCATTAGGAGTGGGTCTTATACAGTAGGTCGAGTATAATGAGAAAGGGTTAATGGGTAGACTGAATCCAGGAGATTTTAAGAAAGATATATCAGAATATTACTGAATTTTATACGAAGACTGAAAAAGAGCTCAATCAGAAGCCAGAAACAATGGAAGCTATTAAGTAATGAAGCATGCAGTGGTTGGATAAACTCACAAATTACATTTAAAAAGCAACAAACAGCAGATTGAGCTGTATCTGTGCAAAAAAAGTTATCACCATTTCAGAGTGAGACCTTGCACCCCCACCAGAACTTTTTCAGACTTCGAGCATCCTCAGTATCTTGCTCCTGACTCGCACGAGTTTCACCAGGAATGAGTGAAAGTGCAAGTGGATTCAAGGCAGGTAGTGTAGATGACCTGGACCTGAAACTTATCACTTCCTTGTCTCCCACTGTGTCTGTTCCCAGAGGTAATAGTGAGATGATGGGACGGGAATGTTAAAAACAGGGACCAGTTCAAACAGTAACCTCTTGTCAATGTAACCCATCACTGGAAGCCGTTCTGCACTTTGTGCCCAGGTGAGAGATCACATACCTGGCAGCTGTCGACACCTCCATCCACATTTCCAGCGCACAGCTCCGAGTTCTTCACCCTTCCGTTCAAGTACTCGGGGCGATTGCAGACTTTATTTTCAAACACAGGGAATCCTGCCTCTTTTAAAACCCCAGCTCCACCTGTTCCTGAATGTCACAGAAAAAAAATGGAATCAAACGGCAGATTAACTGAAAGGACAGATGTACTAACACCACCTTACTGGTGGAGGTCAACATGAACAGAATCTTCACCATAATTAAGTAGCATGAACTCCACTGAAGTGTAGCATATTTAATATTTCAGTAATACCGAACTAATATTGTAAATATATTGCCTGACGAAGTATTCTTTGCTGTTTACATAATTCATTATGGATTATATGTAAAAGTATGTGAATGGCATATGTCATTATGCCACCGCATTTTATGTGAACCCCTCACAGAAGTAAAGGCTCATGTGATTTTCTTTTAATTAGTTTCTGAAATTACAAAACATAACAGAGGCGACTACGTACCTGCTGAAATGAGACATTAGAGTTTTTTAAAAAGTACAGCTTTTTTTTCAGAAGAGAGAGAGAGGGAAATGGTTGGGTTTAAAAAAAGCATAACACATGTTTCTTCAGAAGGGGAGAGAGATGGGTGAGGTAAATAAAAGGCAGAAAATGGATGAAATTCATGGATTCATAAACAGTGAATAGCAGGTGATAATAAATTAAATAAAAGCGGAAGTTGCTGGCTACATTGCAAGGATAGACATGTTCGATTGCACAACAGATAATTGGATGCTTTATACTGAATGCATTGAACAGTATCTTGATGCAAATGAAACAGCCAATGAGAAATGAGTGTTAGTGTTACTGAGTGTAATAGGTGGAAAACATACAGTTTGCTTACAACTTTGACTGCTCCAACTAAACCAGCCGAAATGAGCTTTTGCTGATATCATGAATGTAATGCAGGAACACTTAGAAACAAAATCATTGTTGACTGCTGAATGTTTTAGGTTTCATAAGCAAAATCAAAAGGAAGGGGAGTGCATTTCAGCATGTGAAAGCTGAATTAAAGAAATTGCCTGAGTATTGTCATTTCAGTAATGGGCTTAATGATATAGTGACAGATTGTGTAGTTTGTGGAATCTTACAAGAAAGCTTTCAAAATTGCCTCCTAATTGAAGCACAACTCACATTTAAAAAAGCAGTTGAAATCACTGTATCAATGGAAACGCAATTTGAGTTACAGTCAGGAATAAAAGTGAACATGAACAAAATTGCAATGTCTAAACAGAAAACCTGCCTGACTGAACAAATTTTGTTACTGCTGTGGCAGGGGGTCACATACACCAGACCAGTGCAGGTTTAAAGGCAAAACTTGCAGAGAATGCAACAAAGTAAGACACATGCAAAGACCATGAGGGCTGACAAAAATAAATGGACAACACAGGGAAGAGAAAAAGGTAAAGAGTCAAGTAACAGTTTCCAAAAGAGCACTAATCTGCATGCTGTTGATGAAAAATCTGATAATGATGAGAGTGATACAGGACTGAGTAGCCTTGAGATTCACATTGTGAAAACTAACAGGAAAGAAGCAACATGGCTTAGAGCAGATGTGAACAGCAAATTAATTGAAATGGAATTGGATACTGGTCTGGCTGTTTCACTCATCACACAAAATGACTTTGAACAGCATTTCAAAGATAATGAACTGAAGCCTGCAGATATCCAACTAAGGACTTACACTGGAGAAAAGATAACTCCCGTGGGAATGACTTCCATAACAGTGGAATGTAACAACCAACAAGCCACATTGGGCTTGTATGTGGTAAAAAAAAACAGGCGGCCAGCCTTGTGGGGCTGTGATTGGCTGAGACAACTACAACTTGATTGGGTATCCATCAACCATTTGTATGCCACACCCCCTGCAGTAGAGTCAACTGAAAGTGAATTAAGAAAGGGACTGGATGATACCACAGTAGTGTTCAAAGATGGCACTGGAAAACTCAAAACATATCATGGGTAAACTAAACATGCCACACCTAAGTTTTACAAAGCTCATCCAGTTCCTTATACCATCCATGATAAAGTAGCCAGTGAGCTAGATTGTATGGAGGCCGAAGGAATGCATTCTAAGATTGAATGAATCCATGGTTAACACCAATAGTCCCAATAGCCAAGTATGGGTCTGTCAGAATCTGAGGTGATTTTAAGGTCACCATCAACTGTGTACTGAAAGTAGATCAAAACCGTCTACCCAGGATAGTAGATATTTTTGTAAATCTTTCTGGAAGAAAACACCGGCAAAGTGATTGTAGCTGAGGTCTATCTACAGATGGAGATGGAAGAAGAGTCTAAAGTGCTTCTCACCATAAATACTCACAGAGAGCTTTATCACTATAATAGGCTTATTTCAGCATCAGAATCAGGTTTATTATTACCGGCATGTGATGTAAATTTGTTAACTTAGCAGCAGCAGTTCAATGCAATACATAATCTAGCAGAGAGAGGAAATAATAACAATAATAATAAATAAAATAAAACATAATAAATAAACAGGTAAATCAAGTACATATATTGAACAGATTATTAAAAAATGTGCAAAACAGAAATACTGAATGTTAAAAAAGTGAGGTAGTGTCCAAAGCTTCAAAGTCCATTCAGGAATCGGATGGCAGAGGGAAAGAAGCTGTTCCTGAATTGCTGAGTATGTGCCTTCAGGCTTCTGTACTTCCTACTTGATGGTAACAGTGAGAAAAGGGCATGCTGGAGGTCTTTAATAATGGATGCTGCCTTTCTGAGACATCTAAGGATGTCCTGGGTACTTTGTAGGCTAGTGCCCAAGATGGAGCTGACTAGATTTACAACCTGCTGCAGCTTCTTTTGGTCTTGTGCAGTAGCCCCTCCATACCAGACAGTGATGCAGCCTGTCAGAATGCTCTCCACGGTACGACTGCAGACGTTTTTGAGTGTATTTGTTGACATGCCAAATCGCTTCAAACTCCTAATAAAGTATAGCTGCTGTCTTGCCTTCTTTACGACTACATCAATGTGTTGGGACCAGGTTAGATCCTCAGAGATCCTGACACCCAGGAACTTGAAGCTGCTCACTCTCTCTACTTCTGATCCCTCTATGAGGATTGGTATGTGTTCCTTCATCTTATCCTTCCTGAAGTCCACAATCAGCTCTTCCGTCTTGAGTGCCAGGTTGTTGCTGCGGTACCACTCCATGAGTTGGCTTATCTCACTCCTGTACGCCCTCTCGTCACCACTTGAGATTCTACCAACAATGGTTGTATCAATGGCAAATTTGTAGATGGTATTTGAGCTATGCCTAGCCACACAGTCATGTGTATACAGAGAGTAGAGCAGTGGGCTAAGCACACACCCCTGAGGTGTGCCAGTGTTGCTCGTCAGCGAAGAGGATATGTTATCTCCAATCCACACAGACTGTGGTCTTCTGGTTAGGAAGTTGAGGATCCAATTACAGAGGGAGGTACAGAGGCCCAGGTTCTGTAACTTCTCAATCAGGATTGTGGGAATGATGGTGTTAAATACTGAGCTATAGCCAATGAACAGCATCCTGACATAGGTGCTTGTGCTGTCTAGATGGTCTAAGACCTTGTGAAGAGCCATGGAGACTGCGTCTGCCGTTGTCCTATTGTGACGTTAGGCAAATTGCAATGGATCCAGGTCCTTGCTGGTCTAGTCATGACCAACCTCTCAAAGCATTTTATCACTGTCAGTGTGAGTGCTACCGGGTGATAGTCATTAAGGCAGCCCACAATATTCTTCTTTGGCACTGATATAATTGTTGCCTTTTTGAAGCAAGTGGGAACTTCTGCCAGTAGCAGTGAGAGGTTGAAAATGTCCTTGAATACTCCTGCTAGTTGGCTGGCACAGGTTTTCAGAGCCTTATCAGGTATTCCATCAGGACTTTCTGCTTTGTGAGGGTTCACTCCCTTTAAAGACAGTGTAACATCGGCTTCTGAGACTGAGATCACAGGCAGCAGGGATCTTCACAGCTGTAGTTGTGTTCTCCCTTTTAAAGCGTGCATAGGTGTTGAGTTCATCTGGTAGTGAAGCATCGCTGCCATTCATACTATTGGGTTTCACTTTGTGGGAAGTAATGCCTTGCAGTCCCTGCCAGAGTTGCCGTGCATCTGATATCACCTCCAACCTCATTTGAAATTGTCCCTTCGGCCTTGAAATAGCCCTCTGCAAATCTTACCTGGTTTTCTGGTACAGGCCTGCGTTGCCAGACTTGAATTTTTGGAATAGCATCTGCACCTGTACTCTGGCAGAAAGCCATGAACCAGGTGCTGCAAGGCTGCCCATGCACTCAGAGTCAACTGTTCGAGAAGAAGTGTGTCTAGACTGGTCAGGGGCACTTGCAGCATTCCCAGAGCCAGCTCCTATAACCACAACGGAGGAGACCCCAGAACCTGAGATTGTTCCTCAATTCGACCTTATTGTGATCAACCCTCACTTCGGGAAGTCTGATCACCTGGCTGTACTTCTACTTCCTGATCATTGGCAGAGACTGAAGACTGCAGCACCAGTAGTGAGGACCAAGAAATTATGGATACAGGAGCATCTACAGGACTGCTTTGAATCGGTGGACTGGACTGTATTCAGGGATCCATCTTCGAATCTGGATGAATATGCCACAGTTCTTACCGACTTTATTAAAACCTGTGTGGATGAGTGTGTGCCTACGAAAACTTGCTGTACATTCCCAGACCAAAAGCTGTGGATGAATCAGGAGGTACGTCATCTGCTGAGGGTGAGATCTGTAGCATTTAAGTCTGGTGACCCAGGTCTGTACAGGAAAACTAGACATGATTTGCGGAGGGCTATTGCAAGGGCAAAGAGACAATTCTGACTGAGCATGCAGGTGAGTCGGATACACGTCAACTCTGGCAGGATTTACAAGACATTACTTCCTACAAAGCAAAACCCAATAGGATGAATGGCAGTGATGCTTCATTACCAGATGAGCTCAGTGCCTTCTATGCACGCTTTGAAAGGGAATATATAAGTACAGCTGTGAAGATCCATAGTGCAGCCAGTGATCCTGTGATATCTGTCTCAGAGGCAGATGTTAGGTCGTCTTTCAGGAGGGTGAACCCTCACAAGGTGGCAGGTCCCAATGGAGTACCTGGTAAGGCTCTGAAAATTTGTGCCAACCAACTCGAAGGACTATTCAAGGACATTTCCAACCTCTCACTGCTATGGTCGGAAGTTCCCACCTGCTTCAAAAGGGCAATAATTATACCGGTGCCTAAGAGTAGTGTGAACCACCTTAATGACTATCACCCAGCAGCATTCACGTCTACAGTGATGAAACGATTTGAGAGGTTGCTCATGGCTAGAATCAACTCTTGCCTCATCAAGGACCTGGACCCATTGCAATTTGCCTATCGCCAGTATGTCTGCAGCTGACGCAATCTCAACGACTCTCTACACGGCCTTAGACCACCTGGACAATACAAACATCTATGTCAGGATGTTGTTCGTCGACTATAGCTCAGCATTTAACACCATCATTCCCACAATCCTGATTGAGTAGTTGCAGATCCTGGGCCCTTGTACTTTCCTCTGCAATTGGATCCTCGACTTCCTAACCAGAAGACCACGATCTGTGCAGATTGGTGATAACATCTCCTCCTTGCTGACGATCAACACTGGTGCACCTCAGGGGTGTGTGCTTAGCCCACTGCTGTACTCTCTCTATACACACGACTGTGCGCCTAGGCATAGCTCAAATACCATCTATAGATTTGCTGATGATACAACCATTGTTGGTAAAATCTCAGATGGTGAAGAGAGGACATACAGGAGTGAGGATATGCCAGCTAGTTGAGTGGTGTCACAGTAACAATCCTGTACTTATTGTCAGTAAGATGGAAGAGCTGATTGTGGACTTCAGGAAGGGTAGAACCAAGGGAACAAAATCCAATGCTCATAGAGGGATCAGAAGTGGAGAGAGTGAGCACTTTCAAATTCCTGGGTGTCAAGATCTCTGAGGATCTAACCTGGTCCCAACATATCACTGCAGCTTTAAAGAAGGCAAGGCAGTAGCTATATTTCATTAGGAGTTTGAAGGGATTTGATTTGTCAACTGAAACCCTCGAAAACATCTATAGATGTACCATGGAGAACATTCTGACAGGCTGCTTCACTGTCTGGCATGGGGGTAGGGGCTACTGCACAGGACCGAAAGAAGGTACAGAGAGTAGTAAAATTAGTCAGCTCCATCTTGGTACTAGCCTTCATAGTACCCAAGACATCTTCAGGGAGCAGTGCCTCAGAAAGGCAATGTCCATTACTAAGAATCCCCATCACCCAGGGCATGCCCTCTTCTCGTTGTTACCGTCAGGAAGGAGGAAGAAGATACAGAAGCCTGAAGACACACACTCAGCTATTCAGAAACAGCTTCTTCCCCTCTGCCATACGATTCCTAAATGGACATTGAACCCGTGAATACTACCTCACTTTTTAAAATATATATTATTTCTGTTTTTGCATTATTTTTAATTTATTCAACATATATATTTTTTCTGTAAGATATTTATTTGTTTCTATATGTATTGCATTGAACTGCTGCTGCTAAGTTAACAAATTTCACGACACATGCCAGTGATGATAAAGCTGATTCTGATTCTCATTCTCATTGTTTCACAGCCACAAGTCTCACCTGTCAAGCAGAGTGACCATAGTAAATGGCTGGGTACTTAGCAGTGTGGAGAAACAGAGGGATCTTAGGATTCACATCCTTAGATCTGCTGAAGTTGGTGAAGTTGAACACACTGCCAGGGGTGTTGGTCGAGGCAGATACATTAGGAACATATAAGAGACTCTTGGGTAGGCACATGGATAAAGGAAAAATGGAGGGCTATGCAGGAGAGAACAACGTCATGGGCCAAAGGGTCTGCACTGTGCTGTAATATTCTAGATTCAGTGGCCACTTTATTAGGCACACCTGTACACATCTACACCTGCTCATTAATGCAAATATTCAATCAGACAATCATGTGGCAGCAACTCAATACATAAAAGCATGCAGAGATGGTCAAGGCGTTCAGACCAAACATCAGAATGGGGAAGAAATGTGATCTAAGTGACTTTGATTGTGGAATGATTGTTGGTGCCAGACAGGGTGGTTTGAGTATCTCAGGAACTGCTGATTTCCTGGGAATTTTCAGACATAATAGTCTCTAGAGTTTACAGAAAATGGTGCAAAAAACCCATACAGTGAACAGTATTTCTGTGGGCGAAAATGCCCTGTTAATGAGCAAACTCAGAGGACAATGGCCAGGCAAGTCCAAACTGACAAGAAGATGACAGCAACTCAGATACTTATGCATTACAACTGTGATGTGCAGAAGAGCACCTCGGAATGAACAACACACTGATCCTTGACATGGATGGGCAACAGCAGCAGAAGACCACAAACATACACTCAGGAGGTACCAAGTAAAGTGGGAACTGAGTGTATGTTCTATGTTCTACAGGACAGCATTACTTTACTGGCAGCTCCCAAGGGGTCTTGGCGAATGACTTACTCCAAAGTTGAGGGAGGCCATTCAACCTCTCAAGGTTATGCTGGCTACCAGCATAACAAGCCCATCAGTTTCTTCCCCACTCTCGTTATTTCCCTGTAACCATGCAATTTCACCTGCCCATCAGCTCTCCAAGGACTCCTTTGGTCTAGTGGCATTTGGGCACTGAGAATAGTTTTAGTGATAATGGAATGGCTGTATCCAGTGCCAGTGGGACAGTTGTCCAAGTTAGCAGATCTTCCTTTCCTGGAATTTTGGCTCTCCAGCCTGCTTGAGGACTTCTTTTGGTGTTGGATTATGCAGAGCGGAGTTAGCTGCTATTGGAGATGCCTCATGTGGTCAAACAGCTTTGATCAACCAAGAAAGATTTTAGCATGCAAGCTGCAGGGACCAGCCCAGGAAAATCTAACTTAGGAGAAGGAAGGAAAACAACAGTATGTGTGTTCATAAAAAGGACTCAAATATGCATACAGTGCACCAATGTACCTTGTGTATCACCCCAGCCTGTAACGTAGCATTCTGCTCCACTCGATAATATAAAACCCGATTCAGGCAGGCAGACTATATTGACCTCGTTGTTCACGACCGCTGGCCTGAAATCAAAAGGTGCAATTTGAATTACTGGTGTCATAAGGCATATGACACAGAGATAAAGGAGCAGAATTTGGCTATTCAAACCACCAAGTCTGCTCCAACATTCAATATTAGCTGATTTATTATCCCTCGCAACCCCATTCTCCTCTCTTCTCCCTATAACCTTTGACACCCTTACAAATCAAGAATCTATCAACCTCTGTTTTAAATATACCGAATGACTTGGCTTTCACAGCCTTCTGTGGCAATGAATTCTACTGATTCACCACTGACTTAACCTGCAAGTTAACCTTTAGGAAATCCTGCACAAGGATTCTCAAGTCAATTTGCACCCCTGATTTCTGAGTTTAGTAAATAGACTACACTTCTATTTCTTCTACTAACATGTATGACTATACACTTCTTGATACTGTATTCCATCTGCCACTTCTTTGCCAATTCTCCAAATCTGTCTAAGTCCCTGCTTCCTCAACACTACTTGCCCCTCCACCTTTCGTTGTATCATCTGCAAATTTGATCAGAAAGCCATCAATTCCATTATTCAAATCACTGACGTGAAATCACTACGTGAAAAGAAGCGGACTCATAGTCATAGTCATAGTCATACTTTATTGATCCCGGGGGAAATTGGTTTTCATTACAGTTGCACCATAAATAATAAATGGTAATAGAACCATAAATAGTTAAATAGCAATATGTAAATTATGCCAGTAAATTATGAATTTTCCAGGACCAGCCTATCAGCACAGGGTGTCTGACCCTCCAAGGGAGGAGTTGTAAAGTTTGATGGCCACAGGCAGGAATGACTTCCTATGACGCTCTGTGCTGCATCTTGGAGGAATGAGTCTCTGGCTGAATATACTCCTGTGCCCACCCAGTACATTATGTAGTGGATGGGAGACATTGACCAAGATGGCATGCAACTTAGACAGCATCCTCTTTTCAGACACCACCGTGAGAGAGTCCAGTTCCATCCCCACAACATCACTGGCCTTACGAATAAGTTTGTTGATTCTGTTGGTGTCTGCTACCCTCAGCCTGCTGCCCTAACACACAACAGCAAACATGATAGCACCGGCCACCACAGACTCGTAGAACATCCTCAGCATCGTCCGGCAGATGTTAAAGGACCTCAGTCTCCTCAGGAAGTAGAGACGGCTCTGACCCTTCTTGTAGACAGCCTCAGTGTTCTTTGACCAGTCCAGTTTATTGTCAATTTGTATCCCCAGGTATTTGTAATCCTCCACCATGTCCACACTGACCCCCTGGATGGAAACAGGGGTCACCAGTTCCTTAGCTCTTCTCAGGTCTACCACCAGCTCCTTAGTCTTTTTCACATTAAGCTACAGATAATTCTGCTCACACCATGTGACAAAGTTTCCTACCGTAGCCCTGTACTCAGCCTCATCTCCCTTGCTGATGCATCCAACTATGGCAGAGTCATACGAAAACTTCTGAAGATGACAAGACTCTGTGCAGTAGTTGAAGTCTGAGGTGTAAATGGTGAAGAGAAAGGGAGACAAGACAGTCCCCTGTGGAGCCCCAGTGCTGCTGATCACTCTGTCAGACACACAGTGTTGCAAGCACACGTACTGTGGTCTGCCAGTCAGGTAATCAAGAATTCATGACACCAGGGAAGCATCCACCTGCATCGCTGTCAGCTTCTCCCCCAGCAGAGCAGGGCGGATGGTGTTGAATGCACTGGAGAAGTCAAAAAACGTGACCCTCACAGTGCTCGCTGCCTTGTCCAGGTGGGCGTAGACACAGTTCAGCAGGTAGACGATGGCATCCTCAACTCCTAGTTGGGGCTGGTAGGCGAACTGGAGGGGATCTAAGTGTGGCCTGACCATAGGCTGAAGCAGCTCCAGAACAAGTCTCTCCAGGGTCTTCATGATGTGGGAGGTCAATGCTACCGGTCTGTAGTCATTGAGGCCGCTGGGGCGCGGCGTCTTCGGCACAGGGACGAGGCAGGACATTTTCCACAGTACAGGAACCCTCCGGAGCCTCAGGCTCAGGTTGAATACATGGCGAAGTACTCCACATAGCTGAGGGGCACAGGCTTTGAGCACCTCGGTACTGCAGCCTTGCTTGGGTTGAGAGGTTTCAGCTGTCCTCTCACCTGTTCAGCCGTGAAGCCCACCGCGGTGGTTTTGTGTGGGGGAGGGGTATAGTCATGAGAGCAAGGTGGGGGACTATGAGGAGGGGTAGGAGGGGAGAGTGGAATATGTGTTGGTTGGGGGCTGACAACAGATGGCTCATGTGGGGGATGGGCAGGGGTCACAATGTCAAATCTGTTAAAGAACAGGTTAAGTTCGTTGGCCCTGTCCACACTGCCCTCAGCTCCTCTGTTGCTAGTTTGCCGGAACCCAGTGATGGTCCTCATCCCCCTCCAGACCTCTCTCATGTTGTCCTGCTGAAGTTTCCACTCAAGCTTCCTCTTGTACCTGTCTTCCGAAGACTTGACTGTCTTCTGAAGAACAATGCTAGTCACTGGCAACCAACTAGAAGAAGTCCCCTTTATTCCCACTCTTTGCCTCCTGCCAGTTAGTCAATCTTCTTTCTGTGATGGTATTTTTCCTGCAATAGCATGGGCTCTTACCTTCCTTTTTTAGCAGTTTGATGTGCAGCACCTTGTCAAAGGCCGTCTGATAATCCAAGTAAACAACATCCACTAACTCTCCTTTATCTATCCTGCCTGTTATTTCCTCAAAGAATTCCAACAGGTTTGTCAGGCAAGATTTCCCCTAAAGGAAACCATGCTGACTTTGGCCTATTTTATCATGTGCCTTCAAATACCCTGAAGCCTCATTCTTAATAATGGACTCCAAGATCTTTCCAGCCACTGGCCAGGATAATTCTCCCTCCCTCCCTTCTTAAAGAATGGAGTGATATTTGCAATTTTCCAGTCCTCTGGAACCAATTCAGAATCTAGTAATTCTTGAAAGATCACAATTTCACAATTTCTTCAGCTCCCTCTTTCAGAACATTGGGGAACATTACTTTTTTATATATTGAAATAACTTTTGGTATCTCCTTATATTATTAACTAGCTTACCTTTATATTTCATCTTTTCCCTCCTTATTGCTTTTTAATTGCCTTCTGGTGGTTTTTAAAAACATCTCAGTCCTCCAACTTTTGTTTTTAGCTGCCTTTGATATCCCTTGTCAGCCACAGTTGCATCAACCTCCATTTTGAATGCTTCTTCTTTTTTGGACTGAACTGATCCTGCGTCTTCTGCATTGCTCACAGAAACAGTAGCTATTTCTGCTCTGCCATCATCCCTGCTGTTGTCCTTTTCCAATAAACTTTGGTCAGCTCCTTTCTCATGCCTGTGGAATTCCATTTACTCTATTGTAACACTGATACATCCTCTCCTGCTAAAACTACAGGATAAATTCTATTACATAACGATTACTGGCTCTGAAGGGTTCCTCTACCTTAAGCTTCCTAATCAAATCTGGTTCTTTACACAGTACCTAAACCAGAATTACCTTTTCCCCAGTGGGCTCAACCACAAGCTGCCGTAAAAAGCTATCTCATAAACATGCTATAAAGTGCCCCTCCTGCAATTCAAACCAACCTGTTTTCCCAATCTACCTGCACATTGAAATCTCCATGACTATCATAACATTGCCCCTCTTACATGGCTTTTCTATCTTCTGTTGGGTTTGTATCCCACATCCTGGCATACAGTTTGGAGGCTTGTATATAACTCCCATCTGGGTGTTTTTACTCTTGCAGTTCCTTTATTCTACCTACAATGATTCTCCATCTTCTGATCCTGTTACTTCTCTCTACGGTTTTAATTTCATTTTTTACCAACAGAGCCCCCCCCCACCCCTGCAACCCCCTGCCATTCTGCCTGTCCATCCTATACGATGTGTATCCTTGGATGTTAAGCTCCGTACTGTTACTTCTTTCAGCCACAACGCAGTGATGTCCACATTGTCATATCTGTCAATCTCGAACTGTGCTACAAGATCATCTACCTTATTCCATATATTATGTGCATTCAGATGTAACACCTTCAGTCCTGTATTCATCAACCTTTTCAATTTTGTCTTTAAGTTACCAGAAGTAAAATTTCTTCTAATGTCTTTGTCTTTTTTTTATTCAGTAATCTCTCCTGCACTCTCCTTCCCTTTTACTTTATCCTCACTTTTCCAAGCTGTTGAATCCAACCCCCCCACCACTCCAGAATTCAATTTGATAAAGCCCTATCCACAGTCAGGACCCTAGTCCCAGCATAGTTCAAGTGGAGCCCTTCCCATCAGAACAGCTCCCTCCTTCCCCAGTACTGATGCTAATGTCCCACAAATTCAGTTTTTCTTCTCCCACACCAATCTTTGAGCCACATAATGAATTCTTTGATCTTATTTACTCTGTGCCAATTTGTACGTGGTTAAAGTAACAATCCAAAGCTTACTACCTTTTGTAGTGCCGCATTTTAATTTAGTCCCTAGCTGCTCAAATTCTCTCAGCAGAACCTTTCTCCTGTGTTGTTGGTACCCACATGGATTATTCCCTAACCACTCCAAATTCTTCAGCAGGTCAAATGACAACAAAGCCTTCAACACTCTCATGCTTGTGAAAGGGAATTGTGCCTACTTTGCTAACTATTCGATCCCCAATTACAACTACATACAATTCCCTTCTCTCCCCCCTCTTGAATGGCTCCATAAACACGATTCGGTTGCTCATCTTTCCTACAGCCCCAATTTTCATCCTCAGAGGGAGCAACAGTATCAGACCTGAGGTTGGAGCTTGGCAGAAGAGGTGCAGAGATGGATCGCACCACTCTTTGGCTTCTTCCATTGAGCCAATGTCTAATCCAATTTACCACCTCTCCATGTATACCTAGCGACTGAATTTTCCTAACTAACCTCCCATGCGGGACCTTGTCAAAGGCCTTACTGAAGTCCATGTAGACAATATCCACTTTCCTGGTAACCTCCTCGAAAAACTCCAATAGATTGGTCAAACATGACCTACTACGCACAAAGCCATGTTGACTCTCCCTAATAAGTCCCTGTCTATCCAAATGCTTGTAGATTCTGTCTCTTAGTACTCCCTCCAATAACTTACCTACTACCGACATTAAACTTACTAGCCTATAATTTCCCGGATTACTTTTCGATCCTTTTTTAAACAACGGAACAACATGAGCCACTCTCCAACCCTCCGGACCTCACCTGTAGACAGCGATATTTTAAATATTTCTGCCAGGGCCCCTGCAATTTCAACACTAGTCTCCTTCAAGGTCCGAGGGAACACCCTGTTAGGTCCCGGGGATTTATCCACTTTAATTTTCCTCAAGCCAGCAAGGACCTCCTCCTTTTCAATCTGTACAGTTTCCATGATCTCACTACTTGTTTCCCTTAATTCCATAGACTTCATGCCAGTTTCCTTAGAATGAGGCCACTTGGGCTATCAAATCTTAACCATATAACCATATGACAATTACAGCACGGAAACAGGCCATCTCGGCCCTTCTAGTCCGTGCCGAACTCTTACTCTCACCTAGTCCCACTGACCTGCACTCAGCCCATAACCCTCCATTCCTTTCCTGTCCATATATCTATCCAATTTAACTTTAAATGACAACATCGATTCTCCAACATCTTCTCCACTATTCCAATATGACTGCGTTATTATTCCTCTCAGGCCCTTTCTCCTGCCTTTTCCCCATAACCCTTCACACCCTTACTAATACAGAGCCTATCAATCTCCGATTCAAACATACCCAGAGGCTTGGCCTCTAAGGCCATCTGTGGCAATGAATTCCACACATTCACCACCCTCCAGCTAAAGAAATCTGTCCTCATCTCTATACTTTCATTCACAAAATCCTCAATCAGTAAATTAGCACCTGCAAGACGTCTGCAATGTTTGGTAGAGGATGATAAGTGATAATTAATATTCACTTCACTCTCAGTCCACAATAGAGAGCCATATCAGAATCAGGTTTACTATCACTTGTATCCATCATGAAATCTGTTTTTTTTGAGGCAGTAATACAGTGCAACACATAAAATTACTACAGTATTGTGCAAAAGGAAGCATGATAAACTGTTGCATGTACAAATGTATATAAGAGCTACTTAAAATAGAAGCAAATAATTACATGTTACACTGGAAAGAAAATAACAATTAAACAGTTTAATCTAAGAGTTAAAGAGTCTGATCCAACAGTTGAGTCAACGGCGACTTAAATATTGAATGCCAAGGTAGGAGGTTACAGACTCTCTTGCTGGAAGTGGCTACTGCTTGGGATTAGAGTGATGCTACTTCCCTTCAATCACTTGGTTCTTAAAACAACCTGCACAACCCTAATCACTATAGTCACCTCGCATTAAAATGGGCATTTGTTATTCTTTCTTGCAAAAATTGTCTATAATACATGTTTGTTCTATTTTTTCCCTGGGAAGCTGCTTATATGATGATGTGTCCATGTGATGTTGCTGCCAGTAAGATTGTCATTCCACATTCCACATGTACTTGTGCATATGGTAATAAACTTAAAAGTTAACTTGAAAGTCTATGAGACCCAAAGGCATAGGAGCAGAATTAGACCATTCTGTTCAGCAAGTCTGCTCCACCATTCTATCATGGCTTTCAGAATTCTTTAAGAAAATCTTTAGGAAATATTTAAGAAAATGCAAATATGTACCGTTGGAGCTTTAACAAGGCAAGGTCACTCCGGGGATGAGCAAAATAATCTTCAACATCTCTTATTTGTCTTGATGGTTCCCTGGCACTCTCTTTGTGTATTCCAAGGTAGATTTTGAGAGCTGAAGGTCCATATAACCTGAAATGATAGAAGTAGCTATCAATATCTTGTCTCTGTCTTTTAAACAGAAAAAAAGTATTTATTTACATTTCCTCTTTAACACAGTAATACGTCCTATGGTATTTTAATTAGCAAAGTTAATGAATTATTAGGAGCATAGCTCAGAAAATGAGGTTGGAGTATCTCAAGTGAGGGGAGAGAATTAGTGTGAAGTTTTCGGAGAGAGTCTGTAAATGACTTATTTCCAACCAGCTTTTGTGGAATCCATGAACAGAAAACCTTACGAAAAGTGGTGGATATAGCCCAGTCCATCACAGGAGGTGCTTATGGAGTACAAGAAAGAAAATAGGAGAGGAAAAAGAAGGCATGAGGTTGCTTTAGCAGACAAGGTGGAGGAGTACCCTCAGGGATTCTATACATTATACTTTATTGTCCCCAAACAATTGATACTAGAACGTACAATCATCACAGCGATATTTGATTCTGCGCTTCCCACTCCCTGGATTACAAATATTAAATATTAAAAATATTAAAAATAGTTAAAATTAGTAAATATTAAAATTTTAAATTATAAATCATAAATAGAAAGTAGAAAAAGGGAAAGTAAGGTATTACAAAAAAAAACGAGAGGCAGGTCCAGATATTTGGAGGGCACGGCCCAGATCCGGGTTAGGATCCATTCAGCAGTCTTATCACAGTTGAAAAGAAGCTGTTCCCAAATCTAGCCATATGAGTCTTCAAGCTCCTGAGCCTTCTCCCGGAGGGAAGAGGGACGAAAAGTGTGTTGGTTGGGTGGGTCGTGTCCTTGATTATCCTGGCAGCACTGCTCTGACAGCGTGCGGTGTAAAGTGAGTCCACGGACAGAAGATTGGTTTGTGTGATGTGCTGCGCCGTGTTCACGATCTTCTGCAGCTTCTTTCGGTCTTAGACAGGACAAATTCCATACCAGGTTGTGATGCACCCTAGAAGAATGCTTTCTACGGTACATCTATAAAAATTAGTGAGGGTTTTAGGGGACAGGCCAAATTTCTTTAGTTTTCTCAGGAAGTAAAGGCGCTGGTGGGCCTTCTTAGCAGTGAACTCTGCTTGATTGGACCAAGTCAGGTCATTTGTGATATTGACCCCGAGGAACTTAAAGCTTTTGACCTATTCCACTTGTGCACCACCGATGTAAATTGGGTCGTGCGGTCCGCTACTCCTTCTGAAGTCAACAACCAATTCCTTCGTCTTGCTGACGTTGAGGGATAGATTATTGTCTTCGCACCATGCCATCAGGTTTTTAATTTCCTCTCTGTACTCAAACTCATCATTACCCGAGATACGGCCTACAATTGTTGTGTCATCAGCAAACTTATATATTGAGTTTGATGGAAACTTGGCTACACAATCATGGGTGTACAGTGAGTACAGCAGGGGGCTGAGCACACAGCCTTGTGGGGCACCAGTGCTCAGAGTGATTGTAGAGGAGAGCTTGTCCCCTATTTTTACAGCCCGGGTCCTGTCTGTGAGGAAGTTGAAGATCCAGCTGCAGATCTGTGTGCTAAGGCCCAGGTTCCGGAGCTTAGGAATCAGTTTATTTTTAATGATGGTATTAAAGGCAGAGCTGTAGTCAATGAAAAGGAGCCTTATGTATGTGTCTTTATTCTCCAGGTGCTCTAAGGAGGAATGTAGGACAGAGAGATGGCATCTGCCGTTGACCTGTTGCTCCGGTAGGCGAATTGCAAAGCATCGAGGTTGACTGGTAGGCTGTGGTTGATGTGTGCCATAACCAATCTCTCGAAGCACTTCATAGCAATTGATGTCAGAGCCACAGGTCGATAGTCGTTCAGGCATGCCACCTTGCTCTTCTCCGGCACTCAGATTATCGTTGCCTTCTTAAGACATGAGGGGATCTTAGACTGAAGCAAGGAGCAGTTGAAGATGTCAGCAAACACTCCAGCTAGCTCGTTTGCACAGGCCCGGAGACCCGTCCTGGGACACTATCTGGGTCCATCGCCTTCCTTGGATTTATCTTCAGGAAGGCCCTTCTAACGTCCTCCTCGGTGACAATGGATCTTGGTGTCACCAGGTCCGGTTCATCCGGAGGGAGCAGGATGCTCCTCTTCTGTTTGAATCTTGCATAGAATACTTTAAGTTCGTCAGGAAGAGAAGTGCCAATGTTATTGATATTCCCAGCCTTTTCTTTGCGCCCAGTGATCTCATTTAGACCCTGCCATAGTCTACTGGCATCCCTGTAGTTAGCCTGGGCTTCCAACTTGGCTCAATATTGCCTCTTGGCGTCATTAATGGCTTTTCGGAGTTCACGCCTGGATTCCGTGTAGCGACCGGTATCACTGGACCTAAAAGTCGCAGCTCTAGCCTTTAAAAGGGACTTGACCTCATAATTCATCCAGGGTTTCCGGTTAGGAAATACCCGGATTGTCTTGGAAGACACACAGTCCTCCGTGCATTTCCAAATAAAGTCCGTGACAGCTGAGGCATACTCATCGAGGTTAGCTGCCGAGTCCTTGAATACTAACCAGTCCACCGCTTCAAAGCAGTCACGGAGGACCTCATCCGTTTCCTCCGTCCAACGCGACACTACTTTTGACCTCCGGCTTCAGTTTGTGTTTGTAAGCTTGTAAGCCGGGTGGAGGAGTATGGCCTGATGGTCCGATTTTCCGAAGTGAAGTCGTGGGACGGAGCGGTAGGCATCCTTGACAGCGCCTTTCTGAGGTTGGCCTGGTTAAAGACCCCGGCTGTAATGAGCAAAACCTCCGAATACCTGGTCTCAAGTTCACTGATGTTGGCATACAGTATGTTCACAGCACACTCCACGTCTGCCTGGGGGGGAATGTAGACCGCTGTCAGTACGATTGAGGTGAATTCCCGTGGCAGATAGTAGGGACGACACTTCACCGACAGGTGTTCCAGGTCCGGGTTGCAGAAGCTTGTCAGTGCCACTGTGTCCGAGCACCACCCAGTGTTGATCAGTAGGCAGACATCACCTCCCCTCGTCTTACCCGAAGATGCCGTGCAGTCCATCCGATGGATCGAAAATCCCTCCAGTCAGATGGCACAGTCAGGGGTGGCAGGGGAGAGCCAGGTCTCGGTGAAACAGAATACACAGCAGTTCTGCATCTCTCTGCAGTAGGTGACTCTCCCCTTAAGATCATCCGCCTTGATCTCTATGGCTTGCACATTAGCTAGTAGGATGGTGGGCATAGGGACCCTGAAGCCCCTCAGCTTCAATCTGACCAGCAGCCCAGCTCTTTTCCCATGCTTCCTCGGTAAGAAGTGCATCTTTCCAGGTCTCCATTGATGCAGTGTGTTGTTGTCAGCTCTTTGAGATAGGTTGATGCGTCCCGTGGGAATCGATCGGCGGGTCGCGTCGTCGTGCGTGCCAGGTCGGGCCGAGTAACGGGGGAGGCTCCGCTGTCACTTCCAGCTGCCGGGGGCCTGGGCTGTCAATTGGGTTGGGCCCCGAAGCCGACATTTATTCCTGGATGGCCGGGCTCCTGGCTGAAACAAGTCCTTAAGCTGAGTCACGGTTGTGGAGGCCTCCGCTTTAGCCGAGCCTCGGGCTCGATTTCTGAGGTCAGCAGCGGAGGCCTCACTTCCGGCAGCTGTGGATGGCCACCAACGAGGCTTTATGGTGGTCACTCCAGGGAAGCGTTTGGGGCACCTTGAGGTCTCTGCCGTCACTTCTGTGTGGTTGTCTGCTCCAGAGAGGTGCTGGTCGGAATGGGCCGTGTCTCCAAGCACTCCGGCACAGTAGCAGACCGCGGGTCTCCGGGAATGTGGTGGGCCTCGCTTGTCGGGTCCAGGTGCGGTCTGGAGTTTAAGCAGCAGTTCTGGCACGGTGGTCTCCAGCTGGGTCAGTAGCTTTGCCAGGGTGTTATTGATCTTGATCTTGCTAGATTGGAGGTTTAGAAGGGTTTCTCGGGTATAGGATAGTGGAGAGGGCAGTTTGCTCAGGAGAGCACGCGCGAAGTCGCCAGTTACCAGCGCCATCTTTAACAGATAAATATATTAAGAGACATATTAAGAGCAAAATTAGACTCTGGAAGACCAGAATGGTAATCTAAACGTCGAGCCAAAGAGGTGGGGGAGGCCTTAAATACATTTTTTTCAAAACTACCTCAACATCATGGATTTCATACAGATTTCATAGGAGGAGGTTGTTTGCTATCTTGAGACAAAATTAGGGTGGACAAATCCCCAGGGCCTGACAAGGTGGTCCCTCAGGTCCTTTGGGAGGCCAGTGCAGAAATTACCGGGGCCCTAGGAGAGATATTTAAATCATCCTTAGCGACAGGTGAAGTGCTGTAGGACAGGGGTCTCCAACCTTTTTTGCACCGCGGACCGCTTTAATATTGACAATACTCTTGCGGACCGGCCGACTGGGGGTGGGGGGGGGTGTTCAAGTAGGGTTAAACTCACCTCAACATGTCTTTTACAGTTAGGGTTGCCAACTTTCTCACTCCTAAATAAGGGACAAAGGTAGCAGTCAAGTCCCGGGACACTTTACCCCAGAAAAGGCTACCATGACCATGGAGCCTTGCGAGGGCACCTGTGTGCGCATGTGATGTGCACATGTGCGTACGTGCCGATTTTTTTCACCAACAAATCGGTTTTGCAGCGGGGTCTGGACCAGCTGGAAAATGGCAGATGGAGTAGGAAATATATGAGAGAGGAGTTTGTGGCATGCTTCACTCCCTCCACTGCTCATGCAGACCTTTTATGTGCTCCCAGTGCATGGCCTCAAAGTCCTCAACACCCTTCTTCTCCACTTGGGTCTCTACTTCCTTACGAGCTTGAGGAAGATTTGGCATGCCTTCAAACACTGTAACAAACTTCTACCAATGCACTGCAGAAGGTATCCTGACTGGCTGCATCATGGCCTGGTATAACATTTTCAATGTACAGGAACGCAAGAGGCTGTGGAGAATTTTGGCTACAGCCCAGTCCATCATGGGCACAGCCCCGCCCCCGCCCCCACCACCACCATTGACACCATTGACAGGAGGTTCTGCCTCGAGAAAGCAGCTTCTACCATCTAGGATTCGCCACCATATGGGGCATGCCGTTTTCTCACAGCTACCATTAGGGTCGGAGGTACAGAAGCTTGTGGTTCTCCTCCAGGAGCAACTACTTACCATGAGTTTGATGAACTGGCCTACACCACCCTAACCCCGTCATAGCAATGGAACATGATGGACCATCTATTGCACTACATAGAATTTGTTTTTGACTGTGCCTTTTTTTTGCATGGTTAATCTATGGAAGAAATTTATGTACAATCGATATTTTGTATGTTGTCTGAGATGACAGAGTTTACAAGAACGAGGAGGAATCTCTTTGGCCAGAAAATGGTGAATCTGTGGAATTCTTTGCCACAGATGCTGTGGAATCCAAGTCATTAGGTATATTTAAAGCTGAGGCTGATAGGTTCTTGATTAGTAAAGGCATTAAAGGTTATGGGGAGAAGGAAGGAGAATGGAATTGAGAGGGATAATGAGTCAGCCATAATGGAATGGTGGAGCAGCCTCAATGGGCTGAATAGCCTCATTCTGCTCCTATGTCTTATTATCTGTACCTATGTTCCTGTGACGCCACTGCAATTAAGTTTTACATTATAACTGTACCTCACATTAACCTGACGACTTGGATTCCCCAAAGATCATTGGGATGTTGCCTTCCTTCAAGGAATTTTGAGCTCATCTTTGAACTTCTGTCATTGGTGTTCTTTTACTAGGACAGAGTTTGGAATAGAACATTTGTTTTGGAAGTTTGGTGTTGGGCACACCAGTGACCTTAGCTACTCTTAGTAGGGCCTCATTACTACGGATACTGGGAGAGGGCACTGACAGTAGTTTGCTTAACCTCCTTGCGCATGTTCCAAGACAATGTTGATGCTTTTTTCAAGTTCCTTGAGATGTGTGATAGAACATAGAAAATAGAGCAGTGAAGACAGTACAGACCCTTTAGCCCACAATGCTGAGCTGACATTCCATCCTATTCCAAGATCAATCTAAAGTTTCCCTCTCAACATAGCTCTCCATCAACGTGTCTATTAAATGGCACTGCTGTACTTGCCTCTATCACCACCCCTAGTAGTGCTTCCCATGCACCTACCACTCTGTGTAACACACCTGCCTCTGATATCCTCCCCCTATACTTTGCTCCCAACACCTTCAAGTTATCAGAATCAGAATTAAAATTAGGTTTAATATCACTGGCATATGTCATGAAATTTGTTGTTATGCGGCAGCAGTACATTGCAAAACATAATAAAATCTGTGAATTACAGTAAGTAGATTGGCCTTGTGCGTGGTAGGTCATGTTTGACCAATCTATTGGAGTTTTTCGAGGAGGTTACCAGGAAAGTGGATAAAGGGAAGGCAGTGGATGTTGTCTACATGGACTTCGGTAAGGCCTTTGACAAGTCCCACATGGGAGGTTAGTTAGGAAGATTCAGTCGCTAGGTATACATGGACAGGTAGTAAATTGGATTAGACATTGGCTCAATGGAAGAGGCTAGAGAGTGGTAGTGGAGGATTGCTTCTCAGAGTGGAGGCCTGTGACTAGTGGTGTGCCACAGGGATCAGTGCTGGGTCCTTTGTTATTTGTCATCTATATCAATGATCTGGATGATAATATGGTAAATTGGATCAGCAAATTTGCTGATGATACAAAGATTGGAGGTGTAGTGGACAGTGAGGAAGGTTTTCAAAGTTTCCAGACGGATTTGGACCAGCTGGAAAAATGGGCTGAAAAATGGCAGATGGAGTTTAGTACAGAAAAGTGTGATGTATTGCACTTTGGAAGGACAAACCAAGGTAGAACATACAAGGTAAATGGTAGGGCACTGAGGTGTGCAGCAGAACAGGGGGATCTGGGAATACAGATACAAAATTCCCTAAAAGTGGCGTCACAGGTAGGGAGGGTCGAAAGAGAGCTTTTGGTACATTGGCCTTTATAAATCAAAGTATTGAGTATAAGAGCTGGAATGTTATGATGAGGTTGTATAAGGCATTGGTGAGGCCGAATTTGGAGTATTGTGTACAGTTTTGGTCACCAGATTACAGGAAGGATATTAATAAGGTTGAAAGAGTGCAGAGAAGGTTTACAAGGATGCTGCCGGGACTTGAGAAACTGAGTTACAGAGAAAGGTTGAATAGGTTAGGACTTTATTCCCTGGAGCGTAGAAGAATGAGGGGAGATTTGATAGAGGTATATAAAATTATGATGGGTACAGATAGAGTGAATGCAAGCAGGCTTTTTCCACTGAGGCAAGGGAAGAAAAAAACCAGAGGACATGGGTTAAAGGTGAAGGGGGAAAAGTTTAAAGGGAACATTAGGGGGAGCTTCTTCACACAGAGAGTGGTGGGACTGTGGAATGAGCTGCCAGATGAAGTGGTAAATGCGGGCTCATTTTTAACATTTAAGAAAAACTTGGACAGGTACATGGATGAGAGGTGTATGGTGGGATATGGTCCAGGTGCAAATCATTGGGACTAGGCGGAAAAATGGTTCGGCACAGCCAAGAAGGGCCAAAAGGCCTGTTTCCATGCTGTGATGTTCCGTGGTTCTATGGTTCTAGATATTATAAGTATAAGTTAAATAAGTAGTGCAAAGGAGTAGTGTTCATAGGTTTAATGTCTATTCAGAAATCTGACAGCAGAGGGGAAGAAGCTGTTCCTGAATCATTGAGTGTGTGCCTTCAGGCTCCTGTATTGGAGCAATGGGAAGAGAGCATATCCAGGGTGATGAGGTTCTTTAATGATGGATGCTGCCTTTTTGGGGTATCACCTCTTGAAGGCACCCTCGATGCTGGGGAGGATGGTGTCCGTGATGAAGTTGGCTGAATTTACAACATTCTGCAGCTTTTTCCAATCCTGTGACAATGTCCCCTCTGTACCAGACAGTGATGCAGCCAGTTAGAATGCTCAACAGTATATTTGTAGAAATTTGTGAGTGCGTTTCTTCAAATATAGCCACTGTCATGCCTTCTTTGTAACTGCGTCAATATGTTGGGCGCAGGATAGATCGTCAGAGTTGTTGTCACCCAGGAACTTGAAACTGCTCACCCTTTCCACTGCTGATTCCTCAATGAGGACAGATGTGTGTTTCCTTGACTTCTTCTTCCTGAAGTCTACAATCAGTTCCTTGGTCTTACGTTGAGTGCAAGGTTGTTGTTGCAACACCACTCAAACAGCTGATCTAGCCCAATCCTATATGCCTGCTTGTCACCATCTGAATTTCTGCCAATAGTTGCGTTGTTGCCAAATTTATAGATGGTGTTTTAGCTGTGCCTAGCCACACAATTGTGGGTGTAGAGAGAGTAGAGCAGTGGGCTAAAGCATGCATTCTTGAGGTGCACCAATGTTGTTTGTCAGTGAGAAGGAGATGTTATTTCCCAACTGCAAAGACTGTGTTTGGTCAAGGATCCAGTTGCAGAGTGAGTTACAGAGGCCTAGGTTTTTGATTAATACTGCACTTATGATGGTGTTGAATGCAGTGTGCTGTAATCAATGAACAGCAGAATGGCATACCGTAGGTCTGGGTACTGTCCAGATGATCCACGGCTGCGGAGAGAACCAGGGAAATTACATCTGCCATATGCGTGTTGGAGGTGATGTTCAAGGTTGCAGTGAAAATGACTGACAAGCATTAGAGCAAAGTTACAGCCTTGACTGCCATTGGAGGTTGGCCTTCCTATGTTGGCTAATATTATAGCTTGCATTCTTACAGTATAGCAGAAATGGGCTCTACAGCCCATCGAGTCTACCTGATCATCAACCACCCATTTACACTACCCCAAAATTTCTTTCACCCCACATTCCTATCACTGCCCTCCGAGATTCTACCCCTCACCGGGGCAATTTACAGTGGCCAATTAACCCACTAACCTACGTGGCTTTGGGATGTGGGAGGAAACTGCAGCAAAGCTATGTGGCCACAAGAGAGGAGTGCAAACTCCACACAGACAGTGCCTGAGGATGGGACTGAACCCAAGTCTCTAGGTGCTGTGAGGCAGAAGTTCAACTAAATTATGCCACTAATGCATTGTAGAATGTTTACAGTAAAGAAGGACATTCAGCCCATCAGCTCTATCTCTCTCTGCCAGAGTGTTTCTCTGCTTCCATCTGTTTGATGGTGGTGTATAATTTTATTTTGTATTTTTCTTGTAGTTGAACTCTCCTACACTTGGTTTTATTGTTTTCTATCATCACCCACATACACAAGGTTGTTCACAGAATTTTCCAGTAATCCCAGTGCAGTTGCCTTTGTTCTTGGTTTCAGTGGTGAGTGAATCTAGCTATCTTATTGGTTAACTGTTATCAGTGGAATTTTACGTTATCTCTGGTCTGGTATGAGGAGACCACATTCCTTTTTAGTCTTTCTCTTCCCTTTGTCTCTTACCATGCTTCTTCTCCCCTCTTCCTTTTTGCTCTTGTAACGCTTAATAAAATGATCATAAGCAACAAGTTGGCTGCCTCCCTCAGGATCCAACTCACCCCTTGGCCCTTTATACACTGCCCTGAAATTTTATGTTAAAGGGGGAAGAAGCTTAGTTTCAGTGAGGGTGCTGCAGGGACAACTAACAGTCAACGGTGGAGTGATTAAATCAGGGATCAGATAGAGAGAAGTGGAACAATCTCAGAGGGTATCAGGCCAGAAGAGTTATCAGAACTAAGGAAGACCAGGGAGAATGAGATGTCACTGGATCGACAGCCAACAGAAACAACTCTGTATATAACCTTTAAACTTTCCAATCATCTGATGCAATACGTCACATCCTTACCGGTCAATGCAGTGTTTAGCTGTGAGGACCCATTCGGGATCAATAAGACTTCCTCCACAGAAATGCATACCAGTGCTGCAATATACATGGGCATCATGACATTGGTTGATTGAAAATTTGTAGTGATTCACAAAATAAGCCATTCATAAAAGAAATATGAAAGTAAATAAACTTAAGGATTCTCCTCACCTCTATCTTCTTTCAACAGCTACAATAGAAACATAGAGTCATGCAACATGGAACCAGATCCTCCTGGCCCAACTCTTCCATGCCAACTGTGTTGCTCAGCAAGTCAGTCTCATCCGCCCACATTAGGCCTATAATCCTCTAAACCTCTCCTATCTGTGTACATACAGAGACAGCTTTTAAATGTTGCTGATATGCAACATTACTGGCAGCTCATTCAAAATTTGTACCACCCTCTGCATGAAGGAGCTGCCTGTGATGTCCTTCTTAAATCTCTCATCTCTCATCTTAAACCTGTGCCCACACAAAATGCTGGAGGAACTCAACAGGTCAGGCTGCATCTATAGAAATGAATAAACAGTCGGCATTTTGGCACGAGACCCTTCCTCAGGACTGGAAAGGAAGGAGGAAGACACTAGATTAAAAAGGTGGGAGGTGGGGAAGGAGGATAGCTAGAAGGTGATAGGTGAAGCCAAGTGGGTGGGAAAGGTAAAGGGCTGGAGAAGCAGGAATCTGAAAGGAGAGGAGAGTGGACCCTGGGAGAAAGGGCTGTCACCAGGAGGAGGTGATAGGCAGGTGAGGAGAAGACGTAAGAGGCCAGGGAGGGGATAGAAGTTCCAACATATCGATACGGGGCCTTCTCTTCTGCCACGATGAGGCTACTCTCAGGGAGGAGAAGCAACATCTTATATTGGGTCTAGGAAACCTCCAACCTGATGGCATGAACATCCATTTCTCTCTCCAGTAATTGTTTTCCCTATTTTTGTTTCTCCGTCCCCCCTCCCCTCTTCTGCTATGCCCCACTCTGGCCTCTTACCTCTTCAGCTTATCTGCCTATCTCTTCCCTCACTGTCCCTCCTTCCCCCCCTTTCTCCCACGGTCCACTCCCTCCTGTCAGATTTTGCTTTTCCAGCCCTTTACCTTTCCTACCCACCTGGATTCACCTTTCACCTTCTAATTATCCTCCTTCCCCTCCCACCATGTTTTTATTCTGGCGACTTCCCCCTTCCTTTCCAGTCCTGAAGAAGGGTCTTGACCTGAAACGTCGACATTGCCTGACCTGCTGAGTTCTTCCAGCATTTTATGTGTGTCAGCATCTGCAGAATCTCCTGTGTTTGAACCTATGCTCTCTTGTTCATAGCACTACTTTCACCCTGCTACATCCCTTATGAGCTGATATGCCTCTATTGGGTCACCTCTCAAACTCCATCGTTGCACTGAATAAAGTCATGGTTTACACAATCTCCTCAAGGAACACAGGCCCTCAAGTCCTGGCAACATCCCAGCACTCTTTTTTAGTTTAATAACATCTTTCCTATAACGGGGTGACCAATACTCTGAGTGTGGCCTCATCAATGTCTTACATGACTCTAATATAATGTCCTGACTCCTATAATCCATGCCCTGAGGCATGTCAAACGCCTTCTTCACCACCCTGTCTACCTGTCATCTCACCTCCAGGAACTATTCATTTCTGCTCCAAGGTCCCCCTTTTCCATAACAATCCCCAATACGGATACTAATTCTCCTTCCAGACAATTCCACCTCTCGAAGAGGCCACTCGCAGATTGGAGGAGCAATGTCTCATATTCTGTCTGATTAGCTTCCTACTCGACTGTATGAACACCGAGATCTCTAACTTCAGGGAATTTCCTCTCCCCTCCCCATTCTCTCTTTCTCAATTCCCTATTCTGGCTCCCCTCTCACCCTTCTCTTCTCCTCACCTGCCTATCACCTCTCTCCAGTGCCCCTCCTCCTTCCCATTCTCCTCATGGTCCACTCTCCTCTCTGATCAGATTCTTTCTTCTTCAGCCCTTTACCTCTTCCACCTATCGCCTCCTAGTTTCTCACTTCATCCCCCGTCCCCTCCACCCACTTTATCCCCCTTCCCCTCCACCCACTTCCTTCCCCTTCTGTTCCAGTCCTGGTGAAGGTCTTAGCCAGAAACGTCCACAGTTTATTACTCTCCATTGGTGTATTGCTCTGGATCTCCAGAATATCTTTTGTTCAGTTTATCCTATCTCAGTTTTGAGCAACCCAATTAAACCTGCTATTAAATTCTCTGTTCTCCTATGTAAGTGAGGTCCCCTGGGCAGCACACCATTGACCCCTCTACTCATTCCCATCCAAGGACAAAACACCCTCCAGTCCCACCCACTAGTGCTGCAACACTACCTTGCAAATTCATTCTAGGTTGATTTTCCACCATAATCAGGAAGGTCACTCACTTAGTGCGTACACTGACTTGCCAAGGCCAGGAATGTGGTTTGGATATGCAGCCACCAACAATACGTCCAAAGCATTTCTTGGGTTCAATAACAGGTGTTCCACATTCAGTGAGAACTGAAAATGCAAAAAAAAAAATTACCTCAATTGTACATCTCGTTACATAGACTATTACAGCACCATACAGACCCTTTGGCCCACGATGTTGTGCTAACATATTATCCTACTCTAACATTTTATCCTTCCCTCATACGCTGCCCTCCATTTTTCTATTTTCCATGTGTCTATCTAGATTGAAAGGCCTAGATAGAGGGGCATGGAGAGGATGTTTCCCATGGTTTAGGACCAGAGTGCACAGCCTCAGAATACAGGGATGTCCCTTTAGAACAGAGATGAGGAGACATTTCTTTAACCAGAAGCCGGTGAATTTGTGGAGTTCTTTGCTACAGGATGGTTGTGGAGGCCAGGTCATTGGGTATATTTAAAGCAGAGGTTGATAGGCTCTTGATTAATGAGAGTGTCAAAGGTCATGGGGAGATGGCAGGAGAATGGAGTTGGGAGGGATAATAACTCAGCCGTGATGAAATGGCAGAGCAGATTTGATGGGCCAAACGGCTTAATTCTGCTCCTGTCTTATGGTCAGAGTTCCACACACCCACCATTTTCTGTATAAAACACTTAACTCTGACATCTCCTCTGTACTTTCCTCCAATCACCTTAAAATTGTGCCTCTTTGAATTGGCCACTTCTATCCTGGGAAAAGTTCTCTGTCTGTCCTTGTACACTTCTATCAAGTCACCTCTTATCCTTCTTCACTCCAAAGAGAACAGCCTAGATCACTCAGCCTATTCTCATAAGATATGCTGTCCAATCCAGGCAGGATCCTAGTAAATCTCTTCTGGACCCTCTCTAATAATGAGGCGACCAGAACTGAACACAATATTCCAAGTGTGCTTTAACTTATATTCCACTTTTCTACTTTATTACTGTTTTAAGGCACTTGGTGTGAACTTGATCTGATGCAATATGATTGGATTCAATCTGCATTGCCCCCTTCCATGACTGGGGGACAGAAAAACTCATCCTTAAAGCAGCTTCCTCTCCCTTACTTGTGGTGCTGTACGTTAGTGCACATTGGGATATCTCTGTCAGCTACAAAATGTTTCCCTTGCCTTTGAGTGTTAGGGTTGAGCTGCTCCAAACAGGGCATTCAAAGGAGTGCAGGAACAGCAGGATCCCATGCTTTAGCCGGCTCTGCTATTCATTGAGATGGCTGCTCAGTGAGCTAACTTGTACTTTTACTCAAAACTCTCAAGAACTTAGAACAAAACAACATATCAATCTCAGCAATAAATATAGCACAGAAACAAATTGTCTTTACAGAGAAGAGTACCAAGCTTAAAGCAGACTTTGCATCCAAACTGTTTCTCAACTGGGTCCACGTGTGGCCGACAAGTTCTTGCTCCATTCCCACACTCCACAATTTAATATTGACATTATCCTCTCAGTGCTTCAGTCCAGAGGAGGGATCTCGACCCAAAACACAGTCCATTGTTCATTTCCCTCCGCCGATGCTACCTGACTTGCTGAATACCTTACTTCCCAATATCATTGGGAAGGTCATGCTCATTGGAGCCAGGGGTTTACCAGCAGCAGATAACATATCTGCCTGCCCCATTATGCCTCTATTGCATCCCCTACCTCTGTATCTTCTGTAGTACAACCCCTCTACCTCCTGTATCACACTCCCTAAGCTCTGTATCCTCAGTATACGGCCTCTACTTCTGTAGTACAACCCTGCTACCTCCTGTATCACACCCCCAAGCCCTGTATCCTTTGTATAGAACCTCTACCTCTGTAGTACAACCCCTCTACCTCCTGTATCAAGGAGACATCATTTAGGTGATATTCCACCTTGCTGCTTTAAAAATCACTTGTAGACTGGGGCAAAGTTCAGTAGTCAATTAGCCTACCAACCCACACATCCTCCAGATGTGGAAGGAATCTCGAATGCCCAAGGAAAACCCCAGGGAAAACATGCAAACAATGCAATCCATTTAGCTGCCAACTCTACAACAAATTAGATTAGATTATGAGGACACGCAGTCCTCTTTTGTTGTCATTTAGTAATGCATGCAATATTAAATTAGCCAAACAATGCAAGTAATTAACCTACCATGCAACCAATTAACCCATGCCACCTAATGTAAACAAATTTACCTACCTACCAAAGATGAAGATCTACCAATCATCTAAACAATGCTGAAAATTAAACTACTAACCAAATGATTGACCTGCCTACTGGCACATGTGGAAGGCATCTACATTGCCCAAGGAAAACCCATTGTGTAAGCATGCAGACTCCACACAGGCAGTACCAGAGATCAGCACTGAACCTGAGACTCTGGAGCTTGGAGGCAGCAGCATCCTTCCTGCACCTTTTCCTACCTCTTTTCTCCTTCTCATCACCTATAATCACTTCTGCTCATTAGGGCTTTTCGTCACAGATTCCCAGCATGACAGTTGTCCAGCCTCCTTGTCTGCTGCTGCCTCGGGGCTAGGAACGGACAAAGAATATTCAACATGCCCTGTTGTGGGATGCTCACGTTACCGCCAAAATGCCAAACCTAACCCCAGCCACTGTAGCTTTCAATAGGTGAGAATAGAGAGCGCTTGACTAAACAGAAGGCAAGCAGTAGGTTAGGCAGCATGACGTGCAGGGAGACAAAGTCAACATTTCATTTTCAGGATTCTTTATTGGAACAGGTGAAGTTTTTGACAATTTTGACTCCACTACTTAAAGAACCTTGTCAGCAATGATGAAAGTCCCTTGAACTTAAATCCAGGCTTGCTTCCTCTCTCCACACTTACTTCCCAATTTGACGAGCATTTTCAGCATCTTATGGATTTTATATGTGCAGTTTTTTTTCTCCAAGTACATAATGTTTATTTGTTAATAACCAGAGCTTCTGCTCACAGAAGTACAGTTATCAAGGTAGAATTTATATCCATTGGTGATTACAGGAAACATTATCACTGACACCAGCTATTTGAAATGATCCTGACCAATTCCATCATGGTCTGATGAGCCAATGCAGATGTTCAGGAATGTAAGAAACAGCAGAAGGTAGCGGACTTATCCCAATACATCATGGGCACATTGCTCTCCACCAGCGGGAGACTCTGCCAAGAAGACAACATCTATCATCAAAAATCCCCACCGCCTGGGCCATGCCACCTTCTTACAGCCACCATCAAACAGGAGTTAAAGTCCCACACCACCAAGTTCAAGAACAGCTTCTTCACTTCAACCATTCAGTTCTTGGACCAACCAGTAAAACCTGAGACATTACCTCAGTAGAACCAGAACATGACCACTTTGCACTTCAACGGACTTTGATTTGATTTTCAAGTTTATTGTGGCTGGAACAGAATGCGCAAGATCAGAGTCTTGGTTTGAACCACTCACAAGATCCTGGAGGAGAGACACCAAGCGGTACTAATCACTGCCTGAGAGAGAAGTAAAGAATAGCAGCAGCACCACTTGCAGATCCAGCACAGTTTTCATGTCCTTATTGTGCACGATTATGTCACTGACAACGTGGACTCAGCAGCCCCCTTCGAACACACAGCAGAACTGCGCAAATCAAACTATCATCATCAGACACTGTATAACAGATACAACCCGTCATAACCACAAGTTGACATAAGGTCCATGTACGACATCCAGTTAAACATACAGCAATACTACTGCTTCTGCCGTTGTGATAACTAATGTGTACGGGGTGGTAGCAGGGTGTTGAGAAGTCTCACAGCTTGGGCGAAGGAGCCGTTGCCCAGCCTGACAGGCCCTTTTTTCATACTGCCATACCTTCTGCCCGATGGCAGGAAGTCAAAGGTTGTGGGACGGATGGCTATACTGTTACAAATAGGTTTTTCATTTCACCTGTGCAGACAGATACTTGCATGTTTGACAGTAAACTCAAGTTGACTTCATTGAGGACAGTGGAGATACGCAATCAGGGTTACTGACGGCCCTTTGTGCTAGACATACAGAGATAGCACAGCAATGCAACTTACCACATCGTGGAATATTATCACAATAGTCGTATCGCTTATCTGGATCTGTTGTGTAACACCATGGGCCTCTGAGATCCCTGTCTGGATTTCGGCAATACTGTATTTAAACAGAAGCATTTTAGAACAGCAGTAACAAAAGCTTGATATAAACAGAATAATATATAAATACGGTAACAATGTTATATAATGAATTTGGCTGCTGAACCACGTGAAGAGATAGTGGGGCAACATGGTAGCATAGCGGTTAGATTAATGCTATTTCAGCTCCAGCAACCCAAGTTCAATTCCTGCTGCTGTCTGTAAGGAGTTCGTACGTTCTCTCTGTGACATATTACGCTAATTGTCAATTTTTAAGGCAGGGGGATTTGCAAAAAGCAGGAATTAAAGAAGCACCTCTTGGAAATGTTTCTCCAAGTCAGTCATGGATTCTGCCAAGGTGTACACTCATAGTTGTACCCCTATTGGAATTGTAATGACACAACACTGGCCTTCACAGTTAGCTGCCTCTGGTCATCCAGTTTGCAGTTGAAGCACATGACCTCTCATTGGTGGTCAGCTGAAGCACATGACCTCTCATTGGTGGTCAGCTGAAGCACGTGGTCTATCATTGGTGGGCAACTGAAGCACAAGGTCTCTCATTGGTGGTCAACTGAAGCACAGGGTCTCTCATTGGTGGTCAACTGAAGCACAGGGTCTCTCATTGGTGGTCAGCTGATGCTCTCGGTCTCTCATTGGTGGTCAACTGAAGTACACGGTCTCTCATTGGTGGCTCAGTCCCAACCAACATGATGGGGGAAGGAAGAGTTGAAGCGAGAAGGAACTGGGTGAGGTCAGAGACAGCTTAGGGGACAAGGATGTCTATCACTGCACAGGTAACCATAAGACATCGGAGCAGAATTAGGCCAGTTGGCCCATTGAGTCTGCTCCGCCATTCCTTCATGGCTGATTTATCATCCCCCTCAACTGCACTCTCCTGCCTTCTCGCCATAACCTTTGACACCCTTACTAATCAAGAACCTATCAACCTTCAAATATACCCAGTGACCTGGCCTCTGCAGGCAATAAGTCTCTTCTGGCTGAAGAAATTCTTACCTATCTCTGTTCTAAAGTGACTTCTTTATATTCTGAGACTGTGCCCTCTGGTTCTAGACCCCCACTATAGGAAACATCTTCTCCAATCTATCTAAGCCTTTCAATATTCGATAGGTTCCAATGAGATTCCTCCTCATTCTTCTAAACTCCAGCAAGTACAGGCCCAGGGGGAGCAAATGCTCCTTACATATTAATCCTTTCATGGTTGTAAAAGAAGCATTAGTGTTTCCGCCTGTGTGAATGAAAAGAGCAGAAGCATGCAGTGAATGGCCAGGGCTCTTACTCCTTTGCCACATCCAGCCATTGACAGGAACTTGATATAACGCAGGACACAAAATGAAAGAGGGAAAGCGTGAAAAGTGAGGTGAAGTAGGATTTCAATACATTGTGCTGGTGCTCAGCTTGCAAGGATGGCTTGCATACCCTCAGTTTCCCCCTCCTGCTTTATAAGTGAGACCATTCAGCCCCTCTAACAGGGGACTGGGACAGTATGGAACCAGCGATGTAGATTCGCTGCATTGTTGTGCCACTCCAGCCCGAGACCCCTGCTCAACTCACGTTTCTTTCCAGTCCCGCTTCAGGGTGGGAGTCGGGGGTGTAGGCTCTGTGGAAGTGGGGGGTCATCGATGACCAGTTTTGGCAAGTCCGGCCACTTGACGTGGTCGAGCGGGTCCCACGATATGTCTCTCCGTTACTGATCATACAATCTGACAAAACATAATTAAAATTTGGAGGGGGGAGGACAAAGTGAGTTCTATGTTTGTATGATCTCTGAGACAAGGTGTTGGGGGGGGTCTTAATGAACTGAGAAGGAAGAAGGTATCAACAACTCATTGAGTCAAAGCACAGAAATAGGCTCTTTGGCCCAACTCTGCTGTACTGATCATAATGGCTACCTATCTCTTTTAATTTTCACCCTGAAATTTGGCTTGAATGTGTGGTTACTCCACTGGAGTCCAAATGAGTTTCTCATCAACAGCTCATGGGTGGGGAGGCCCCAGAATTATTATGCTCCCCAGACAACCCATGTGAGCCAATGGGAATGCTCGACAGAGGTCACATGCCCTTTCAGTTAGGGAAGGGTCACTCAACATAGATACAGCCCCCATGAGTCAGTGCTGATCATTGAGAAACCATCCGCTCTAAGCCCATTTCATTTCTCTCCATATTATGTCATCATCATTATTATGTGCTGTGTTGTATGAGTGGTCCATCATGGTCTTATGACCATGATTGTCTCTGGCAAATTTTTCTACAGAAGTGGTTTGCCATTGTCTTCTTCTGGGCAGTGCCTTTATAAGATGGGTGACCCCAGAGGTTGTCTGGTTGGTATCAGTGGTCGCATAACCAGGATTTGTGATCTGCACCAGCTGCTCATAGGACCATCCACCACCTTCTCTCATGGCTTTATATGACCCTGATCAGGGGGCTAAGCAGGTGCTACACATTGCCCAAGAGTGACCTGCAGATTAGCAGAGGAAAGGAATGCCTTATACCTCCTTCCGTAGAGATGTGGCTCCACCCCCTTCACACCCTATACCAAAAGGAGAAGATGGATCATAAACCAATATTGACAGTCAGATCTACCAGCATGGGAAAGACATCAATTATATCCCTTGAATGCACAGCCATTGCATACCCCAGAAGGTAGACCCTGGGAACACTTGTGGTGTGTTACAAACTGCTGATGGAGTCTGTACTGCACTGATCATATCACTGCCTCATAGGTAGGTTTCACCTCTGCCTGAGAGCAAATCCTGTTCATTTTACACTCAGTGACTACACCTGTACACCTACTTATTATTGCAAATTCCTAATCAGCCAAACATGAGGCAGCAATTCAATGCATAAAAGCATGCAGCCACGGTTGAGAGGTTCAGTTGTTGTTCAAACCAAACGTCGGAATGGGGAAGAAATGTGATCTAAATGACTTTGACCGTGGAATGATTGTTGGTGCCGGAAGGGGTGGTTTGAGTATCTCAGAAACTGCTGATCTCAGTTAAGATTGAAGATCATCTAATGTCATTTCCTGTAGACAAGTGTAAGGAGAAAGAAATAATTGTTACTCCGAATCCGATGCTGCACAAAATAAAACACAAAAGATCAAGAACACAATAACGAAAAAAGACAGGATAAATATAAATGCATAAGACAGCTTATACAAGTATTCATAGATTGATTGTGAGCCCGTAAAGTGACGCTGTGCTGTACATAAGGTGACTGACAGGAGGTGTTGATCAGCCTCACTGCTTGGGGAAGGTAACTGTTTCTGAGTCTGGTGGTCCTGGCGTGGATGCTACATAACCTTCTCCCTGACAGGAGTGGGACAAACAGTTCATGAGCAGGGTGTGTGGATTCCTTCATGACATTGCTGGCCCTTTTCCAGACCCTTTTCTACATGTGTCCTCGAGAGTGGGTAGGCTGGTGACAGTGATGTGTTGGGCGGCTTTGACCACCCGTTCTCGAGCCCTCCTGCCATGCCGTCGTGTGTGAGCAGAGTGTACAGCAATGGGCTCAGCCATCAGTCCTGGGGGCGGGCCCGTGTTGAGGATGATGGGGAGGGAGGAGTGGTTGTTCACCCTGCCTGAGGTCTGTTGGTTAGGAAGTCCAACACCCAGTTACACAGTGGTGTATTTAGACTAAGGAGAAGGAATTCAAAGAAAGATTACAGTGTTTTTTGGTCTGCTGCAGTGAAATGCAAAACCTTTTGCAATAAAAAACCAGGGAGTAGGTTAGGACTTTATTCCTTGGAGCATAGGAGAATGAGGAGAGATACAAAATTATAAGGGGTATCAATGCAAGCAGACTTTTTTCTGCGGAAGCTGGGTAAAGCTAGGACCAATAGGTTAAAGGTGAAAGGTGAAATATTTAAGAGAAACCTGATGGGGAATGTCTTCACTCAGACGGTGGTGCGAGTGTGGAATGAGCTTGCAGCTGAAGTGGAGGATGCGGGTTTGATTTAACGCTTAAGAAAAATTTGGATGAGTCCATGAGTACAGGTGCAAGTCAATGGGACGAGACAGAATTACAGTTCGGCACAGATGGGAAGGGCCTGTTTGAGTGCTACAGTGTTCTGTGGCTCTATGCTGGAAACCCTCAGCACACCAGTCAGCATCCAGGGAAAAGAGAAACAAATTTAATAGGTCAATAATCTGTGGGGACAGAAACAGAATTAATGCTTCCCATTAATAATTTGTCTTTCCTTTTCCATAAATATGATCTACCTAGTATTTCAAAGCTTTCTGTTTTGATTTCAGGTTTCCACACTGGACACAAGGATAAAACGTTACATTAAGTTACCCTCTGAGGCGGCGGGGACCTGCTCTGCCTCTGCTGTGGGAGCTACAGGGACGGGTTTTACTTGAGGCCGTTGAGATTCCGGGGTCTCGCATTTGGAAATCCTGCAGTATTCCCACCGGACGAGTGGATTGGTTGTGTAGCACCAAGGTGCCTCATCATCGTCAGGGTTTCGGCAAAAATTGTTAACCAGCCCCCTGCGGATTTAAAGTAGAAAGAAATCAGCAGCCTCTCAGGGCTGAGTATCTGTACAGTCTGAGCCTACTTGGAGAGAGATGTTAACGTATTTAATGGTTCAGTAGTATTTGAGTCATATTGTAAGTATATTGTTTGATTAAGCATTTTTGTTCATCCAATACGTGTGGCATACGTCATGACACTAACATATGATATGTGCGCGACTTGCTTAGATTCGTATCTCTTGGTTCACTTGTTTTCCTTTGAATTAGTTTAATGTGGGTGGCCTAAGTACGGATACGTACTGACTATAATGGCAACATATGTAAAGGATGGAAAGTTATTGAATGGTTTATTGTATATAGTTTTATTTTTGAATAAAGTATATTTTGAAATAAAAAAAAAGTTTAATGTTTTGAAGGTACAAAACATAAAAGGATCGGTCCTGGGACCTCTACTTTTTGTGATTTTTATTAATGACCTGGATGTGGGGGTAGAAGGGTGGGTTGGCAAGTTTGCAGATGACACAAAGGCTGGTGGTGTTGTAGATAGTGTAGAGGATTGTCAAAGATTGCAGAGAGACATTGATAGGATGCAGAAGTGGGCTGAGAAGTGGCAGATGGAGTTCAACCTGGAGAAGTGTGAGGTGGTACACTTTGGAAGGACAAACTCCAAGGCAGAGTACAAAGTAAATGGCAGGATACTTGGTAGTGTGGACAAGCAAAGGGATCTGGGGTACATGTCCACAGATCCCTGAAAGCTGCCTCACAGGTAGGTAGGGTAGTTAAGAAAGCTTATGGGGTGTTAGCTTTCATAAGTCGAGGGACAGAGTTTAAGTGTCACGAGGTAATGATGCAGCTCTATAAAACTCTGGTTAGGCCACACTTGGAGTACTGTGTCCAGTTCTGGTCACCTCACTATAGGAAGGATGTGGAAGCATTGAAAAGGGTACAGAGGAGATTTACCAGGATGCTGTCTGGCTTAGAGAGTATGCATTATGATCAGAGATTAAGGGAGCTAGGGCTTTACTCTTTGGAGAGAAGGAGGATGAGAGGAGACATGATAGAGGTATACAAGATACTAAGAGGAATAGATATAGTGGACAGCCAGCACGTCTTCCCCAGGGCACCACTGCTCAATACAAGAGGACATGGCTTTAAGGTAAGGGGTGGGAAGTTCAAGGGGGATATTAGAGGAAGGTTTTTTACTCAGAGAGTGGTTGGTGCGTGGAATGCATTGCCTGAGGCAGATACACTCGTGAAATTTAAGAGACTACTAGACAGGTATTTGGAGGAATTTAAGGTGGGGGGGTTATATGGGAGGCAGGGTTTAAGGGTCAGCACAACATTGTGGGCTGAAGGGCCTGTACTGTGCTGTATTGTTCTTTGTTCTTTCTTTGAGACTTGTCTGTAATTCAGACTTTGTGTATTTAACCTGAAAGTGACATAGATGTGATGCACTAATGCTGTTATGTTATTTTTGTCTGTTGTGTTGTGTAAGCTATAATGTTAAAGCTTTTGTAATCCATGATCAGCATGTTTGTAATGTACTGTCAATGGACCATATCCTCAGCAGCTGCCCAGAAGCCTTGGGAAAAGGCCGCTGGCACTGGTGCCATGATCAGGTGCTGAAGGCAGTCACCTCGGCCATTAACAACAGCAGGCACCTCCACTAACCCAGAAAGCCCATAGCCTTTGTCAAAGCTGGAGACCAACCACAGCCTCAGCCCAGGTCACCGGCAGGCTTGCTCGCCACTGCATCTGACTGGTAACTGAAAGTCAATCTTGGCAAGCAATTAAAGATCCCTGACTTCATTGTATCATCATCACTGAGACCTGACATGGTCATTCTGTCAGAAACCTCGACACAGGTCGTCATGGTAGAGCGGACAGTTCCTTGGGAAGACCGGATTGAGGAGGTTCAAAGTGTAAGAAAGCCAAGTACCAGGAGCTGGTAGAACAGTGCCAGCGACAGGGCTGGAGGGCACGATGTGAGTCTGTAGAGGTGGGGTGTAGAGGTTTTGCTGGCTGCTTGCCCTGCAGAACCTACTCTCTCCTTAGAATTACCAGGGTGGCAAAGAAAAGAGCCATCAGAACTGTCACAGAGACGCTGAGTGAGCCTCCAGATGGCTGAGGATCAAGAGGTGTGACCCATGGACCAATGTTACTAGGACACAAGCCCGGACCTGATCAGCCCAGGCTGGGAGAGAGTGTCTGGTGTTGAAAGAGCCAAAACACCCGATTTCCCCAGGTTACATCACTGATAGTGTATCCCAGAGCGTCCTGGGATGCATCTCAGCATCGAGCCACTGCTGCTGCAAGAAGCCAATTTTCATGGCATTTACGCCCATAAACTTGATCTGCAGTCTATCTGAAGGCACTCTTGAAGAGGTGTAAGAAAGGCATTTTCAGGGTTTAAGACCAGCGACAAGGAAACACTGATGAAGTAGAACTGTGAATGTTGTCTACGTGGATTTTAATAAGGCATTTGACAAGGTTCCACATGGGAGCCTCATCCAGATTCATGGAAATCTGGCCATTTAGATTCAGAAATCTATAGAACATCCATAGAATATATAGGATAGTGGTCAGCAGGACAGCACAGTGCCTGTAAAAAGTATTCACCCCCTGAAAAGTTTCATCTTTTATTGTTTGACAACGTTGAATCACAGTGGACTTAATTTGGCTTTTTTGACACTGGTCAACAGAAAAATACTCTTTCTTGTCAAAGTGAAAACAGATCTCTACAAAGTGATCTAAATTAATTACAAATATAAGACATAAAATAATTGATTGCATAATTATTCATCCTCTTCGAGTCAGTATTTAGTTGATGGGTCTTTGGCAGCAATTACAGCCTTGAATCTGTGTGGGCATCTGGAACTCTTCCCCATTCTTCTTTACAAAACTGCTCAAGCTCTGTCAGATTGCAGGGGAATCGTGAGTAAATAGCTCTTTTCAAGTCCAACCACAAATTCTCGGTTGGTTTGAGGTCTGGTCTCTGACTTGGCTACTCCAGGATATTAACTTTGTTGTTTTTAAGCCATTCCTGAGTATCTTTGGCTTTGTACTTGGGGTCGTTGTCTTGCTGGAAAACTAATCTTCTCCCAAGTTACAGTTCTCTTGCAGACTGCATCAGGTTTTCCTCTAGGATTTCCCTGTATTTTGCTGCATTCATTTTACCCTCTACCTTCACAAGCCTTCCAGGGCCTGCTGCAGTGAAGCATCCCCACAGCCTGATGCAGCCACCACCATGGTAGGCATGGTGTGTTTTTGATGATGTGTGGTGTTTGACTTACGCCAAACATAACATTTAGTCTGATGCCTAAAAGGCTCGATTTTGTTTTCATCAGAAAATAGAACCTTCTTTCAGCTGATTCAGAGTCTCCACATGCCTTCAAGCAAACTCTAGCCGAGATTTCATGTGACTTTTTTTTTTCAACAGTGGCTTTCTCTTTGCCACACTCCCGTAAAGCTGTGACTAGTGAAGCACCCGGGCAACAGTTGTTATATGTGCAGTCTCTCCCATCTCAGCCACTGAAGCTTGTAACTCCTCCAGAGTTGCCACAGGTCTCTTGGTGGCCCCCCTCACTAGTTCCCTTCTTGCACGGTCACTCAGTTTTTGAGGACAGCCTGCTCTGGGCAGATTTACAGCTGAGCCATATTCTTTCCATTTCTTGATGATTAAGTAACTGTACTCCAA
The DNA here is from genome assembly GCF_030028105.1 of Mobula birostris. Lineage (NCBI taxonomy): Eukaryota > Metazoa > Chordata > Chondrichthyes > Myliobatiformes > Myliobatidae > Mobula > Mobula birostris. The sequence continues at coordinate 111,910,867 of NC_092377.1, forward strand.
GAGGTATTCAGTGACCTAGAAATTTTCTTGTATCCATGTCCTGACTTCAATAACCTTTTTGTGAAGTTGCTTGGAGTGTTATTTTGTCTTTGTGGTGTAATTTTTGCCAGGATACTGATTCACAAATAACTGGACCTTCCATATGCAGGTGTATTTTACTACAATCTATTGAAACACCTTGATTGCACAGAATGATCTCCTTTTAACTAATTATTTGACTTCTAAAACCAATTGGCTGGGTACCAGTGATAGTTTGGTGTGTCATATTGAATGGGGTGAGTACTTATGCAATCAATTATCTTGTGTTTTAGATTTGTAATTAATTTAGATCACTTTGTAGAGACCTGTTTTCACTTTGACACAAAGAGTCTTTTTCTGTTGATCAGCCTGATGAAATCTACTGTGATTTCAATGTTGTAGAACAATAAAACATGAAAACTTCTGAGAGAAGATGGGTGAAGATGGGGGGAGGGGAAGGAGTACAAGCTGGCAGGCGATAGGTGACCCCAGATGAGGGGTAAGGTGGGTGGGTGGATGGGGGAGGGAGGATAAAATGAGAAGCTGGGAGATGATTGGTGGAAGAGGTAAAGTACTGAAGAAGAAGGAATTCAATAGGAGAGGAGAGTGGATCATGGAAGAATGGACAAGAGGAGGGGCATCAGAGGGTGGTGAGGAGAAAAGAGGGGAGCCAGAATGGGGAATGGAAAAAGGGAGAAGGGGAGGGGGGAAGAAATTACCAGAAGTTAGAGGAATTGATGTTTATGCTGACAGGTTGGAGGCTACCCAGACGTAATATGGTGTGAAATGTCCTGAGAATGCTTTTAAATTCTATTCTTACTGAACCTAAGAGTCTAGTATAATTTAAATGTTTCTGTATTACGTACGCTTCAGGGAAATTCCTCGGTGTCTTTTCATGTCTGTGTGGTCTCATTGACGCCCATTCCTGGCATCGTTTCCCTGTCAAGGTCACAGCAGTAGTTCCGCGGTAGTCCAACCCGCTATCAACATAGCAGTCAGTGGGTCCACCTTCATGAACTGACACTAAAAATAAACAGCAAAATTTTGGGAACATTCTGATCCAAGCATTGGCTTTCCATTGCCAGTGTCCTCTACCGCCAAGATGAGGCCACTCTCAGGCTGGAGGAGCAACACCTTTTATTCCCTCACGGTAGCCTCTAAACTGACGGCATGAATATCGATATCTCTACCTTCAGGCAATTTCTTCCCCTTTCCCCTCCTCTCTTTTACCATTCCCTATTCTGGCTCCCCTCTTACCCTTTCTCTTCTCCTCACCTGCCCATCACCTCACTCCTGGTGCCCCTCCTTCTTCCCTTTCTCCCATGGTCCATTCTCCACTCCTAGCAGATTCCTTCTTCTCCAGCCCTTCATCTTTTCCAACTATCACCTTTAAGCTCTCACTTCATCACCGCTCCCCCACCCACTCAACTTCTTCCTCACCTGGTGTCACCTGCTTGTACTTCCTTTATCCCCACTTTCTTATTCTGGTCACTTCCCCCTTCCTTTCCAGTCCTGAAGTAAGGTCTCAGGCTGAAACGTCAACTGTTTCTTCCTTTCCAGCTTGACCTGCTGGGTTCCTCCAGCATTTTGTGTGTGTTACTCCGGATTTCCAGCATCTGCAGAATCTCATGTGTCCCTATTTTAATCTACTGGCTTCACAAGGTAACTTATTGAAAATGATGATTATCCATAAACAGATAGAAAATCTATGGTTTACTATTTTTAATCAGTTATTAATTTATTTCCAAACTCTGTTGCTGGGAGTATCTATTGCCAATGCACTGCCAATTACAGATATGGGAAATCTCCCCATAGATACAGCAAGAAGAGAGGGGTGGCTGGGAGGGGCCCTGGTAAATATTAGCTATTTTGCATGGTCTTAATTTGTTGATGTTACTTTAATTATTTAAAGGGTATTTTTGAAGTTTAGCTTTTTTTCTAACCTTTACAGACCTTTAAAAACATTCACTGATTATGTTCCAAGTTCTGAAGGACACTCGGAAAAATTCTAGGTGTGAGACAAATTTGACAGCTGGCTAAATTTGGAGATGCTTAACTGAATTTTTCTTACTTTGTGGGTCCAGAACTATTCAGCAGGTGAGGTAGCATCCAAAGCGGACTGTGGTTAATGTCTCAGGCTGGTTTCAAAAATGAAATGGATACTTCTTTTAAAAGGGACAGTTGTGGGCTAGGAGGGATGGGGACTATTTGAAGAGCTCTTTGCACAAGAAGGATGGGCTACTGTTCAGCTGAACTGCTGTTTTCTTGGGCAGGTGGAGGTGTTATCTGGGGGATGGGGAACTCTGTTGTGAGATTCCTAGAGAGGATAAACTGTAAAGGGATGGATGTGAGATGCCCTCCCCCCACCCTGTCTACCAGAGGACATGGAGGCTGAATTGGCAACTGGGAGCTGGTGAGAAGGAGTTATCATGGTCATGTTGGGGTAGGGAGAAGCAGGGGGCATGCATATTCCCATCCAGATGCACAAATAATCAAAGCAACAAGAAGCTTCATTATCTCTGGGTGGCATCTGGGGAAAATAATAATAGCTGCAAAGATGTGAGAAAACAGCACCATCCCAGATCCACCCAGCGGCAACGGTTGACCCAAACTGCATCAATGACCAATGTAGAGAGCTACCTACTTCAGATCCCTGTGGAGAGAGTCGGGGCGGGAACTGGGAAAGAGTTATAGAGAACTACAGCACAGAAGCAGAACCTTCAGCCCATCTAATCCCTGCTGAGCTGTTATTCTGACCAGTCCTATTGACCCACATCTAGACCATAGCCCTCCATACCCTTCCCACCCACGTACTCATCCAAACTTCTCTTAAAAGTTCAAATCAAACCCACATCCACCACTTCCTCTGGCAGCTCGATCCACATTCTCACCACCCTCTGAGTGAAGAAGTTGCCCCTCAGGTTCCCCTTAAAATATTTCACCTTTCACCCTTAACCCATGACCTCTAGTTCCAGCCTCACACAACCTCAGCATAAAAAGCCTGCTTGTGTTTACCTTATCTACGCCCCCTCATCATTTTGTAAACCTCGATCAAATCTTCTTCCTTTCTCAGGATCTGAGGATTTCCTCACCTGCTTGCTGAACACCACACTTTGGCACCTGACAGTATTCCCATCGGATGCTTGGGTTGGATGTGTAACACCAGGGCTCCTTCTCGTTGTCTGGGTTCCGGCAGTAGTTAGCCTCCAGTCCTCTGAAATGGACAGAGGAGCAGTGGGTTATCAAAAAGGAGGAATTTCTCCCCCCCGCCGACCCTCCTCCCGATGCCTCCCACATAGGATTTCCCTCTCACGCAATCTAACCTGAATCAGTCAGGCGGGAGATTCAGGGATGGAGTCAGATGACCACTTACTTGCAGGGGTAATTCTCGGGGATTCTCAAGTGTTTGTGCGGGACTAGAGAGCTCCAGCGTTGACAGGTTTCACCGGAAATGGTTGTTGATACGGTTCCCCGGTAGTTATGGCCCTTGCCCGTGTAACACTCCATCTCTGCTTCAATGGCAGGAGGATCTTCCTCTGGAGGGTCAGCGGAAGAAACAACAGCACTTGTTATACTACTGAGGGGTTGCACTCTCATCTGGGTAACATCAGGGGGAGCTGCTCCTACTTTCCCAAGGACAGGGCGGACCAAAAGAACAAAACAACAAACAATCTGGTAGAGGAACTCATCGGGTCGAACAGCATCTCCGGGGATGGAAGGAACTGTGGACATTTTGGGTTGAAACACTGCAACAGCACGGAGACTGTAGAGGGAAGATGGACAGTGTAAAGAGGAGAGGGGGAGTGGTGAGATAGGGTTTGGAGGCAATTGGAGGACTGCGGAGGGATGTAAGATGACAGGAAGGGAGGGAGAGCTGGGAGTCAGTGGCAGGTGGATGACAGAAGGACAAAGGTGGAGTGAGGAGAGTGTGAAGATGAAAGACGACTGCTGGAGGAAGATGAAAACCAGGAACACAAAGCCCTACCAGAGTCAGATTCAGATTCAGGTACTGGATTCAGTTAAGCAAAGGAGGTGAGACTTAAGGGAGCGGTAATAGTAGCGAGGGAATTGGTGGTAATGGGGAAACTATAGAGTCAAAGAGCACTAAAGCACAGAAACAGGCACTTTGGCTCATTTAGTCTGTCAAACTGCTCTTCTGCCCAGTCCCATAACCTGCACCTGGCTCATAACCTTCCATCCCCTCTCATCCACCGACTTAACTAAATTTCTCTTCAATGTTGCAGCTGAATCTGCATCCACTACTTCCAACGGCAGCTCATTCTACACTCTCACCACCCTCTGAGTGAAAAAGTTCTCCTTCAGGTTCCCCTTAAGTATTGCTCCTTTCACCCTTAACCCATGACCTCTGGTTCTAGTTTCACCCAGCCACAGTGGAAAAAGCCTGCTTGCATTTACCCTATCTATACCCCTCATAGTTTTATATACCTCTATCAGATCTCTCCTCATTCTTCTACGGTCCAGGGAATAAAGTGCTAACCTGTTCAATCTCTCCCTGTAACTCAGGTACTCAAGTCCCAGCAGCACCCTTTTCAATTTTCTCTGCACTCTTTTAATTTTATTGATATCTTTCCTGTAGGTAGGTGACCAGAACTGCACACAATACTCCAAATTAGGCCTCACCAACATCTTACGACTATTTCAACATAACATCCAACTCCTGTACTCAGTACTCTGATTTATGAAGGCCAATGTGTCAAAAGCTCTCTTCACAACTCTATCTACCTGTGATGCCACGTTCAAGGAATTATGGATCTGTTTTCCCGGATCTCTCTGTTCTACCACAGTCTTCAGTGTTCAACTATTGATTGTGCAAACCTGTCGCTGGTTTGTCTTCCCAAAGTGCAATACCTCACACCTGTCTGTATTAAATCCCATCTGCCATTTTCAGCCCATTTTTTTAGCTGGTCCAGATTCCACTGCAAGCTTTGATAGCCTTCCCCACTATCCACTATGCCCCCAATCTTGGTGTCATTGCAAATTTGCTGATCTAGTTTATTACATTATCATCCAGATCTTAAAAACAGATGGCAAATAACAGCACCGATCCCTGCACCACACCGCTAGTCACAGGCCTCCAATCAGTGAGGTAACCATCTACTACCACGCTCTGGCTTCTCCCTCTAAGCCAATGTTGAATCCAATTTACCACCTCATCCTAAATGCAATTGATTGAACCTTCTTGGCCAGCCTCCCATGTAGGACTTTGTCAAAGGCCATGTATAATGTCCACCGCTTTTCCTTCATCAACTTTCCTTGTAGCCTCCTTGAAGCTCTTTATAAGATTGGTTAGACTTGACTTACCATGCAGAAAGCCATGTTGACTATCCCTAGTCAGACCCTATCTCTCCAAATATGTATACATCTTGTCCCTTAGAATTCTGTCCAATAATTTAGCCACTACTAACGTCAGCCTCATTGGCCTATAATTTCCCAATTTACTCTTGGAGCTTTTCTTGAGCAGCTGAACTAAACTACCCTCCAGTCCTTTGACATCTTACCCATGGTTAAGGATTTTAAATACCTCTTCCAAGGTGCCTGCAATTTCTGCATTAGTTTAAGTTCAGGTTTGATTGTCATTTAACCGTACATGAGTACCCGAGAATACAACCAAATGAAACACGTTACTCCAGGGCCAGGGTTCAAAACGCAGTACCAGCAATGACACACAGCACCAGGCAGATAAGATAGCAATCACATATAAGATAGCAGTAAAATACAGTCACCCAATAAAATATAGTCCAAGTCCCTGAGTCCATGAATGTTGTAGCGGACTGCAGTTAAACGCAATTCAACTTATCTTCTGCCAAGCAAACACTAGGGGGCAGCACCGACTCCAGCGTGAACGCCATGTTGGCTTCAACGCCTTCTCCTGGACTGCTGCAAACAGGCGACACTGCTGCTTAAGGCCCAGTCCTTACCATCACTGAAGCCAGCAAGTCCCGTGCCTTCCACCCCCACTGTTTACCAATAGACCAAGGAATTGGACTTGCAGCATTTCATACCACCAACGTCCAAGAGGGTCTTGCAATCACAAGAGAGGCAACAACTTCACCCATCTCTTTTGGCTCCATGCATAGATGATCACGCTGATCTTCAAGTGGACCAGTTTTGTCCCTTGCTATCCCTTTGCACTTAAAATGTCCGTGGAAGCCCTTGAAATTCTCCTTCACTTTGTCTGGCAGTGCAGCCTTACACTTTTTCAAGCCTTCCTGATTTAAATGTTTGTTGCATTTCTTATACCCCTGAAGTACCTCAAGTGTTCCTGTTCCTTGCTGCCTATACCTGCTATTCACCTCCCTCTTCTTTTTAACTAGACGGCAATATCCTCAAAAACCAAGATTCCTTAAATCAGTTAGCCTTGCCTTTTATTCTAACAGTAACATACAAACTCTGTGCTCCCAATATTTCACTTTTGAAGGCCTCCCAATGACCAAGCTTTGCTTTGCTAGAAAACAACCTATCCCAATCCAGACCTGCCAGATCTTTTCCAATGCCATCAAAATTAGCCTTTCTCCAATTTAGAATCTCAACCCAAGGACCATCCCTATCCTTCTCCATAATTATCTTGAAACTAATTGAGTTATGATCACGAGATTCGAAGTATTCCCCCAAGCACTCCTCTGTCACCTGTCCTGTCTCGTTCCCTAACAGTGGATCCAGTATCGTGCTTTCTCTTGTTGGTACCTTCATATATTGAATAAGGAAACCTTCTCCGACACATATGACACACTCTATCCCGTCCAATCCTTTTACAGTATGGAAGTCCCAGTCAATATGTGGAAGGCTAAAGTCACCTATCACAACTTTATTTTTCTGCAACAATCTGCTATCTCTCTACAACTAATGCTTCTCTAAATTCTGCTGACTACTGGGTGGGTCTATAATATAATCCCATTAACGTGGTCACCTCTTTCTTATTCCTCAGTTCCAGCCATGTTGACTCAGTAGATGAGTTCTCCCATCTGCCCTGTCTGAAACTGGTGAGTAATGCCACCCCTCCCTCCCCTTTTAATACCTCCCCCTCTATCATGCCTAAAACAATGGAATCTAACACTGAGCTGCCAGTCCTACCCTTCCAGTAACTGCGTCTCGTGACTGGCCACAGTATCATAATTTCACTTGCTGATCAACATGCTGTGGATGAGGTGTTTGTGTGGTGGGTGGATGGAGCCAGGAGCTTGAGGGGGACATAGAGTATATCAGTGAATAGCGGCTGGAGGTTTGGGAAAGGGGACAAAAAGATGATCATTCACTCTTCCCCTGGATCTGGAAGAGTCAGCAAAGGAATGAGAGCACTCACCACAACGCGTGATATTGCAGAATGCCCATCTTTTCTGGGGGTCTGTCGTTAAACACCATGGCCTGGGCTCCCCGTCTGGATTCCGACAGTAGTTCTCCTCCAGATATTTATCAGGAAAACTGAAGGGAGGAACATTGTTTGGATATTCTTCACTTTGATTATTTAAAGGCATCCGTTAGTCTTGCGGTACCGTGGATCTGTGCCTGGAAAGTCTTCACTCTCCAGGGCGCAGGCCTGGACAAGGTTATATGGAAGACCAGCAGTTGCCCATGCTGCAAGTCTCCCCTCTTCACGACACCAATGTTGTCCAAGGGAGGGGCATTAGGACCCATACAGCTTGGCACCAGTGTCATCGCAGAGCAATGTGTGATTAAGTGCCTTGCTCAAGGACACAACACGTTCCCTCGGCTGGGGCTGGAACTCACGACCTTCAGGTAGCTAGCCTTAACCACATGGCCATGTGCCCACACAATTATATCTATATAATATCTATCTAGATAGATAGTGTGAGAAGATCCTGGAGTACTCCTATTAACTGTGCTTTTGAAGAGAAAGAGTTATTTACCACTGATATGTTGCCTTTGAAAAGAGAGAGAGAGAGAGAGAAAGAGAGAGAGAGAGAGGGAGATTAACGGTTGGACTGTCACTTTAAGGCATTGGAAGTAACTTTGGATTTCTACTGAGTTGGGTTTGGAGACAGCACCGAGCAGCTCGAAAGTTGCTATGGTGACCAAAGGCAGGTTGTTGATGTTACTTTGAAGGACTTGTTGCCTGCTTGCATTTCCTTGCAGACAAAGGAAGGAGAGACTCTTTGAATGACCGGTGATGCTCAGCACAGAGAAATAAATAGGAGGTTAGATGATACAGACCTCAGACACATGTTCTGGACACTGAATGAGCATTGTTGTGCCAGCAGAGAAAGTGGGTTTTGGAGGATCGATCCCAAATTGCTATTCCAACAGTGAAGAAGGAGTTGACTGGTGGGGAGCTGTCTATGTGTCCACCCTTGCTGGGGTGATAGCTCCACCACAGGAAAACTGGTCCCCCTGGTTAAAATCACAGTCGGTGACTTGTAAAAGATTTCGGAGGACGAGAAGATCGACGGCATCAGCTCACCTGAAGACTCAACTCTCTCTCTCTCTCTCTCTCTCTCTCTCTCTCCATCACTACTCAAATACCACAAACTGAACTGAACTGAACTTTACTCAACATCGTAAGACTGTATCTTTTTACCCCTAGACTTAAAGAAGCTTGGTTTTCATACATATATTTCCACACTTACTGATTTATGTACTTATATATATATTCATTGCTAACCTGTGTGATTTATCTTCATTTATATTACTGTATTGCGTAGTTACTAATAAATATTATTAGTTTTAGCAATACTGGACTCCAAAGTGGTTTCTATTTCTGCTGGTTTCTTTACCCCGTCACGGGGTACATGACAATAGATACTTGCGACATAGGAGGAGGCCCTTCACCCCATCGACTCTATGCTAGCTGCCATCAGTGCCTTTGCTCCCCGCAGCCTGTCCTTTCCCATGTGCCCGTAACAGCCCCCAGTCCTGACACTGCTAACTATTCCAGGGGCGATTTACACTGCAAATCGCTCCATCACTGCGACCCAGGAGGAAACTGCAACAGACGGAGAAAAGCCATGAGGCCACAGGGAGGATGTACAAACTCCAAACGGAGAGTGCCTGAGACTGGGATCGAGCACAGGTCACAGGAAATGTGGGGTAGCAGCCGCAACTCCATTACCCACCCGTACCAATGACTTGCGTGGTGTGATTAGGGTAATGCAACACAGGAACACTGCCATCTTTGTGCTTCCCTCCACATTGCCCATCATCCTGGTGCAGAAACATATTGCTGGCTCGTCATTGTCACTGGATCTAAATCCTGGATATCCTTGCCCAACAGCACCTTCACCAGGAGGACCAGAGGGAAGCTCACTGCCACTCCATCAAGGGCGGTCAGAGAAAGGCAATACATGAGATACTGAAGAATGAATAAAAGAAAATACATCCCCTTTGGATGAATGTTTCGAGATGGCATTGAGCAGAAACCTCAATTTCAGTTGTTCTTTAGTGTTTCTTTCAGGTTCATAGAGATGGTTTCAGAGACAAAGAATGCACACAAAATGCAGGAGGAATTCAGCAGGCCAAGCCTGGAGGACAGGTTGGAGTCTACGCCTCCGGTCCATGTTTGAAGGCCAGCAATGCAGAGGTGGCACATCTGTGGACCTATCTGAGATGTCCAGCAGATTAGTGTGGATGGAGTGGTGGACCGTCGGGGTAAGAGAGTTGTTGGTGGGTTCTGGAGTTCTGTGTGGGCAGGAGGAACGAGGTCCAGTGACCCTCTGGGATCCCAGCGTCGGCAAGTCAGGAGTTCGAGGCCTGATCGCCGGGTCCTGGGGTTGATGCCAAGGACTGAATCGGAAGTCCGGAAGTTTAGGCCCATTGGCCAGAGCACAGAATCTGCAAGTCTCTGGGAGTACACTGGGGAAGTCAAAGGTCCAGTGTCTGCAAGTCCAAATCTAAGTCCATTGGTGGCTGGAAGCCAAAGGAGAACAGTCCTTTGAGGTTAGAGGACTGAGTATGTGTGTGGGTGGTAGGGAGGGATGGGGCTTGTTTTGCTGTTGTTGTCTGTTGCTTGTTGCATTCTGTGTTGTTCTGCTGAGCATTGTGGGGATGCTATGTTGGCATAGGAATAAGACCATAAGACATCGGAGCAGAATTATGCCCATTGAGCCTGCTCTGCCATTCTGCCATGGCTGAATATCATAGGCATCGCGCTGCAGCCAATCACTGAGCAGAAGTTTGTAAAGGCAGCTACCTTTTCACTCAGGTTCCCACTCAGGATTATAAAGCAGATCTTCACAGCAACATTTTGGAGTTGGACTGCGACCAATCACTGAGCAGGATTCATTAGAATGAGTGAATAAAAATAACGCAAGCACAAGTGGAGCGGCAATTCCTGGAGCAGCCATTCTTTTGAGCGGGCTGGTGTTTGGAGTGGCATTTGCTCATTAGGCTTAGGTGAGATCAGGCTTTGGCGAGGTAAGTATCTGGTAAGTTTCTCTCTTTTTCTTCTTAGTTATTCATTGCTCATTTAGGGCAAAGTTTGTGCCATGGGGATGGCCTCAGGGGCAGTGTTTTGTTCTCTGTGTGTTGGCGTGTGGCCAAGTGGTTAAGGCATTGGACTAGTGATGTAAAGGTCACGAGTTCGAGCCTCTGCTGAGGCAATGTGTTGTGTCCTTGAGCAAGGCACTTAACCACACATTGCTCCTGCACATTTATAGGCCAGCGGTGGCGGTTGGTACAGTATGGACAAGACAGGACAAGACAAGACAATTCTGGGAGACCTCCAGCCTCCCAGATAACCACACCTGCATCAGATGTACCGAGCTGCAGCTCCTCAGAGAACATGTCAAGGAACTGGAGCTGCAGCTCGATGACCTTCGGCTCATATGAGAGAATGAGAAGGTGATAGACAGGAGCTAGATTGCAGGAGACAGGTAACTGGGTGACTGTCAGGAGAAGGAAGGGAAGTGGGCAGCCAGTGTTGAGTACACCTGCGGCCGCTCCCCTCAACAATAAGTATACTGCTTTGGATACTGTTGATGGAGACAACCTACTGGAGGGAGCCTAGCACTATGTCTGGTGTTTCAGTTCAGAAGAGAAGATACTTGCAGTGATGATAGGAGATTCCATTGTCAGAAGAACAGAGATGAGATTCTGTGGTGGACACGATGCAGACACCCGGCGGGTATATTGCCTCACAGTCGCCAGGGTGAGGGATGTTTCAGATTGGGTCCATAGCATTCCAAAGGGGGAAGGTGATCAGCCAGTAGATAAAAGCAAGGATGTAATATTGAGGCTTTATAAAGCACTAGCAAGGCCTCACTTGGAGTATTGTGAGCAATTTTGGGACCCTTAAGGATGTGCTGACATTGGAGAGGGTTCAAAGGAGGTTCACAAAAAAGATTCTGGCATTGAAAGGCTTGTCAAATGAAGAGCATTTGATGGCTTTGGACCTCTACTTACTGGAATTCGGAAGAATGAGGGGTGACCTCATTGTAATCTATCGAATGTTGAAAAGTTTCAATAGAATGGATGTAGAGAGGATGTTTCCTATGGCGGAGATGTTTAAGACCAGAGGACACAGCCTCAAAATAGAGAGATGTCCTTTTAGAATGGAGATGAGCAGGAATTTCTTTAGCAAGGGAGTGGTGAATCTGTGGAATTTGTTGCCACAGGCCAAGTCATTCGGTCTATTTTAGACGGTGGTTGATAGATTCTTGATTAGTTAGGACATGAAGGGATATGGGAAGAAGGCAGGAGATTGAGGCTGAGAGGAAATTTGGATCAGCCATGATGAACTGGCAGAGTAGACTCAATGGGCCAAATGGCCTAATTCTATTCCTATGTTTTATGGTCTTATGGTCTTGGTATATTTTGGCACCATGACGTAGGTAGGAAATGTAAGGAGGTCCTGAAGAGAGATTTTAGGGAGCTAGGTAGAAAGCTGAAAAACAGGACCTCCAGGGTAGAAATCCTGGATTGCTGACCATGCCACACACCAGAGATGATGAAAATCATTTGATTTGGCAGATGAGTGTGTGGCTATGGAACTGGTGCAGTGGGAGGGGTTCAAATTTATGGATCATTGGATCTGGGGAAGGTATGACCTTTACAGAAGGGACAGGCTACACCTGAACCATAGACGGGACAATATTCTTGCAGGCAGATTGGCTAGAGTTGTTCAAGAGGGTTTAAGCTAATTTGTTTAAGCAGGGGGGTGGTAACCAGAGTGATAGTGCTGAAGATGAGGTAGCTGGTTTACAAACAGAGGCAGCTGGTAGTGAGACTAGCAAGGAGAACCTGATGACAGCACAAAATTGCAGTCAACTGGATGAGTTACAAAGTAAAAGGTGGACAAAATCAAAAAGGGTGAATACAGGACTGAAGGTGTTATATTTGAATTTGCACAATATACAGTATAAGGGTAGATGAACGTGTAGCACAGTTACAGATTGGCATGCATGATGTTGTGAGCATCACTGAGTCATGGCTGAAAAAAGATCACAGCTGGGAGTTTAACATTCAAAGATATATATTGTATCGACAGGACAGGCAGGTAGGCCAGAAGGGGTGGTGTGGTTCTGTTGGTAAAAATGAAATTAAATCATTAGAAAGGGGTGACATTGGGTCAGAGGGTGTTGAATCATTGTGGTTAGAGCTAAGGAACTGCAAGGGTAAAAAGACCCTGATGGGAGGTGTACACAGATCCCCAGACAATAGCAAAGATGTGGTCGTGGTCTACAAATTACAACTGGAGATAGAAAATGCAAGTCAAAAGGACAGTGTTACGATTATCATGGGGGATTTCAATGTGCAGGGAGATTGGGAGGAATTTCTTGAATGCCTATGAATGGATTTTTAGAGCAGCTAGTGGTTGAGCCCACTAGGGGATCAGCTATTCTGGATTGGGTGTTGTGCAATGAATCTGAATTGATTAGAGAGCTTAAGGTAAATGAACCATTAGGGACAAGTGATCATAATATGATTGAAATCACCCTGCAGTTTGAGAAGGAGAAGCTAAAGTCATATGTATCAGTATCACTTTGGAGTAAAGGGAAGTACTGAGGCATGAGAGAGGAGCTGGCCAGAGTTGATTGGAAAAGAACACTGGCGGGGATGATGACAAGGCAGCAATGGCTGGAATTTCTGGGAGCAATTCAGAAAGCACAGGGTATTTACATTCCAAAGAGGAAAAAGTATTCTAAAGGCAGGATGACACGACCATGGCTGACAAAAAGTCAAAGAGCGAAAGAAGCATGTAATAGAACAAAAATTAGTGGGAAGTTAGGAGATTGGGAAGCTTTTAAAAACCAACTAAAAAAGTCATAAAGAAGGCAAAGATGGACTATGAGGGTTAGATAGCCAATAATATTGAAGAGGATACCAAAAGTTTCTTCAGATACATAAAGTGAAAAGAGAGGTGAGAGTAGATATGGACTGCTGGAAAATGGTGCTGGAGAGGTAGTAATGGGGGACAAGAAAATGATGGATGAACTGAAGAAATATTTTGCATCAGTTTTCACTGTGGAAAACACTAGCAGTATGGTGGAAGTTCAAGAGGGTTAGGGGTCAGAAGTTGGTGAAGTTGCTATTACTAGGGAGAAGGTTTTTGGGAAACTGAAAGGTCTGAAGGTTGATAAGTTAGCTGGATCAGATGGTTCTGAAAGAGGTGGCTGAAGAGATTGTGGAGCCATTAGTAATGATATATTCAAGAATCACTAAATTCTGGTATGTTTCTGGAGGACTGGAAAGTTGCAAATGTCACTCCACTCTTCAGGAAGGGGGTGAGTCAGAAGAAAGAAAAATATAGACCAGTTAGTCTGATCTCAGTGGTTGGAAAGATGTTGGAGTCGATTGTCAAGGATGTGATTTCAGGGTACTTGGAGGCACATGGTAAAATAGGCCACAGTCAGCATGGTTTCCTCAAGGGATAATCTTGTCTGACGAATCTGTTGGAATTCTTTGAAGAAATAACAAGCAGATTAGGCAAAGGAGAATCAGTGACAAGGTGCCACATATGAGGTTGCTTTTCAAGCAATGAGCTTATGTATTGCAGGAAAGATTCTGGCATGGATGAAGCATTGTCTGACTGGTGGGAGGCAAAGAGTGGGAAAAAAGGGAGCCTTTTCTGCCAGTGAATAGTGGTGTTGCACTAGAGTCTGCGATGGGACCGCTTCTTTTTTCCATTACATGTCAATGACTAAGATGACGGAATTGATGATTTTGTGCCCAAGTTTGCAGACAATACAAATATAGGTAGAGGGGCAGGTAGATTTGAGGAAGTAGAGGGGCTGAAGAAGGACTTAGACAGATTATGAGAATGGGCAAAGAAATGGCAGATGGAATACAGTGTCAGGAAGTGTATGATCATGTACTTTGGTAGAAGAAATAAAAGTGTAGACTATTTGCTAAATGAAGAGAAAATTCAAAAATCTGAAGCACAAAGGGACCTGGGAGTCCTTGTGCAAAATTTCCTAAAGGTTAATTTGCAGGTTGAGTCAGGTGGTAAGAAAGGCAAATGTAATGCTCGCATTCATTTCAAGAAGACTAGAATCTTCATAAAAGCAAGGATGTAATGTTGAGGCTTTATAATGCACTGGTGAGGCCTCACTTGGAGTGTTGTTAGCAGTTATGGGCCTTTTACCTAAGAAAGGATATGCTGATATTGGAGAGGTTCAAAGGAGGTTCATGAAAATGATTCCAGGATTGAAAGGCTTATCATATGATGAGCATTTGATGGCTTTGGGCCTCCACTCACAGGAATTCAGAAGAATGAGGGGTGACCTCATTGAAACCTAACAACTGTTGAAAGGCCTCAATAGAGTGAATGTAAAGACAATGTTTCCTATGATGGCAGAGTCTAAGACCAGAGGATACAGACTCAGAATAGAGGGGCGTCCTTTAGAACGGAGTAGAGGAGGGATTTCTTTAGCCAGAGAGTGGTGAATCTGTGGAATTCTTTGCCACAGGCAGCTGTGGAGGCCAAGTCATTGGCTATATTCATGGCATGAAACGGTATGGGGTGAAAGCAGGAGACTGGGGCTGGGAAGGGAAGTGGATCAGCCATGAAGAAAGGGCAGAGCAGACTCATTTGAAATATACCCAATGACTTGGCCTCCACAGTCATCTGTGACAATGAATTCCACAGATTCATCACTCTCTGGCTAAAGAAATTCCTCCTCATCTCTGTTCTTAAGGGACGTCCTTCAATTCTGTGGCTGTGTCTTCTGGTCCTCGACTTCCCCACAATAGTAAACATCCTATAGTGTGGCGACTTTTGCAGGCTGCCGTCAGTGCATCCTTGGGTGTGTTGGTTGTTAACTCAAATTATGCATTTCACTGTATGTAGCAGTGACAAATAAACTTGAATCCTGAATGTTGGGTGAAATTGAACCATGAATCTTAACTTCAAATTCCTGGTGAATGGCACCTTCTCTGGTTGTTGGTCTGAACAGCTGTTGTCAACATTGTCATTCACTTCTCACAACTACCATCAGGCAGCAGGTACAAAAGCTTGAAGTCCCACACCACCAGTTTCAAGAACTGCTACTTCCCTTCAACCATCCTGCTGAGCTAACCAGCAAAAATCTAATCACTATCTCAGTATAGCAATACTATGATTACTTTGATCACTTTGCACCAGATTGGACTTTGATTACTTTTTGTTCCAGTTGTGTTCTTTCTTGTAAAAGTTATGCATAATTTATTTCTTCTTGTGAATGGTATGCCTATGACACTGGAAAATACAAAATTCTGGAGGAACTCAGCAGGCCGAGTAGCATCCATGGAGAGGAATAAACAGGCAACATTTCGGGCCACAACAAGTAAGTTTTCCATCACCCCTGTGCAAGTGTATCTGTGCACGTGACAATTGACTTGATCTTGACTTTGACAGGAGACAGAAGAGCAAGAATCGTGTCTGAAAAAGAAGTCAAGGCGAATTGGAGAGCAAAGTGGCAGGAAGCCTCTTCACCAGCAGAGAGGGGCACTCGTCTTAGGAGGAAGAGACAGGGTCACAAAGTTTAAGTAACCCTCGCACTCTTGGTTAAACTGTATCGGATGGATGGCGAGAATGTGGTAAGTGTGCATGCAGCTGTTTGTTTGTACAATGAATCAGCTGAGCCTCCTGCGCATGGGAGGCCCACTCCCTTTGCACGGGTTTTCAAGTGCACGTGTTTCTGTCTTGACAGGTGCAGTTCATCGCTTCTGCACTGTAAGTTCCTCAGAGTATATCATGGCTAATGGGACTCAGTAAAAATGTTTAATCCCACTACTGTGTTATCGTTCCTGCTCCATGCATATGTTCCACATTGATGAATAACCTCCTGTATCTGGTAGTCTGTAGTTCCTTCCCACCCATCTGCCTCAACAAATGATCAAGGTGTGAGCTCCAATATTTCTGACCTCTTGACCTCAAGAAAGTAGAGAAAATAGGAAGGAATTTCTGGATTGTTGGTGGCTCGAGTGGTGTCTGTCATACACAATCTGCTGGAGGAACTCAGCAGGTCAGGCAGAATCCATGGAGAAGGTCTCCATCTGAACTGTCGACTCTTTGTTTCTCTCCATAGATGCTGCCTGTCTTGCTGAGCTCCCCCAGCACTTTGTGTGTGTTACTCTGGATTTTGTGTGTGTTGCTCTGGATTTCCAGCACCTGCAGAATCTCACATGTTTATGGTGTCTCCCATTGACCTTTGACTTACGAGGTTGGATTGTACCCGTGGAGGTGGGGTCTTTGTGAGTCCCAATGCTGGCACGTGATGCCGTCTTCTGTTTGGGAAACTCTCCCGCGGTAGTTCTCTCCACTGCAGAACATGCAGTCCGCTGTAATCAAAAGCAAAAGATAGCCGTTACCGCGGCAACAGGATATCTGTCAAGTACCGCTGAGTGTTACTTCCCCAATTACACTTTGATGTATGCCAGGGTCTTCTTTAATCCTCTCTCTTATGTGTTTAGTGGGAGAGATCTATTGCAGGCAGTTCCTCCACTTAACTGCAACAATTCCTGGTCACTTGGTCCCTCTTGGTAAGCACAGTTATTGCATTAACTCCACACCCTTACTTTTATAACAGGGATCATAGTTCTCCTGGCTTGGTTAAGTTAAGTTTAGTACAACTTATTTGTCTTTTAATGACGACCAGTCCAAAAATAAAACCCACCGTTGTTCAGGGCTACGTTCAGGGAAATGCTGTACTTCGAATTTCATTTGCATACAGACATTACTAATCTATTAGAATGCAGGACATAAAACAGTGCAACACAGGAACAGCCCCTTCAGCCCCTTGACACTGAGCTGAACTAACTATGCTAATGATACCTAAAGTTTGCAGTGTCCATATCCCTCCATTTACTGTACTTTTATAAGCCTATCTAAGAGCCTCCTAACTCTTGTTCCTCTCCGCGCCTTGTGATGCATTGGGCGGCATTTTAACATTCGTTTTACGAGGCCGAGTTGCTAGCTCGACGCTCAACCCAGCACGGATGGAAAGTGTGCAAGGAGCCGGCTGGATTCGAACTCGTGACCTTTTGCCTGGAAGTTCCGTGCTGATGCCACTCGACCACTGGCCAGCATAGTCTCCTAAATGCCACTATCATATCTCCCTCCACTGCTACACATTCCGGGTACTAATATCTCTCTGCAAAAAAATTTCCCCATGCCTTATCCTTGAACTTCCCCTTTCTCTAATTACATGAATGCCCTCTAGTGTTAGACATTTTGAGCCTGGGAGCAAGATACTAAGCTTTTCATAATAGCCTAAAATTTCACAGGGTCTCCCATCAGCCTCTGCTGCTCCACGGACGACCCTGGTAAGTCCAACCTCTCCTTGTAGCACATGTCCTCCAAACCAAGCAGTATCCCAGTAGACCTGTGAACTCTCTCCACCCTCCCCACCTTTCCTATAATGGAGTGAACAGAATCCTGCACAATATTCCAAGAGCCTCCACATCTTCTGATATTCTGCAAATCCTCCCCACCATAAATCACTTTAACCAGCCTGCTGCCATCTACAAAGCCCAACGTCATGTGAGTAGGCTGTGGACAGCAGCTGCTGGGTTCTGTGGAACACCTTGCCAGCTATAAGACCTTGTTCTCCTCCTTCTTCCAGGAAGCCAGTTGGCTCCCACTTTCTGAGGTCATAGTCTACAGGCGACCCAGTATTCCCCGCAGGCCTGTACCTTCACAGCTGGGTATCTGGCAGTGCTCCCAGCGCCTTCCCGGATCTTGAGTGTAGCACCAGGGGCCTTTTGTATCATTGTCAGGATTTCGGCAATAGTTTGCCTCCAGATCCGCGTGTGGACTGTTTTCTGGTGTGTAGCTAAATGACAATAAAGTGTTAAATCTCAGTTATCAAACCCGTTTTAGAAACTTTTCAGACTTTTAGCTGAATACAAACTTCAGTATGTGTGGCTGCATGCTGTTCCAGGTCTGGCAGGTCCTTCCCGAGCGAGTTTTTGAGGCCGTTCCTCTGTAGGTGACTCCATTGCCTGATTTGCATTCCAAGAGAAAAACTGGGCGAATAGAGAACAAACCTGTCAGTGATGCTATACTCAGCAGTGTCTATAAGACAGTTAGACGTAGGCCATTCGGACTATCGAGTCTGCTCCACTATTCCATCATGACTGATTTATTATCCCTTTCAACCTCATTCTCCTGCCTTCTTCGTGTAACCCTTGACCTTTAAAGGTGTCAATATTCAACAGGCTTTAATGAGAGCAACCCTCAATCTTTTGGTACTGGAGACTTTGAGAAAGATACCATCCATCTTCCTGAACTATGTCTCTCATAGTCTTACAAACTTCTACTAGTTCTCACCTCAGTTTGAAGTTCAAAGTTCAAATTTCAAAGTAAAATTTATTATCTGAGTACCTACATGCCACCACATACAACCCTGAGCTTCTTTTTCCTGCGTGTGTATTCAGCAAATCTATAGGACAGTTTACTGTAGTAGAAAGAGCAAGACCATAGAAGACAACAAACTGTGCAAATGCAAATATAAATGAATAGCAAAAAATAATGAGATCATGAATAATAAGATAACGAGTCCTAAAGGGAGATCATTGGTTGTTGGAACATCCGAAATAAAACGGGTGTAGTTATCCTCTTTTGTTCAAGAGGCTGATGGTTGAGGAGTGTTAACTGTTCCTGAACCTGGTGGTGAGAGTCCTGAGACTCTTGTACCTTCTACCTGATGGCAGCAGTGAGAAAAGGGCATGGCCTGGGTGGTGAGGATCTTTGAAGATGGATGCTGCTTTTCTCCAGCAATGTTTTATGTTCATGTGCTCAGTGGTTGGGAGGATTTTACCCATGATGTACTGGGCCAAATCTACTACCACTTGTAGGATTTTCTGCTCAAAGGCATTGGTGTTCCCATACCAGGCAACCAATCAGCACACCTTCCACAACACATCTGTAGAAGTTTGTTAAGGTTTTCGATGACATTCCAAATCTCTGCAGACTCCTGGGGAAGTAGAGGAGCTGTCGTGCTTTCTTTGCATTTATATTTACAGGTCCTCTGAGATAGTGACACCCAAGATTTTATAGTTACTGACTGCCTCCACCTTTGATTCACTGATGATTACTAGCTCATGAACTTTGGGTTTTCCTCTCTAGAAACCTACAATCAATTCTTTGGTCTTATGACATTGAATTGAATTCAATTGAATTGACTTTATTACTTACATCCTTCATATACATGAGGAGTAAAAATCTTTATATTATGTCTGTCTAAATGTTCAATGTGCAATTTATAGTTATTTATATAAATAGTATATACAACAATATAACATAGAAATACAGTTGTGTCAGCATGAATTAATCAGTCCGATGGCCTGGTGGAAGAAGCTGTCCCGGAGCCTGTTGGTCCTGGCTTTTATGCTGTGGTACCGCTTCCCGGATGGTAGCAGCTGGAACAGTTTGTGGTTGGGGTGACTCAGGTCCCCAATGATCCTTTGGGCCCCTTGAGAGGCTGATGTAATGATAGCACTCAGCCAAGTTTTCAATCTCCCTCCTAAATGCTGAATCATCACTAGCTTTGATACAGCCCACAGCAGTGGTGTCATCGGCAAACTTGAATATGGTGTTGAAGCTGTACTTAGCCACACAGTCATGTGTGTAAAGCGGGTAGAGCAGGAGGCTAAGCACACAGCCTTATGGTGCACCTGTGCCGATGGAGATCGTGGAGGAGATGTTTTTGCCAATCCAAACTAACTGGGGTCTGCAAGTGAAGAAATCCAGGACCCAATTGCACAAGGAGCATCGAGGAGTTTACTGATTAGTTTTGAGGGAATAATGGTGTTAAATGCTGAGCTGTAATCAATAAAGAGCATCCTGATGTATAGGTCTTTGCTGTCCAGATGTTCCAGGGCTGTTGATTCAGTGGGTGAATTGGAGCGGATCCAAGTCACCATTCAGACAGGAGCTGATAGGCTTCAACACCAGCCTCTCAAAACACTTCACCACTACTGATGTAAGTGCCACTGGGCAATAGTCATTTAGACAGGTTACCACACTCTTCTTGGGCACTGGTACGATTAAAGCCTGCTTGAAGCAGGTGGGTACCACACACTGCCAGTACGAGAGGTTGAACATATCTGTGAACACACCAGCCAGTTAGTCTGCACAGGTCTTCAGTACTCGGCCAGTTACCCCGCCGGACTGGATGCTTTCCTTGGATTCACTCTCTTGAAGGCAGCCTGCACGTCATCTTCAGATAACGAGACCAAAGGATCATCGGGAGACTTGGGGGTGTGTAATGGTTCCTCCCTGTTCTGGTGGTCAAAGCAAGCATAGATGACATTGAGCTCATCTAGAAGCAAAGCTCTGTGGTTCCCCATGTCACTAGATTTAACTTTGCAGAAGATTATAACATCCAAACTCTGCCACAGCTGTTGAACATCCCTCCCTGATTCCAGTCTGGTCCAGAATCTCCACTTTCCCTGAGAGGTGGCTTTCCTGAGATCATACCTGCATCTCTTGTAGCATTCTTGATCTCTAGACTTGAATGCCTCTGATCTGGCTCTCAGCAGATTCTGGATTTCACTGTTCATCCAGGGCTTCTGATTGGGGTGGACACTGAATGACACAATAATCTACAGCTGTTTTCATAAAGTCTGTAACGACCCTGGTGTAGTCATTCAGGTCCTCAGATCAGTTCTTCAATGCGACCCAGTCACTGCCTCGAAGCAGTCCTTACTAATCAAGAACCTATCAACCTCCGCTTTAAATATACCCAATGACTCTACCTCACTGCCATCTGTGGCACTGAATTCCACAGATTCACCACCCTCTGGTTAAAAGAAATTGCTCCTCATCTCTGTCCTAAAGGGGCATCCTTGCGCCCTCTGGTCCTGGTGTCCCCCCCGCCCCCCCCCCCACTATAGGAAACGTCCACTCTATCTCGGCGTTTCAATATTCAGTATAGTTCATATACTCTATATAACCACATAACCATATAACAATTACAGCACGGAAACAGGCCATCTTGGCCCTTCTAGTCCATGCTAAACTCTTACTCTCACCTAGTCCCACCGACCTGCACTCAGCCCATAATCCTCCATTCCTTTCTTGTCCATATATCTATCCAATTTAACTTTAAACGACAACATCGAACCTGCCTCAACCACTTCTGCTGGAAGCTCGTTCCACACAGCTACCATTCCCTGAGTAAAGAAGTTCCCCCTCATGTTACGCCTAAACTTTTGCCCTTTAACTCTCAACTCATGTCCTCCTGTTTGAATCTCCCCCATTCTCAATGGAAAAAGCTTATCCACGTCAACTCTATCCCCCTCATAATTTAAAATACTTCTATCAAGTCCCCCCTCAACCTTCTACGCTCCAAAGAATAAAGACCTAACTTGTTCAACCTTTCTCTGTAACTTAGGAGATGAAACCCAGGTAACATTTTAGTAAACCTCCTCTGTACTCTCTCAATTTTATTGACATCTTTCCTATAATTCGGTGACCAGAACTGTACTCAATACTCCAAGTTTGGCCTCACCAATGCCTTATACAATTTCAACATTACATCCCAACTCCTATACTCAATGCTCTGATTAATAAAGGTCAGCATACCAAAAGCTTTCTTCACCACCCCATCCACATGAGATTCCACCTTCAGGGAACTATGCAGCATTATTCCTAGATCCCTCTGTTCTACAGCATTCTTCAATGCCCTACCATTTACCATGTATGTCCTATTTTGATTAGTCCTACCAAAATGTAGCGCCTCACATTTTTCAGCATTAAACTCCATCTGCCATCTTTCAGCCCACTCTTCTAACTGGCCTAAATCTCTCTGCAAGCTTTGAAAACCTACTTCATTATCCACAACACCACCTATCTTAATATCATCTGCGTACTTACTAATCCAATTTACCACCTCATCATCCAGATCATTAATATATATGAGAAACAACATTGGGCCCAGTACAGATCCCTGAAGCACACCATTACACACCATCCTCCAATCTGACACACAGTTATCCACCACTACTCTCTGGCATCTCCCATCCAGCCACTACTGAATCCATTTTACTATTTTGATATTAATGCCTAACGATTGAACCTTCTTAACTAACCTTCCATGTGGAACCTTGTCAAAGGCCTTACTGAAGTCCATATAGACAACATCCACCGCTTTACCCTCGTCAACCTTCTTAGTAATGTCATCAAAAAATTCAATAAGATTTGTCAAACATGACCTTCCACGCACAAATCCATGTTGACTGTTCCTAATCAGACCCTGTCTATCCAGATAATTATATATACCATCTCTAAGAATACTTTCCATCAATTCACCCACCAAAGACGTCAAACTCACAGGCCGATAATTGCTAGGTTTACTCTTAGAACCCTTTTTAAACAATGGAACCACATGAGCAATACACCAATTCACCGGCACCATCCCCGTTTCTAATGACATTTGAAATATTTCTGTCAGAGCCCCTGCTATTTCCACACTAACTTCCCTCAAGGTCCTAGGGAATATCTTGTCCAGACCCGGAGACTTATCCACTTTTATATTCCTTAAAAGCTCCAGTACTTCCTCTTCTTTAATTGTCATACTTTCCATAACTACCCTTCTTCCCAGCCCAGCCGCCACCTCCTCCTGGGACCCCGCCGCCGCTCAACGCCGTCTCCGTATGCCCTCATTTCCTTCCTCCAACTTCCTCATTTTTTCTTGTTTAATTTCTGTAATCTGTTCATTCTTTTAAACATGCATGCATGCTTTTTTTTGGGGGGAAAAGAGGAGCGCCATCTGCAAGGCCCGCCCGCACTGCTATCGAGCTCGAGTGAGTCCGGAGTGACCAGTCAGCCGTCTCCCTTCACCCCCCATAACAACATACACACACACACACACACACACACACACACACACACACACACGCAACCTCGGCCGCGATAAACTCCAGCGCGCCCAGCTACCCCATGGCCTCGCTCTACGTGGACGACGTGCACCCCAGCATGACCGAGGCGATGTTCTACGAGAAGTTCTCGCCGGCCGGGCCCATCCTCTCCATCCCCGTCTGCAGGGACATGATCACCCGCCGCTCACTTGGCTACGCCTACGTCAACTTCCAGCAGCCGGCCGACGCTGAGCGGGCTTTGGATACAATGAATTTTGATGTTATCAAAGGCAAGCCTGTTTGTACTATGTGGTCTCAGCCTGATCCATCTTTGCGGAAATCTAGAGTTGGCAACATCTTTATTAAGAACTTGGATAATTCAATTGATAACAAAGCATTGTATGACACATTTTCAGCTTTTGGGAACATCCTGTCTTGAAAGGTTGTCTGCGATGAAAATGGCTCCAAGGGCTATGGATTTGTTCACTTTGAGACCCATGAGGCAGCAGAGCGAGCCATGGAAAAAATGAACAGCATGCTTCTTAATGATTGTAAACTTTTTGTAGGTTGATTTAAATCCCGCAAAGAACGCGAAGCTGAATATATACTGTATTTCAGATGTTTCATGTATGATTAACCTTTCCCATGGACTCCTGGCAGCCGCAGGCCCACAGTCGCTCAGAGAGGAGATGGCGCATTCAGGAATTGTGCTGACAACCACACTGGGAATATGCAGAGCAGGGGTTGCCAACCTTTTTACGCCGTGGACCAATACCATTAAGCAAGGGGTCCATGGACCCCAGTCTGGGAACCCCTGATGGAGAAGGAGTGTTTAACTGTTGGAAGGTGTCCACCACTTAATGTGCTACTCACCTGCCTGTCCCAGTGGTTAATGTCTGTGGGAAGACCCCGCTGTGCTCACTTGGCCCTCACCAGACACCCCAGAACCAGGGTGGGAGCAAGTCACCCTCGATCCCAAGGGTCTGTTGAAGAAGGAGAAAGTAGACCCTTTTGTACTGCTGTTCAGTAGGACAAGTGACAAGGGTCGTGCCTGTAACTAAACATTGTTTATTGAAGATCAACAGTGCTCAACTAACAGTGATGCCTGGAATGTATCACATAGATCTTAAAATTAGTAAACACATTTAATGTACACTCAGTGGGCACTTTATCCTTACATCCATACACCTGCTTGTTAATGCTAATATCTAATCAGCAAATCGTGGCAGCAACTCAGTGCATAAAAGCATGCGGACATGGTCAAGAGGTTCAGTCGTTGTTCAGACTAGACTAAGTATCAGAATGTGGAAGAAATGTGATCTAAATGACTTTAATTGTTGGTTCCCCAGGGGTTGATTTGAGTATCTCAGAAACTGCTGATCTCCTGGGATTCTCATGCGTAGCAGTCTTTAGAGCTACAGAGAATGGTGCAAAAAACAGTTCTGTGGGCAAAAATGCCTTGTTAATAAGAGAGGTGAGAGGAGGACATTTAGACTGGATCAAGCTGACAGTAAGGTGACAGTAACTCAAATAAACAAGCGTTACAGCAGTAGTGTGCAGAAGAGCATCTCTGAACGTACAGCATGTCGAAGCTTGAAGTGGACAGGCTGCAGTGGCAGAAGCCCTTGGACACAGACTCAGTGGCCACTTTATTGGGCACGTGTGGTAACAAAATGGCCGCAGAGCGTACGTCTCAAAGCCTGGGACAAGAGAACCAGAATAACATGCTCTTGTTCTCCTCAGTAACTTTCAATTCCCTGTCCTTGACTGCCTCATTTTTACCATGGATGTTCAGTCCCATTACACTTCTATCCCCAATTAAGAAGGCCTCAAAGCCCTCTGCTTCTTTCTTAGCAAAAGAACCAATTATTTCTCCTTCGTCTGGTGAAAATGATCCTCACGCTCAACAATTTTTCCTTTGGCTCCCCCAACTTCCCCCAGACTTGAGGGGTTCCAGCTATGCCTGTTTCATCATTGGCTACATCGAACAGCCTATGTTTCAAGTCTTCCCTAATAATACTCCCCACCTCTTGCTTCACTACATTGATAATTGCATTGTTACTGCTTCAAGCACCCATGCAGATCTCATCAATTTTATAAACTTAGCCTCTAACTTCCGTCATGCCCTTAAATTCATTTGGTCCATTTCTGAAACCTTCTTCCCTTTTCTTGATCTCTCTGTCTCCATCTCTCTCCACCTCTGGAAACAAACTGTCAAACAACGTCTTTTATAAACCTACTGATTCCCATGGTTATCTTGACTATACAGTACTTCCTCACACCCTTTCTCCTTGAAAAATGCTATTCTCTTTTCTCAGTTTCTTCACCTCTGCCGCATCTTTTCCCTGGAAGTGGCCTTCCCTTCCAGGACATCAGAAATGTCTTCCTTCTTTAAAGAGTGGAGTTTCCCTTCCTCCACTGTTGACGCTGCCCTCACCCGCATCCTCTCCATTTCCCAAACATCCACACTCACCCCATCCTCCCACTGTGATAGAGTTCCTCTTGTCCTTACCTACCACCCCATCAGCCTCTGCATCCAACACATCATCCTCTGCAACTTCTGCCATCTTCAAAGGGATCCTACCACTAAACATATCTTTACCTCCTCCCCCCACTTTCCGTAGGGATCATTCATTCCGTTATTCCCTAGTCCATTAGTCCGTCCCCATTAAACTCCCTCATGGAACTTTGGAACTTATCCTTGCTAGGGGACTAACTACTACATCTCCCCATTCACCTCATCCCTCAAACAGTTCTTCCAGGTGAGGCAACACTTCACCTGTGAATCTGCTGGAGTCTTCTATTGAGTTTGGTGTTCCCGATGCAGCCTCCTATACTTTGGTGAGACCTGTTGTAATTTGGGGCACCTCTGCTCCATCCTCCAAAAGTGGAGCTTCCTGGTGGCCAAACATTTCAATTCCCATTCCTGTTCTGTCATCGCGGTCCATGGCCTCCTCTTGTGTCAAGATGAGGCCAACCTCGGAGTGGAGGAGTAACACCTTACATTCCATCTGCAAAGCCTCCAACCTGATGACATGAACATTGATTTTTCCTTTCGGTAATTTATTTTTCCCTCCCCCTTTTTCTACTCCCCACTCTGGTTTTTTACCTCTTCTCATCTGCCTATAACCTCCCCTGGGTCCCCTCCTCCTTCCCTTTCTCCTATGCTCCACTTTCCTCTCCTATCAGATTCCTTCTTCTCCAGCCCTTTACCTTTCCTACCCACTTAGCTTCACCAATCACCACCTACTAGCCTCCTTCTCTTTCTCCCACCTTTTTGTTCTGGTCTCTGACCCCTTCCATTTCAGTCCTGAAGAAGGGTCTCAGCTTGAAATGTTGATTGTTTATTAATTTCTATAGATGCTACCTGACCTGCAGAGATCTTGTGTGTGTCGCTAAGAATAACTGTCTGTCTATATTAAATTAGTTAATCAATTACAATACAAAAAGAAATTGTTATTGACATGAACCCATTGAAACACAGTTGAAAACTATAAACCTATTTTAACATGAAGCTGCTCATTTTCCAGTTCTCTCAACCACAACACTGGATAAACAAAACTTAATAGCTCCACAGTGCGAGACCCAGTATTGACAAATTCCACAGTTTTCAATAACCCTATTGCAGACATGACATATTCTTGGATGAAGGATTTACATTAACTGTCCGTGACGTGAATTCAGTGGGTGCATTTCCCAACATTAGCCATAACTCCTGAAACCTATAAAGATAAAGAGGCTTGAGATCATGTTCAAGGTTCAAGGACAGCTCAATCCCTCTGCTGTTGGACTCTTGGATGAACCTGTCACCACAGTTCTTGGCTGCTCTTTCACCTTGGCTGCAGTACAGAACCAACGTCAGTGAAGTTCTTTTCAAATCTCCCCACTGGCCAGCACAATCGCCCACAAGGCATCCAACCCTGTCTGAGCCTGGTTCAGGCTGGTCCATTGCGCAGTATATAACCATATAACCATATACAATTTACAGTACAGAAGCAGGCCATCTCGGCCCTTCTAGTCCGTGCTAAACTCTTACTCTCACCTAGTCCCACTGACCTGTACTCAGCTCATAACCCTCCATTCCTTTCCTGTCCATATATCTATCCAATTTAACTTTAAACGACAACATTGAACCTGTCTCAACCACTTCTGCTGGAAGCTCGTTCCACACAGCTACCACGCTCTGAGTAAAGAAGTTCCCCCTCATGTTACGCCTAAACTTTTGCCCTTTAACTCTCAAATCATGTCCTCTTATTTGAATCTCCCCCACTCTCAATGGAAAAAGCCTATCCGCGTCAACTCTATCAATCCCCCTCATAATTTTAAATACCTCTATCAAGTCCCCCCTCAACCTTCTATGCTCCAAGGAATAAAGACCTAACTTGTTCAACCTTTCTCTGTAACTTAGGAGATGAAACCCAGGTAACATTTTAGTAGATCTCCTCTGTACTCTCTCAATTTTATTGACATCTTTCCTATAATTTGGTGACCAGAATGTACACAATACTCCAAATTTGGCCTCACCAATGCCTTGTACAATTTCAACATTACATCCCAACTCCTATACTCAATGCTCTGATTAATAAAGGCCAGCATACCAAAAGCTTTCTTCACCACCCTATCCACATGAGATTCCACCTTCAGGGAACTATGCAGCATTATTCCTAGATCCCTCTGTTCTACAGCATTCTTCAATGCCCTACCATTTACCATGTATGTCCTATTTTGATTAGTCCTACCAAAATGTAGCGCCTCACATTTTTCAGCATTAAACTCCATCTGCCATCTTTCAGCCCGCTCTTCAAACTGACCTAAATCTCTCTGCAAACTTTGAAAACCTACTTCATTATCCACAATGCCACCTATCTTAGTATCATCTGCATACTTACTAATCCAATTTACCACCCCATCATCCAGATCATTAATATATATGAGAAACAACATCGGACCCAGTACAGATCCCTGAGGCACACCGCTACACACCCTCCTCCAATCTGACACACAGTTATTCACTACTACTCTCTGGCACCTCCCATCCAGCCATTGCTGAATCCATTTTACTACTTCAATATTAATGCGTAACGATTGAACCTTCCTAACTAACCTTCCATGTGGAACCTTGTCAAAGGCCTTACTGAAGTCCATATAAACAACATCCACCGCTTTACCCTCATCAACTTTCTTAGTAACGTCATCAAAAAGTTCAATAAGATTTGTCAAACATGACCTTCCACGCACAAATCCATGTTGACTGTTCCTAATCAGACCCTGTCTATCCAGATAATTATATACACCATCTCTAAGAATACTTTCCATCAATTTACCCACCACTGACGTCAAACTCACAGGCCGATAATTGCTAGGTTTACTCTTAGAACCCTTTTTAAACAATGGAACCACATGAGCAATACGCCAATCCTCCGGCACCATCAACGTTTCTAATGACATTTGAAATATTTCTGTCAGAGCCCCTGCTATTTCCACACTAACTTCCCTCAAGATCCTAGGGAATATCTTGTCCGGACCTGGAGACTTATCCACTTTTATAGAAGCCTTAGCGATATCACACTTTTTTTTTACTATGACCTGTGCAGTGCTTTTCTCTCCTGCGGAACCATAGGAGTTCAGTGAACTGGCCTGATGAAGGTTCTCAGCTCAAAGTGTTGACTATTACTCTCTTCATTAGATGCTGCCTGGCCTGTGGAGTTCCTCTAGCATTTTGTGTGTGCTGCTTTGGCCTTGCTACAACTCCCTGCATGAGCTACCCGTCTCCCATGATTCCAGCTAACACTAGCAATGAGGTGTCAGCCGTCGTGGCAACAAACTGCTTACCAGTGGTATCTAGAAGATGGGACATAGAACATTGGATATTACAAATTACGGATTTCAGATAGGGAGATTTCTCTCTTTGTCATCCAGTAGCTGAGCCCAATAGTGTTCTCCTGATTTAGTCCATAAAACATAGGAACAGAAATTGGCCATTTGGCCCACCAAGTCTGCTCTACCATTCCATCATGGCTGATTTATTATCCCTCTCAACCCCATTCTTCTGCCTTCTCCCCGTAACCTTTAGTGCCCTTATTAAACAAGAACACTTCAACCTCCAGTTTAAATATACCCTCAGATTAATGCACACCATAGTGAGGGAGGGGGTCCTGCCCAGTTGCTTGACAGCCAGCAAAGCTGTTGGGGGCACTGCACATTCAGCCGCAGGCTGATGGACTCTTTTCTTGTTGGCACGTGAGAAATTGGCCACTGTCCCATGAGGTCCACACACAGCTGGCACACAAAATTAAAAATCATATCGACCACCTGTCATCGGGATGAAGGAGGGGTAGTGTGAGTGAGGGGCTGGCAGGGTGGAGAAGGGACTTATTTTCTTATTTTGCTCTGTTGTGTGCTGTGTTGAACATTGTGGACATGCCGCGCTGGTGCCAGAATGTGTGACGACTCCCTGCCCATCCATGGGTGTGTTGGTTGTTAATGCAAATGACACATTTCACTGTATTTTTCGACGTATGTGTGATAAATCTGAATTTGAATCAGTATCATTCCGTTTTGAGGGCTCCATTCTCTTTACCCTTAGACTTGGTTTCTGCCTTACCACTAAAACAGCACCAAACTCCTCAGCTACGTCACATCCATAGATTCCTCACTCTTACTTCCCTGTGCTAAGGCTTTCGTCTAATACCAATGGCTGACTTATCCATGAATCCATGAGACCAAAAGACCATAAAACGTAGGAGAAAGATTAGACCATCTAGCCAATCAAGTCTGCACCGCCATTCCATCATGGCTGATTTATAACCCCTCTGTACCTGATCCTCCTGCCGTATCTCTATAACCAGTGATGCCCTTATTAATCAAGGGTCTATAACCTCCACTTTAAAAATACCCAATGACTTGGCCTCCACAGCCATCTATGACAATGAATTCCACAGATTCACAACCCTCTGGCTAAAGAAATTCCTCCTCATCTCTGTTCTAAAGGGATGTCCTTGTATTCTGAGGCTGTGTCCTCACCCACTATAGGAAACATCCTCTCCACATCTACTCTGCCTAGGCCTTTCAATATACAGTATGTTTCAATGAGATCTTCCCTCCCCCCCCCACCTCCATTCTTCTAAACTCCAGCAAGTACAGGCCCAGAGCCTTCAAATGCTCCTCATACATTAACCCTTTCATTCCTGACACCATTCTCGTGATTCATCTCTGGACTCTCTGGAATGCCAGCACATCTTGTCAGCCCAAAACATTGACTGTACTCTTTTCCATAGTTGCTGCCTGGCCTGCTGAGTTCCTCCAGCATTTTGTGTGTGTTGCCAGCACATCTTTTCTTAGACAAGGGGCCCAAAACTGCTCACAATACTCCAAGTATAGTCTGGCCAATGCCTTATAAAGCCTTTATATTACATTATTTATATTATATTACATCCTTGCTTTTATATTCTAATCCTCTTTTATATCCAAAATCATACAACATGGTACCGCAGCTTATATCAGGAACAGCAGTTACAGGATTGGGAAATGGTCACACTTCTTCGTCTAATCCAAGGTGAGAAACTCACACACCTCCTGACGATGGCTGGGCTACTGGTTAGTTAAGTTCTCCCTGTCTCGTGTGTTAGTGAGTGGCAGGGTAGAGCTGCTGCCTCGCAATGTGAGGGACTGCGGCCCTGAATCTGGATGCACGCCCCAGCCACCCTCCGGATCCCCACACCCAGGAGCAAGACAGTAGAGTGCAGCTTACCCACTGGTAAGTCAGCAGGTAACGAGGATGTAGATGGGGATGCAGCAATGAATGGGAATGGGTTATGCTTTGAAGCAGTTCAGCATTCTTTTGTAGCATACTGTTCAAATAAAATGTAATTATTTAACTGTGGTTACAATCACCCATCAAGATCAGGGGTATTATTTAGAGCTTTGAATGACATGTGGCTTCCATTCTGAACCCGGTTACCTAGCTTGAGGTCTCAGTTTTCCCTACTGTCATCACTGCGGCAGCAAAAACTAAATGTGGCCGAAATTGAACAGAGGCCAGTGTGACAAATTCCCCAGATGCTGCCTGGAAGGACGTAGTTGCAAAATAAATTCAGACGGTATAATTTTCTCTACTTTCGATGGAATGAGTTGCAGCCTTTTAGCATAATGGGAAGCTTGTTCATTCATTATGTGCCTTGTCGTA
The DNA here is from genome assembly GCF_030028105.1 of Mobula birostris. Classification (NCBI taxonomy): domain Eukaryota; kingdom Metazoa; phylum Chordata; class Chondrichthyes; order Myliobatiformes; family Myliobatidae; genus Mobula; species Mobula birostris. Next base: position 111,942,323 of record NC_092377.1, read on the forward strand.
TGATGAGGTCGGCCATGGTCTTTCTATGTCCATGATTGTTCTCGGCAAATTTTTCTACAGAGTGGTTTGCCATTCATTGGATAACAAAAAGAATTGTCTCCAAAAAGAGATCTGAAATCTGCAATATGATGATCCAAAAAGTATGTTTGTAGACACCAGAGATTCTGCAGATGCTGGAAGACAAAGTAACACACAAAATGCTGGAGGAACTCAGCAGGTCAGGCAGTATCTATGGAAATGAATAAAGAGTTGATATTTCAGTCCAAGACCATTCTGGATTTCAAACAGTGTGTTTGTAAATTTTGGTTTCATGTTTGTTTAACCTCTAGGACTGTATGAAACCTATTGATTATTAGTCAAACTCCAACTTCCTCCCGGTTAAACATTAATGGTCCAAGTGCTGGTGGATAGGAGTGAAGAAGGATAGGGAGTGAAGGTGGGATGAACAGGTGAAGGAATGAGTGGGGAGAACATCTTGGCAAACATTGTTTCTCATTAAAGTTCCTGCTTAGAAGCTCATGCTCGGCAAAAACTGGGGAAGATTTGAAGGCAGGAGAAAGCACAGCTTTTGATAATGTCAATGTTATGAGGAACGTCCATAACGCATTTCATTTGGCCGTGGTTTTGGAACATTCATCAATGCCACTGACAGTAAAGGGTGAGGTAATTCTCCATGCACTATTGGTGGTGATAACTCACTAATTACATCGTCATCTGAATGCATACTATCTTTTTCCCAGGAAACCAAAAACTTGACAGCATAAGTTTAAAGTTTATGGAATACTGCATGAGGACTCCCAAGTCCCCTTGCACTTCCAATTTCTGAATTTGCTTTCCATTTAGAAACTTGTCTACATCTTTATTCCTTCAACCAAAGAACATGGCCATACACTTTCTGACACCATATCATATCTGTCACTTCTTTGTCCAGTTTCCTTGTTGATGCAAATATCTAATCAGCCAATCACGTGGCAGCAACTCAACACCACCACATAATGAATAAGCCCTCTACTATTTGCCATTTCTCCTCTGGGAAACCAGACTGATTGGCCCAGTGATGAGGGAGTGAGGAGGTGAGATGAATCTCCTTTCTCTTTGTGTCCTTGTTCATTATCTTTCCCTTGCTTTCCGCCTCTCAGTTCCACATCTCTCACCTATTTCTTCTAGTACTTGACACTTGCGATAGGCACATGGATGAAAGAAAAATGCTGGGCTATGCGGGAGGGAGGGTTAGATTGATCTTGGAGTAGGTTCAAATGTTGGCACAACATGATGGGCTGAAGGGCCTGTTCTGTTCTAAAAGTACTTTTTCAGGATTCTTAACAGTGCTGATGAATGAAGGGATCTTGAGATTCAGGTACATGGCTCCCTAAATGCGGCTGTGCAGATTGATGCGGTGGTAAAGAAGGCATCTGGCATGTTTGGTTTCATTAGTTAAGGTATAGTATCCTGACTACTTGCATCACGACCTGCTATGGAAACATCAATGCCCATAGATGGAAAAGTCGACAGAAAGTGGTGGATAGAGCCCAGTCCATCACAGGCAGAATTCTCCCCACCACTGAACACATCTACAAGGAGCACTGCCACAAGAAAGCAGCATCCATCATCAAGGAGCCCCACCTGTCACAATGTGCACAGGCAGTGTTGGAACCCAAGTGCGGAGGAAAGACAGACTCCAATGTAGAGATGGCGACCAAAGTTTGTTCATAAGGATTCCAACAGAACATCGGTAGCTTGGCTGAGTGACACTGCAAGATCTGGCATTCTCTAAACTAGGACCCCACGATTAGTGCTAATCAGGCGTCCCATTAAATATTACAAGTAATACAGAATCCTCAAGCCTATCAAAATAAACTTAGCAAGTTTAAACAGAAAACACCAGGAGACTGCATTATAAAGAGTATGTCGCTCGAGCGAAAGCACAAGGAACTCCAAACAAAAAAATCTCTTTAAACAACAGTTAAACAATTCAGGAGCTCTAAAAACTCTTGGAACCCAATGCTCTCCAGTGCTCCACACAGGCCCAAAGAGCTCATTGCACCCACCATCCAGGAGATGTTCTCTTCTCACTGCTGTCATTTGGCAGAAGATACAGGAGCCTTAGATCCCACACCACTAGGTTCAAGAGCAGTTAGTAGTCTTTAACCATCAGGCTCCTGAACCAATGTGGATAACTTCTCTCGCCCCTACTTTGAACTGATTCTACCACCTACAAACTCACTTTAAAGGGCTCTACAACTCATGTTCTCAGTATTACTTATTTATTGTTTTATTTGCACAATATACCTTCTCTTGCACATTGGCTGTTTGTCGGTCTTTGTTTATGTATAGTTTTTCATACATTCTATTGTATTCCTATATTTTCCTGTAAGTGCTTGCAAGAAAATTAATCTCAAGGTAACATATGGTGCCAGATACACACTTCGATAATAAATTTACTTTGACTTTGAACTCTGGTTAGGCTAAATTTCAAGTATTGTGTTCATTTCAGTCACCCAATTACAGAAGGTCTGTGAAGTCTTTGGAGAGAGTGCAGAGATGGTTTATCAGGAAACTGTCTGGCTTTGGAGGACTTGTGCTATGAGGAGATGTTGGACAAGCTACAGTTTGTGGAGGCTGAGTGGAGGCTTGATTGAAGTTTATACATTTATGCAAGGCATGGATAGAGGAGACAGCCTGTGTGCCTTTCCTGCAGTCAAAATATCTAGTACTGGATAATTAAGGTGAGAGGAATAAAGTACAAAGGAGATCTGCAGGCTAGCATTTTTATACAGAGTGCTGCCAGGGATGGTGATAGAGGTAGAGAGCATACAAATGCTTGAAAGAGTTTTGGAAAGATATTTGAATTTACAGAGAATGGAGGGATGTGGTTAATAAGAAGAGAAGGATTATATTAATTTCTAATCATTGGTTTAATTAATTTACCACAACATTGTAGGCCAAAGGGCCTACCCAAAGCCGTAATGATCTATGTTCTATATTCTACTGAGGTAGAACAGGGGAAAAGTAATGAGAGCATATAGAATCTATAGTACACTTACAGAAAAATTGCAGTGCAGTACAGGCAGACAGTAAGGTGCAAAGCCATGACAGAGTGAATTGTGAGGTTCTAGAATGTCTAAAGCCACAAAGGACAGTGTAGATGGTCAGTGAACTATAAGCACAGATGGATGTTTGGGAATTTGATGTTGTGTCAATAATGGAAAAGTGACTTGAAAGTAGGGAGGGCACACATGTTCAGAAAAGTGGATGAGGAACAGTAGAGGGGGTGGTAGCGGGGTGGAAGACATTCCCAGGCTGGAAAATGTGAATGTACTTATGGGAACAGACAGAATTCATCTGGTTCAATTTGAGAGGGAATAGAAGGGTCTGATCACACTGCTGGGTTATCCTACAGATCTCTAGACAGTGAGGGAGACTGTGGTGTGAGCCTCAGGAGAAATATCTTCTTTCTTAAAGATCTTGTTCTGTCGTCAGTTGCTTTGGTTCTGCTTTACCCTGCTTGTATCTCCTCTCATTCCACTGAGTTTTCCCTCTCCTAATTCCTCAGAATGGGGGATTGGGAAGAGGGGTTGGATTAATTCCAGTAGGGGGCCTCCACACGGGCTTTTGGAATTGTCAATATTTCGGGCCATGATGTAGGATTTTGACCCAAAAAATGGCAACAATTTCTGCCCCACCCGTTGCCACTCACCCCCACAGTTACTGTTCAACTTGCCAAATACCTCCAGCAGATTACTCGTCACTCCCTCCTTTACCTTGCTAAATCCATCATGATCTATTCCATCTTCATCAGATCTCCTGACAGCCTACCTTGCTCCAGGGAGAACAGGCCCAGTTTGTCCCATCAACCTCAGGTGCTGAAAGCTGCTCAACCCTGGATATTTTCCAGTAAGTCTCTTCTGCCTTCCTCTCCAGGACCGTCTCATCCAGCCCTTGCACCTTATCAGTCTACCTGCACTGCAACACTGTGTTCTGCATTCATCCTATTTACTACCTTGATCACTTTTGTAACGAATAATGTATTTGAAAACATGCAACAAAAACTTTTCACTGCCTCTTGGTACGTCTGACCTATACATATGAACCGACAGCCTCGCTTTCAAGGACAATAAGACAATAAGATATAGGAGCAGAATCTATTTGTCCCATCGAGTCTGCTCTGCAATGTTATTATGGTTGATCCATTTTCCTCCGCCTCCCCAATCCCCTGCCTTCCCCCCTATCCCTTCATGCCCAAATGAATCAAGAATCTATCAACCTCTGCCTTAAATATACATAAATACTTGGCTTCCACAGCTCCCTGTGGCAAAGAACTCCACAGATTCACCACTCTCTGACTAAGGAAATTCCTCCTCATTGCCACTCTGAAAGGACACCCCTCTAATCTGAGGCTGTGTCCTCTGATCTGAGACTTTCCCCGCATAGGAAACATCCTCTCCACATCCATTCGATCAAGGCCTTTCACCATTTGATTGGTTTCAATTAGATCACCCCTTAATCTTCTGAATTCTAGTGAATACAGGCCCTGAGCCATCAAACACTCTTCATATGTCAAGCCATTAAATCCAGGAATCATTTTCGTGAAACTCCTTTCAACCCTCTCCAGTTTCAGTACTTCCTTTCTAAGATAAGGAGCCCAAAATGGCTCACAATACTCCAAGTGAGGCCTCACCACTGCTTTATAAAGTCTCAACATTCTATCCTTTGCTTTTATATTCTAGTCCTCTTGAAATGAATGTTAACATTGCATTTGCCTTCCTCACCACAGACTCAACCTGCAACTACAAATTAACCTTCATGGAAACCTGCAGAAGGACTCTCAAGTCCCTTTGCACCTCAATTTTTTTGTATTTTTTCTCCATTTAGAAAATAATCAATCCGTTCATTTCTTCTACCAAAGTGTATAACCATACAGCTCCCAACACTGTATTCCATCTGCCACTTCTTTGTCAATTCTCCTATTCTGTCTAAGTCCTTCTGTACCCTCTCTACTTCCTCAAAACCACCTGCCTCTCCACCTATCTTGGAGGATGGAATTGATGGCAACAAAGCCATCAATTCCATCCTCCAAACCATTGACATATAACGTAAGAAAACTGGGTCCCAACACAGACCATTGTGGGTCACCAGAAAAGACAGTCTTTATTCCCACTCTTTGCCTTCTGCCTATCAACCACTACTTTATCCCTGCTAGAACCTTTTCTGTAATACCATGGGCTCATAGCTTGTTAAGCAGCTGCATGTGTTGCAGCTTGAAATACGCCTTTTGAAAATCCAAGCACACAACATCAACCAATTCTCCTTTGTCTATCCTGCTTGTTATTTCTTCAAAGAATTCCAACAGAGTTTTCAGGCAAGATTTTCCTTTGAGGAAACCATGCTGAGTATGGCCTATTTTTTCATGTGCCTCCAAGTACCCTGAGCCCTCATCCTTAATAATTGACTCCAACGTCCACCCAACCACTATGGTCAGACTAACTGGCCTATAGTTTCCTTTCTTCTGCTTCTTTCCCTTCTTGAAGAGTGGAGTGACATTTGCAATTTTCCAGTCTTCCAGAACCATTCCAGAATCTAGTATTCTTGAAAGATCATTACTACTGCATCCAGAATCTCTGTACCCACCTCTTTCAGAACCCTGGGGTGTACACCATCTGGTCAGGTGACTTAGCTATCTTCAAGCCTTTCAGTTTCCAAAGAACCTTCTCTCTAGTAATGGTAACCCCACACGCCTCATGACACCGACACCTGGAATTTCCACCAAACTGCTAATGTATTCCACATTGAATACTGATGCAAAATACTTATTCAGTGTGCCCACCATTGTCCCCATTACTACCTCTCCAGTATCCTTTTCCAATGGTCCGATATCCACTTTCATTTCTCTTTTACACTTTATGTATCTGAAGAACCTTTGGTATCCTCCTTAATATTATTGACTAGCTTACTTTTGTATTCTATCTTTACCTTCTTGAGGACTTTTTTAGTCACCTTCTGGTGGTTTTTAACAGCTTCCCAATCCTCTAACTTCCCACCAATTTTTGCTCTATTATATGCCCTCTCTTTGGCTTTTATGTTGGCTTTGACTTCTCTTGTTAGCCATGGTTATATCATCTTGCCTTTAGAATACTTCTTTCTTTTTGAGATGTATATATCCTGTGCCTTCCAAATTGCTTCCAGAAATTCCAGCCATTGCTGTTCTGTCATCATCCTTGCCTGTATTCCTTTCCAATCAATTCTGGCCAGCTCCTCTTGTATGCCTCTGTAATTCCCTTTACCCTCCTGCAATACTGATACACATCCAACTTCAGATTCCCCTTCCCAAATTTCAGGGTGAATTTGGTCATATTATGATCACTTTCCCCTAAGAGACTTCTCCTTTAAGCTCTCTTAAGTGTACTTTGACAATAAATTTGCTTTGAACTTTGAACTTTGAAATAAGACAATATCAATAGTAATTTCAATTTTTAACAAACTGAAAGTTGGCCCCTACTGTGGAATTTCTACTAAAGATGTGACAGTAGAGAGGACCTTGGTCACTGGAATGTTTTGCCAGAGATGCAGAGGATGCTGGAAAGCATAGAATTGGAGTCAGAGGGTCATGGAACACTGCAGCTCGTAAACAGGCCCTTTGGCCACCTGGTCCATGCCGACTATTATGCTGCCTAGTCTCATGGACCTACATCCGGATCATAGCTCTCCCATCCATGTACCTATCCAAACTTCTCTTAAGTGTTGAAATCAAACGTGCATTTGCCACTTCAGCTGGCAGCTCATTCTACACTCTCACCACCCTCTGAATGAAGAAGTTTCCCCTCATGTCTCCCTTAAACATTTCACCTTTCACCCTTAGCTCGTGACCTTTGGTTTAACTCTCACCCACCCCCAGTGGAAAAAGCCTGCTTGCACTTACCCTGTTTGTACACCCAAAAATTGTGTAAACCTCTATCAAATTTACCCTCATTCTCCTACGCTCCAGGGAATAAAGTCCTAACCTATTTATTCTTTTCCTATAACTCAGGTCCTCAAGTCCGAGCAACCTCCTTGTAAGTTGTTGACCATTTTAGCGGGGTAGGGGGTTGGCTGAATGGGGAGACTGATCACACACCCAGAGCCTATCACAAACTCAGTGCTCCCCCATTATCTGGTCTTCAAATCTCACTGGAATTAGCTTTTCTTTAAGATAGGCAGCAAATGGAGGGTAAAAGACTGGGTGTGGGCAGATGGAACTGGTAAAAATTAGCATCCTGGTCAGCACAGGCATCGTGAGCCGCAGGTCCTGTCTCTGTGCCACACTCTTCTATCTTCTATAAGTATTCCACAATCCTTTCTTCCAGGGTCAGGGAATTAAAAATTGAAGGGCAGAGGTCTAAGATGAGAGGGGAGAATTTTTTTGGGGGGGTGTAAGTAAGCAACTTTTTCACCTAGAGGGGAGTACATGTATGGAACAAGCTGGAGGAAGTGGCTGAGGCAGGTACATTAACATTTAAAGGACACTTGTACAGGGACATGGATAGGAAAGGTTTAGAGGGATATGGGACAAACATGGGCAAATGTGATTAGCTGCGATGGGAACTTTGGAAGACATGGTCCAGTTGTGCTGAAGGACCTGTTTCATGCTGTATGACTCCAGGATTCTATTCGATGCTGCTACCTGTAATTACTGTTGCTATTTTACACTTCTTGGTGTTTAACTTGCAATATGTTGTCTGCGTATTTTTCAGCTAGTTAAACTTTACCTTTTTTCTCATAGAGGATAGTGTTTGTTCTTCTCAGCTCCTCCTGCATGCGACTGTTTTCCGCTTTCAGGATGCAGTCCTGATCCTTTGGATTATAGAGGAAGGCCCTGGCAAACAGAATAAACTGTGATGAGCTGGAATCCACACCAAACAGAATACACTGTGATGAGCTGGAATCCACACCAAACAGAATACACTGTGATGAGCTGGAATCCACACCAAACAGAATACACTGTGATGAGCTGGAATCCACACCAAACAGAATAGACTGTGATGAGCTGGACTCCACACCAAACAGAATACACTGTGATGAGCTGGAATCCACACCAAACAGAATACACTGTGATGAGCTGGAATCCACACCAAACAGAATACACTGTGATGAGCTGGAATCCACACCAAACAGAATACACTGTGATGAGCTGGACCCCACACCAAACAGAATACACTGTGATGAGCTGGCCCCCACACCAAACAGAATAGATTGTGATGAGCTGGACTCCACACCAAACAGAATACACTGTGATGAGCTGGAATCCACACCAAACAGAATAGACTGTGATGAGCTGCAATCCACACCAAACAGAATAGACTGTGATGAGCTGGAATCCACACCAAACAGAATACACTGTGCTGAGCTGGAATCCACACCAAACAGAATACACTGTGATGAGCTGGAATCCACACCAAACAGAATACACTGTGATGAGCTGGACCCCACACCAAACAGAATACACTGTGATGAGCTGGCCCCCACACCAAACAGAATAGATTGTGATGAGCTGGACTCCACACCAAACAGAATACACTGTGATGAGCTGGAATCCACACCAAACAGAATAGACTGTGATGAGCTGCAATCCACACCAAACAGAATACACTGTGATGAGCTGGACTCCACACCAAACAGAATACACTGTGATGAGCTGGACTCCACACCAAACAGAATAGATTGTGATGAGCTGGAATCCACACCAAACAGAATACACTGTGATGAGCTGGAATCCACACCAAACAGAATACACTGTGATGAGCTGGACTCCACACCAAACAGAATACACTGTGATGAGCTGGACTCCACACCAAACAGAATAGATTGTGATGAGCTGGAATCCACACCAAACAGAATACACTGTGATGAGCTGGAATCCACACCAAACAGAATAGACTGTGCTGAGCTGGAATCCACACAAAACAGAATACACTGTGATGAGCTGGAATCCACACCAAACAGAATACACTGTGATGAGCTGGAATCCACGCCAAACAGAATACACTGTGATGAGCTGGAATCCACACCAAACAGAATACACTGTGATGAGCTGGAATCCACACCAAACAGAATACACTGTGATGAGCTGGACCCCACACCAAACAGAATACACTGTGTTGAGCTGGACTCCACACCAAACAGAATAGATTGTGATGAGCTGGAATCCACACCAAACAGAATACACTGTGATGAGCTGGAATCCACACCAAACAGAATAGACTGTGCTGAGCTGGAATCCACACCAAACAGAATACACTGTGATGAGCTGGAATCCACACCAAACAGAATACACTGTGATGAGCTGGAATCCACACCAAACAGAATACACTGTGATGAGCTGGAATCCACACCAAACAGAATACACTGTGATGAGCTGGAATCCACACCAAACAGAATAGACTGTGATGAGCTGGACCCCACACCAAACAGAATACACTGTGATGAGCTGGAATCCACACCAAACAGAATACACTGTGATGAGCTGGAATCCACACCAAACAGAATACACTGTGATGAGCTGGAATCCACACCAAACAGAATAGACTGTGATGAGCTGGACTCCACACCAAACAGAATACACTGTGATGAGCTGGAATCCACACCAAACAGAATACACTGTGATGAGCTGGAACCCACACCAAACAGAATACACTGTGATGAGCTGGACTCCACACCAAACAGAATACACTGTGATGAGCTGGACTCCACACCAAACAGAATAGACTGTGATGAGCTGGAATCCACACCAAACAGAATACACTGTGATGAGCTGGAATCCACACCAAACAGAATAGACTGTGATGAGCTGGAATCCACACCAAACAGAATAGATTGTGATGAGCTGGAATCCACACCAAACAGAATACACTGTGATGAGCTGGAATCCACACCAAACAGAATAGACTGTGATGAGCTGGAATCCACACCAAACAGAATACACTGTGATGAGCTGGAATCCACACCAAACAGAATACACTGTGCTGAGCTGGAATCCACACCAAACAGAATACACTGTGCTGAGCTGGAATCCACACCAAACAGAATACACTGTGATGAGCTGGAATCCACACCAAACAGAATAGACTGTGCTGAGCTGGAATCCACACCAAACAGGATACACTGTGATGAGCTGGAATCCACACCAAACAGAATACACTGTGATGAGCTGGAATCCACACCAAACAGAATACACTGTGATGAGCTGGAATCCACACCAAACAGAATACACTGTGATGAGCTGGAATCCACACCAAACAGAATACACTGTGATGAGCTGGAATCCACACCAAGCCACCGGGGAGATTTTGATTTGAGGTGCTACCACAGGGAGCCTGCTCTAAATCCCAAACTCCCAATCTTCATTTCAAAATCAGGACAGCTGGGCATTAGCCAGTTGTTCTGATGTTGTTCACAATCACCGTTACCTCAGCAACATAGGCAAGACTGAACACACCGAGGCCAATGCCATTCAGTGCAGAAAGCAGCTTTTTAAGTGTTCTTCATCAACTCTGCCATGTAATAGAAATTTACAATAATTTCCCACTGTTTTATTTGTACCCTCTTTTCCCTACCCCACACTTTCCATCTGCCCTTCACCGATACATGCCTCCCACTGGCTCCCCCTGCCACCTCCCTCCCTCCACTGTCCTCTCCTATCAGGTTCCATCTTCTTCAGCCCGCTGTCATTTTCACCTATCACCTCCCAGCTTCTTACGTCATTCACTCTCTCCCCTCCCTCCCTCACCTGCCCATCATCACCTACATCTGGATCCACTATCACCTGCCAGCTCCTGCTCCACCCCTTCCATCCACCTTTTTATACTGGCGAGCCCAACCTCCACCCCACCCCACCCCCATTTCTTTCTGGTCCTGATGAAGGGTTTCAACCTGAAACATCAACTGTCCGTCTGCCTTCATAGGCACTGCCTGACCTGCTGATGTCCTTCACCTCCTTTGTGTGCTGCTTGAGATTTCCAGCTCCTGCAGTCTCTTGTGATTCCACTGTTTCTACGCTGGTTTATAAAAGCGTAAAGATGTTGTGTAATGGTCCTCAGGGCCTTTTTAGCCTTGCATTGGTCACATGACTTCTTTTTGCACAGCCATAAATTTGGTAGAAGCCCTCTTTACTAATGATGCACTGGACCTCCTGCAGAATTTAAGGCCCTGGAGTCCTATTCCACACTACTTTGAAAAGCTGGATCTCAAGCAATTTGATTGTTCCACCACTGAAGCTACAGGGCTGAAATTTGCTTCAAACATTTTATGTTGTCACAGCCACAGGCTCCAGGTCACAGTGACCCACTCTGTTGCTGCGTCCTATCGCATTTTAAAATCTGAAGGTGTCATATCATAACTGCAAGTACTTGAAATAAGCATGAGGCTTAACAAGTGTCGAAACACTGAGAAGAGAATCGTATTCTAAGTGTGAATCTGCTCTCTCCCTTGCTGGGAAGATTTTCACTGCCCGAGTACTAATCCGTCAGTTACATACTCCTTGAACTGAAGGAAAGGTTCCTACGCACGAGGCAAATAACCAGACAATCAGTCAGAGAAATCTGTTGTATATCCAGGGAGGATGCTCTGGAACAATTAAATTTTCTAATTGCCAGTGAAACAGAGAGTAATGTTCTTTTTTCATATTGGATTTGACCAGAATAGAGATGGTGTCATCAAAAGAACAAAGGGCAATACGCCGGAGGCACTCAGCAAGTTGAGCAATACCACCCAGCACATGCCGGCCCTCTTCTCATTCCACCATCAGAGAGGAGGTACAGGGGTCTGAAGACCCACACTCAAAGTTTCAGGAGCAGTTTCTTGCCCTCCACCATCAGATTTCTGATGGACAACGGACCCGTGGACAGCACTTCACTATTTTTTTCTTCTATTTTTGCACTACTTATTTAATTTAATTTTTTATATATAGTTCTTATTGTAATTTATAGTTTGTTGATTATTTTTACTACTGTCACAAAATAACAAATTTCACAACATATGCCAGTGATATTAAACCTGATTCTGATCTTTTCCCAGGGCAAAACTTTAAGGTGATGAGAGCAAAATATAGGGGTGGGGGGGCAATATCAGAGGTGGGACTTATACACGGAGTGGTGGGTATGTGGGATGCACTGTTGGGGAAGTAGTAAAGGCAGATACATTAATTTATTGTTTTTATATTATTATGTTTTGTATTGTTGCAGTAACACAATGAATTTCCAACATATGCCAGTGATGTTAAACCTGATTCCGATCTGTGGACTGAGAGGAAATGTGGACGCTTCATGAGGGACCTATCCCCTCACTGATGCTGCCTAATCCTCCGAGTTCCTCCAGAATGCTGGTTGCAGCTCCAGCATCTGCAGTCTCTTGTGTCTTCATCAAAGCAGTGCCTTAGTACTCCAAGCCAGGAGAGCACAAGAGTAGTAGTAGTAGTAGTCATAGTCATACTTTATTGATCCCGGGGGAAATTGGTTTTCGTTACAGTTGCACCATAAATAATAAATAGTAATAGAACCATAAATAGTTAAATAGTAATATGTAAATTATGCCAGGAAATAAGTCCAGGACCAGCCTATTGGCTCAGGGTGTCTGACCCTCCAAGGGAGGAGTTGTAAAGTTTGATGGCCACAGGCAGGAATGACTTCCTATGACGCTCTGTGCTGCATCTCGGAGGAATGAGTCTCTGGCTGAATGTTCTCCTGTGCCCACCCAGTACATTATGTAGTGGATGGGAGACATTGACCAAGATGGCATGCAACTTAGACAGCATCCTCTTTTCAGACACCACCGTCAGAGAGTCCAGTTCCATCCCCACAACATCACTGGCCTTACGAATGAGTTTGTTGATTCTGTTGGTGTCCGCTACATTCAGCCTGCTGCCCCAGCACACAACAGCAAACATGATAGCACTGGCCACCACAGACTCGTAGAACATCCTCAGCATCGTCCAGCAGATGTTAAAGGACCTCAGTCTCCTCAGGAAATAGAGACGGCTCTGACCCTTCTTGTAGACAGCTTCAGTGTTCTTTGACCAATCCAGTTTATTGTCAATTCATATCCCCAGGTACTTGTAATCCTCCACCATGTCCACACTGACCCCCTGGATGGAAACAGGGGTCACAGGTACCTTAGGTCTCCTCAGGTCTACCATCAGCTCCTTAGTCTTTTTCACATTAAGCTGCAGATAATTCTCCTCACACCATGTGACAAAGTTTCCTACCGTAGCCCTGTACTCAGCCTCATCTCCCTTGCTGATGCATCCAACTATGGCAGAGTCATCTGAAAACTTCTGAAGATGACAAGACTCTGTGCAGTAGTTGAAGTCCGAGGTGTAAATGGTGAAGAGAAAGGGAGACAGGACAGTCCTCTGTGGAGCCCCAGTGCTGCTGATCACTCTGTCGGACACACAGTGTTGCAAGCAAGAGGCTGAGTTTTACCCCATTCTCGCTGGGCAGCAACTGCTCAGGACACCACACAGGTCTCCAGTCTTCTGGTTGAGAAACACAAGTGCAAACCACCTGATGGATATCACCGAAGGACAAAGATTTTGCTTGTTGAATATTTTTGTGTGTATCTGATGGACTTTGGGCTGCTGGTCATGAAAATCGCCATGAAATTTCCCTATCACACACCATTTTATTGAAATCACCTATATTTGTTATTTCAATTCATAATTCAAGTCAGAATAACTGATGCTAAGATTAATTGATGGTCTACAAATGGAAGAGGTCATCAATGGCAGGCAATTCAAAGAACTTCTGGTGGGACCAGAGAAAATCGCATGGATGTCGTCTGAAAATTTCCTTGGCAACTACAGAGCACCAAGGTACGTACAGCTGGCTGACAACATGCTCCAAGCAGACAAAACCATGAAGTGCAACATGTCACTAAAGGTTCATTTTCTGTATTCCCATTCAGACTTCTTCCCTGCAAATCTTGGCGCTGTCAGTGACGAGCATGGTGAAAGGTTTCACCAGGACATTGCGGTCATGGAGAAATGGTATCAGGGCAACTGGAATCCATCGATTCTGGCTAATTATTGTTGGACACTGAAGCAGGAAGCCTCAGACATTGAGTACAAATGAAAACCATCAACAAAACATTTTTACCTTAGTTGCACTATTGAAAATATCAGCACCATTATGCAATTTAACACATTATATTCAATAAAAGTTAATTTCTTGTTTCTCCAAGTTCCTCTGTGATACAAGTAGTCTGAAATTATATTTGTGTTCAGCTTCAAGTGGTCCATCATGACCAAAACAAAACTGAGGAAACAAGCCTTCAAAAAAGTTGTTGTCCAGTATATTTTTAAACTTATTAACAAACCAGTCCTGTATGAGGGAAGTTCTATTTTATAAGAAGTAAAGTTTACCTGCAGAGAAGGGTGCTTTCCGCATTACACTTTGCTGCACATTCTTCAACACTGAGCAGGGGATACCTCACTTCTCTCACAGAAGAAATCCAGGCTCCTTTTGTTTCAGCATAGTCACTCAATATATCACCTTGCACTGTGAAAAAAATAAGCTTCTGTATTATTATGTTTTGCTGATAACAATCACCTCTCACATAAGAGCTGCCAAATCAGTGATGAATTTCACTCACCATAATATGCCAAAGTCAGTAAAAAGAGTCTCAAACAAAGAAGCATTTTAAATCCAGGTTTCAGACAAGTTGGGAGTGCTTGTTAAGCCTGTGGGTCCTTGTTGCTGACAGGAATTCTTGCTTCAATGAACAAACATCCCGAGGCACACAGGGTAACTTTGCATTTCGAGATAGTGGATCCTTCTCTAAACAAAGAGTTCACAAACCCTGCCAGTGTTCCCCGACCACTTAGAACGCTCACCTTCGCCAGCCTTATTTTTGAGTGTCAGAGAAATCTGGTTACAAAACCGAGGCCCATGCTGGTGTCAAAGTTCACTCAGTTGGATCTGCTCTGGTGGTGGACGTGCTTGAGCACAGATGCAGCGTGAGGGAACTTGGCATTCACTGGCGTATGCAGAGTCGGACAATAGACCCAGGCTGCATGCAAGGTTGGAGCCCCAAGAAGTGCCCTGTCTTATCTTTGCATACCTGAACAGATTTGCCAGTGCATAAAATTTATGTTTCTTCTTGTGAATTCTGCTCATCTGATGCTCTATGTCTGTGATACTGCTGCAAGTAGCTTTTTCATTGCACTTATGCATACATGTACTTGTGTCTATGACAATAGAACATAGAGGGTTTAGTCTACACTTTTGTTCCTTCTACCTAAGTGCATGACCATACACTTCCTCACACTATGTTTCATCTGTCACTTCTTTGCCCTTTCTCCCAATCTGTCTAAGTCCTTCTGCACCTATCTGCTTCCTCAACACTACCTGGCCCTCCAACTATCTTTGTATCACAAAGCCATCAGTTCCATCGCTTTCCCAAGCTGTGAGTCTTGACAGCTAAATACACACCCACAGAAAACTTGGGGATGAGCAAGAATGGAAATTTGGGAAAAGGCATGCAGCTAGTGAGAGATTTGAAAAGGTGGAGACGATTTGAAGATGGTGGCTGAACAGAGAACCGGTTGTCCGCAAGGAGAGTGGGAAGGGAACTGTTGGGTGAACTGATATGAACAGAGAAGGGGAAAGTCACTGGTACTGCCACCTCATCGTTATTGACAGCCAGTAACATGGGAGTCCGGAAAATATAATCCAGCCCAGCCTGCCGGCAGATTCTGTGTCACTGTGAACATGGAGGGTGGGGTTGGTGTATTAAATGGTGGCTGTGTGTGAACATGTGGGACACCTACTGTGATTGCTTCTTAAAGTCTGTTAGCAGCTGTGAGCCTATTTGTGATGCTGAGTAATTGAAACTGGAGAGAATGGATCACTTTTGGGGTGTCTGGCATGTTTGTCGAGGTGGCCTCTTTCTGGCACAACAAAATAAAGCTGTGAATTAAAGAATTCAAATGGAGCTGTGTGAATATCGAGGCAACGTGGGGTCCTGTACAAGGGGCAGGAAGACAGCACACTGCGATGTGGGGAATCAGTGAAGTCACTGAGCAGCCATTTGTGTGGACAGCAGCTCAGACTACAACAGTGGGGGTGTGGAGGGGTGGGGGTGCTGAGGGAGGGGTGGGTCAGTGGGTGGGGGTGTGGAGGGGTGGGTCAGTGGGTGGAGGTGTGGAGGGGTGGGTCATTGGGTGGGGGTGCTGAGGGGTGGGTCAGTGGGTGGAGGTCTGGAGGGGTGGGTCAGTGAGTGGGGGTGTGGAGGGGTGGGTCAGTGGGTGGGGTGTGGAGGGGTGGGTCAGTGGGTGGGGGTGTGGAGGAGTGGGTCAGTGGGTGGGTGTGTGGAGGGGTGGGTCAGTGGGTGGGGGTGTGGAGGGTTGGGTCAGTGGGTGGGGTGTGGAGGGGTGGGTCAGTGGGTGGGGGTGTGGAGGGGTGGGTCAGTGGGTGGGGGTGCTGAGGGGTGGGTCAGTGGGTGGAGGTCTGGAGGGGTGGGTCAGTGAGTGGGGGTGTGGAGGGGTGGGTCAGTGGGTGGGGAGTGGAGGGATGGGTCAGTGGGTGGGGGTGTGGAGGAGTGGGTCAGTGGGTGGGTGTGTGGAGGGGTGGGTCAGTGGGTGGGGGTGTGGAGGGGTGGGTCAGTGAGTGGAGGTGTGGAGGGGTGGGTCAGTGGGTGGGGGTGTTGAGGGGTGGGTCAGTGCGTGGAGGTGTGGAGGGGTGGGTCAGTGGGTGGGGGGGCTGAGGGGTGAGTCAGTGGGTGGAGGTGTGGAGGGGTGGGTCAGTGGGTGGGGTGCTGAGGGGTGGGTCAGTGGGTGGGGGTGCGGAGGGGTGGGTCAGTAGGTGGGGGTGTGGGGGGTGGGTCAGTGGGTGGGGTGTGGAGGGGTGGGTCAGTGGGAGGGGGTGCTGAGGGGTGGGTCAGTAGGTGGGGGTGTGGGGGGTGGGTCAGTGGGTGGGGTGTGGAGGGGTGGGTCAGTGGGCGGGGGTGTGGAGGGGTGGGTCAGTGGGAGGGGGTGCTGAGGGGTGGGTCAGTGGGTGGAGGTGTGGAGGGGTGGGTCATTGGGTGGGGGTGCTGAGGGGTGGGTCAGTGGGTGGAGGTCTGGAGGGGTGGGTCAGTGAGTGGGGGTGTGGAGGGGTGGGTCAGTGGGTGGGGTGTGGAGGGGTGGGTCAGTGGGTGGGGGTGTGGAGGAGTGGGTCAGTGGGTGGGTGTGTGGAGGGGTGGGTCAGTGGGTGGGGGTGTGGAGGGTTGGGTCAGTGGGTGGGGTGTGGAGGGGTGGGTCAGTGGGTGGGGGTGTGGAGGGGTGGGTCAGTGGGTGGGGGTGCTGAGGGGTGGGTCAGTGGGTGGAGGTCTGGAGGGGTGGGTCAGTGAGTGGGGGTGTGGAGGGGTGGGTCAGTGGGTGGGGAGTGGAGGGATGGGTCAGTGGGTGGGGGTGTGGAGGAGTGGGTCAGTGGGTGGGTGTGTGGAGGGGTGGGTCAGTGGGTGGGGGTGTGGAGGGGTGGGTCAGTGAGTGGAGGTGTGGAGGGGTGGGTCAGTGGGTGGGGGTGTTGAGGGGTGGGTCAGTGCGTGGAGGTGTGGAGGGGTGGGTCAGTGGGTGGGGGGGCTGAGGGGTGGGTCAGTGGGTGGAGGTGTGGAGGGGTGGGTCAGTGGGTGGGGTGCTGAGGGGTGGGTCAGTGGGTGGGGGTGCGGAGGGGTGGGTCAGTAGGTGGGGGTGTGGGGGGTGGGTCAGTGGGTGGGGTGTGGAGGGGTGGGTCAGTGGGAGGGGGTGCTGAGGGGTGGGTCAGTAGGTGGGGGTGTGGGGGGTGGGTCAGTGGGTGGGGTGTGGAGGGGTGGGTCAGTGGGCGGGGGTGTGGAGGGGTGGGTCAGTGGGAGGGGGTGCTGAGGGGTGGGTCAGTGGGTGGAGGTGTGGAGGGTTGGGTCAGTGGATGGGGGTGTGGAGGAGTGGGTCAGTGGGTGGGGGTGTGGAGGGGTGGGTCAGTGGGTGGGTGTGCGGAGGGGTGGGTCAGTGGGTGAGTGTTGATGGGTTGGTCAGTGGATGGGGGTGTTGAGGGGTGGGTCAGTGGGTGGGGGTGCTGAGGGGTGGGTCAGTGGGTGGATGTGTGGAGGGATGGGTCAGTGGGTGGGGGTGTGGAGGGGTGGGTCAGTGGGTGGGGGTGCTGACGGGTGGGTTAGTGGTGGGGGTGTGGAGGGGTGGGTCAGTGGGTGTGCGGATGGGTGGGTCAGTGGGTGGGGGTGTGGAGGGGTGGATCAGTGGGTGGGGGTGCTGAGGGGTGGGTCAGTGGGTGGGGGTGTGGAGGGGTGGGTCAGTGGGTGGGGTTGCTGAGGGGTGGGTCAGTGGGTGGGGTTTGGAGGGGTGGGTTAGTGGGTGTGGGTGTGGAGGGGTGGGTCAGTGGGTGGGGGTGTGGAGGAGTGGGTCAGTGGGTTGGGGTGTGGAGGGGTGGGTCAGTGGGTGGGGGTGTGGAGGGGTGAGTCAGTGGGTGGGGTGTTGAGGGGTGGGTCAGTAGGTGGAGCTGTGGAGGGGTGGGTCAGTGGGTGGGGGTGTGGAGGGGTGGGACAGTGGGTGGGAGTTGTGGAGGGGTGGGTCAGTGGGTGGAGGTGTGGAGGGGTGGGTCAGTGGGTGGAGGTGTGGAGGGGTGGGACAGTGGGTGGGGGTGTGGAGGGGTGGGTCTGTGGGTGGGTGTTAATGGGTGGGTCAGTGGATGGGGGTGTGGAGGGGTGGGTCAGTGGATGGAGGTGTGGAGGGGTGCGTCAGTGGGTGGGGGTGCTGAGGGGTGGGTCAGTGGGTGGGGGTGTGGAGGGGTGGGTCAGTGGGTGGAGGTGTGGAGGGGTGGGTCAGTGGGTGGAGTTGTGGAGGGGTGGGTCAGTAGGTGGGGGTGCTGAGGGGTGGGTTAGTGGGTGGGGGTGCGGAGGGGTGGGTCAGTGGGTGGGGTGTTGATGGGTGGGTCAGTGGGTAGGGGTGCGGAGGGGTGGGTCAGTGATCGGGGATGCTGAGGGGTGGGTCAGTGGGTGGAGGTGTGGAGGGGTGGGTCAGTGATCGGGGGTGCTGAGGGGTGGGTCAGTGGGTGGGTGTGCGGATGGGTGGGTCAGTGGGTGGGTGTGCGGAGGGGTATGTCAGTGGGTGGGTGTGTGGAGGGGTGGGTCAGTGGGTGGGGGTGCTGAGGGGTGGGTCAGTGGGTGGGGTGTGGAGGGATGGGTCAGTGGATGGGGGTGGGTCAGTGGGTGGTGTGTGGAGGGGTGGGTCAGTGGGTGGGTTTGCGGATGGGTGGGTCAGTGGGTGGGGGTGCTGAGGGGTGGGTCAGTGGGTGGGGTGTGGAGGGGTGGGTCAGTGGGTGAGGTGTGGAGGGGTGGGTCAGTGGGTGGGGGTGTGGAGGGGTGGGTCAGTGGGTGGGCGTGCGGAGGGGTGGGTCAGTAGGTGGGGGTGTTGAGGGGTGGGTCAGTGGGTGGAGGTGTGGAGGGGTGGGTCAGTGGGTGGGGGTGTTGAGGGGTGGGTCAGTGGGTGGGGGTGCTGAGGGGTGGGTCAGTGGGTGGGGTGTGGAGAGGTGGGTCAGTGGGTGGAGGTGTGGAGGGGTGGGTCAGTGGGTGGGTGTTGAGGGGTGTGTCAGTGGGTGGGGGTGTGGTGGGGTGGGTCAGTGGGTGGGCTTGTGGAGGGGTAGGTCAGTGGGTTGGGGTGTGGAGGGGTGGGTCAGTGGGTGGGGGTGTGGAGGGGTGGGACAGTGGGTGGGAGTTGTGGAGGGGTGGGTCAGTGGGTGGAGGTGTGGAGGGGTGGGTCAGTGGGTGGAGGTGTGGAGGGGTGGGACAGTGGGTGGGGGTGTGGAGGGGTGGGTCTGTGGGTGGGTGTTAATGGGTGGGTCAGTGGATGGGGGTGTTGAGGGGTGGGTCAGTGGGTGGAGGTGTGGCGGGGTGCGTCAGTGGGTGGGGGTGCTGAGGGGTGGGTCAGTGGGTGGGGGTGTGGAGGGGTGGGTCAGTGGGTGGAGGTGTGGAGGGGTGGGTCAGTGGGTGGAGTTGTGGAGGGGTGGGTCAGTAGGTGGGGGTGCTGAGGGGTGGGTTAGTGGGTGGGGGTGCGGAGGGGTGGGTCAGTGGGTGGGGTGTTGATGGGTGGGTCAGTGGGTGGGGGTGTGGAGGGGTGGGTCAGTGGGTAGGGGGTGCTGAGGGGTGGGTCAGTGGGTGGGGGTGCTGAGGGGTGGGTCAGTGGGTGGAGGTGTGGTAGGGTGGGTTAGTAGGTGGGGTGTGGAGGGGTGGGTCAGTGGGTGGGGGTGCTGAGGGGTGGGTCAGTAGGTGGAGGTGTGGAGGGGTGGGTTAGTGGGTGGGGGTGTGGAGGGGTGGGTCAGTGGGTGGGGGTGTGGAGGGGTGGGTCACTGGGTGAGGTGTGGAGGGGTGGGTCAGTGGGTGGGGGTGTGGAGGGGTGGGTCAGTGGGTGGGGGTGTGGAGGGGTGGGTCGTTGGGTGGGTGTGCGGAGGGGTGGGTCAGTGGGTGGGGGTGCTGAGGGGTGGGTCAGTGGGTGGAGGTGTGGAGGGGTGAGTCAGTGGGTGGAGGTGTGGAGAGGTGGGTCAGTGGGTGGGGATGTGGAGAGAGGGGTGGGTCAGTGGGTGAGGGTGCTGAGGGGTGGGTCAGTGGGTGGGGGTGCTGAGGGGTGGGTCAGTGGGTGGGTGTGTGGAGGGGTGGGTCAGTGGTTGGGTGTTGATGGGTGGGTCAGTGGGTGGGGGTGTTGATGGGTGGGTCAGTGGGTGGGGGTGTGGAGAGAGGGGTGGATCAGTGGGTGGAGGTGTGGAGGGGTGGGTCAGTGGGTGGGGGTGTGGAGGGGTGCGTTAGAGGGTGGGGGTTGATGGGTGGGTCAGTGGGTGGGGGTGTTGATGGGTGGGTCAGTGGGTGGGGGTGTGGAGAGAGGGGTGGATCAGTGGGTGGAGGTGTGGAGGGGTGGGTCAGTGGGTGGGGGTGTGGAGGGGTGCGTTAGAGGGTGGGGGTGCGGAGGGGTGGGTCAGTGGGTGGGGGTGCTGAGGGATGGGTCAGTGGGTGTGGGTGTTGAGGGGTGGGTCAGTGGATGGGGGATTTGAGGGTTGGGTCAGTGGGTGCAAGTGTGGAGGGGTGGGTCAGTGGGTGGGTGTGCGGAGGGGTGGGTCAGTGGGTGGGGGTGCTGAGGGGTGGGTTAGTGGGTGGGGTGTGAAGGGGTGTTCAGTGGGTGGGGGTGCGGAGGGGTGGGTCAGTGGGTGGGGGTGCTGAGGGGTGGGTCAGTGGGTGGGGGTGTGGAGGGCTGGGTCAGTGGATGGGGGTGTTGAGGGGTGGGTTAGTGGGTGGAGGTGTGGAGGGGTGGGTCAGTGGGTGGGGGTGTGGACGGGTGGGTCAGTAGGTGGGTGTGCGGAGGGGTGGGTCAGGAGGTGGGGGTGTGGGGGGTGGGTCAGTGGGTGGGGTGTGGAGGGGTGGGTCAGTGGGTGGAGGTGTGGAGGGGTGGGTCAGTGGGAGGGGGTGCTGAGGGGTGGGTCAGTAGGTGGGGGTGTGGGGGGTGGGTCAGTGGCTGGGGTGTGGAGGGGTGGGTCAGTGGGTGGGGGTGTGGAGGGGTGGGTCAGTGGGAGGGGGTGCTGAGGGGTGGGTCAGTGGGTGGAGGTGTGGAGGGTTGGGTCAGTGGATGGGGGTGTGGAGGAGTGGGTCAGTGGGTGGGTGTTGAGGGGTGGGTCAGTGGGTGTGGGTGTGGAGGGGTGGGTCAGTGGGTGGGGGTGTGGAGGGGTGGGTCAGTGGGTGGGGGTGCGGAGGGGTGGGTCAGTGGGTGGGTGTTGATGGGTGGGTCAGTGGATGGGGGTGTTGAGGGGTGGGTCAGTGGGTGGAGGTGTGGAGGGGTGGGTCAGTGGGTGGGTGTGCTGAGGGCTGGGTCAGTGGGTGGGGGTGTGGAGGGGTGGGTCAGTGGGTGGATGTGTGGAGGGGTGGGTCAGTGGGTGGAGTTGTGGAGGGGTGGGTCAGTAGGTGGGGGTGCTGAGGGGTGGGTTAGTGGGTGGGGGTGTGGAGGGGTGGGTCAGTGGGTGTGCGGATGGGTGGGTCAGTGGGTGGGGGTGTGGAGGGTTGGGTCAGTGGGTGGGGGTGCTGAGGGGTGGGTCAGTGGGTGGGGGTGTGGAGGGGTGGGTCAGTGGGTGGGGTTGCTGAGGGGTGGGTCAGTGGGTGGGGTGTGGAGGGGTGGGTTAGTGGGTGTGGGTGTGGAGGGGTGGGTCAGTGGGTGGGGGTGTGGAGGAGTGGGTCAGTGGGTGGGGTTGTGGAGGGTTGGGTCAGTGGGTGGGGGTGCTGAGGGGTGGGTCAGTGGGTGGAGGTGTGGAGGGGTGGCTTAGTAGGTGGGGTGTGGAGGGGTGGGTCAGTTGGTGGGGGTGCTGAGGGGTGGGTTAGTGGGTGGGGGTGTTGGGTGGGTTAGTGGGTGGGGGTGCGGAGGGGTGGGTCAGTGGGTGGGGTGTTGATGGGTGGGTCAGTGGGTGGGGGTGTGGAGGGGTGGGTCAGTGGGTAGGGGGTGCTGAGGGGTGGGTCAGTGGGTGGGGGGTGCTGAGGGGTGGGTCAGTGGGTGGAGGTGTGGTAGGGTGGGTTAGTAGGTGGGGTGTGGAGGGGTGGGTCAGTGGGTGGGGGTGCTGAGGGGTGGGTCAGTAGGTGGAGGTGTGGAGGGGTGGGTTAGTGGGTGGGGGTGTGGAGGGGTGGGTCAGTGGGTGGGGGTGTGGAGGGGTGGGTCACTGGGTGAGGTGTGGAGGGGTGGGTCAGTGGGTGGGGGTGTGGAGGGGTGGGTCAGTGGGTGGGGGTGTGGAGGGGTGGGTCGTTGGGTGGGTGTGCGGAGGGGTGGGTCAGTGGGTGGGGGTGCTGAGGGGTGGGTCAGTGGGTGGGGGTGCTGAGGGGTGGGTCAGTGGGTGGGTGTGTGGAGGGGTGGGTCAGTGGGTGGGTGTTGATGGGTGGGATGTGGAGAGAGGGGTGGGTCAGTGGGTGAGGGTGCTGAGGGGTGGGTCAGTGGGTGGGGGTGCTGAGGGGTGGGTCAGTGGGTGGGTGTGTGGAGGGGTGGGTCAGTGGTTGGGTGTTGATGGGTGGGTCAGTGGGTGGGGGTGTTGATGGGGTGGGTCAGTGGGTGGGGGTGTGGAGGGGTGCGTTAGAGGGTGGGGGTGCGGAGGGGTGGGTCAGTGGGTGGGGGTGCTGAGGGATGGGTCAGTGGGTGTGGGTGTTGAGGGGTGGGTCAGTGGATGGGGGATTTGAGGGTTGGGTCAGTGGGTGCAAGTGTGGAGGGGTGGGTCAGTGGGTGGGTGTGCGGAGGGGTGGGTCAGTGGGTGGGGGTGCTGAGGGGTGGGTTAGTGGGTGGGGTGTGAAGGGGTGTTCAGTGGGTGGGGGTGCGGAGGGGTGGGTCAGTGGGTGGGGGTGCTGAGGGGTGGGTCAGTGGGTGGGGGTGTGGAGGGCTGGGTCAGTGGATGGGGGTGTTGAGGGGTGGGTTAGTGGGTGGAGGTGTGGAGGGGTGGGTCAGTGGGTGGGGGTGTGGACGGGTGGGACAGTGGGTGGGAGTTGTGGAGGGGTGGGTCAGTGGGTGGGGGTGTGGAGGGTTGGGTCAGTGGGTGGGGTGTGGAGGGGTGTGTCAGTGGGTGGGGGTGTGGAGGGGTGGGTCAGTGGGTGGGGGTGCTGAGGGGTGGGTTAGTGGGTGGGGGTGTTGGGTGGGTCAGTGGGTGGGGGTGTGGAGGGGTGGGTCAGTGGGTGGGGTGTGGAGGGGTGGGTCAGTGGGTGGGGGTGCGGAGGGGTGGGTCAGTGATCGGGGATGCTGAGGGGTGGGTCAGTGGGTGGGTGTGCGGATGGGTGGGTCAGTGGGTGGGGGTGCTGAGGGGTGGGTCAGTGGGTGGGGTGTGGAGGGGTGGGTCAGTGGGTGGGGTGTGGATGGGTGGGTCAGTGGGTGGGTTTGCGAATGGGTGGGTCAGTGGGTGGGGGTGCTGAGGGGTGGGTCAGTGGGTGGGGTATGGAGGGGTGGGTCAGTGGGTGAGGTGTGGAGGGGTGGGTCAGTGGGTGGGGGTGTGGAGGGGTGGGTCAGTAGGTGGGGGTGTTGAGGGGTGGGTCAGTGGGTGGAGGTGTGGAGGGGTGGGTCAGTGGGTCGGGGTGTTGAGGGGTGGGTCAGTGGGTGGGGGTGCTGAGGGGTGGGTCAGTGGGTGGGGTGTGGAGAGGTGGGTCAGTGGGTGGAGGTGTGGAGGGGTGGGTCAGTGGGTGGGTGTTGAGGGGTGTGTCAGTGGGTGGGGGTGTGGTGGGGTGGGTCAGTGGGTGGGCTTGTGGAGGGGTAGGTCAGTGGGTTGGGGTGTGGAGGGGTGGGTCAGTGGGTGGGGGTGTGGAGGGGTGGGACAGTGGGTGGGAGTTGTGGAGGGGTGGGTCAGTGGGTGGAGGTGTGGAGGGGTGGGTCAGTGGGTGGAGGTGTGGAGGGATGGGACAGTGGGTGGGGGTGTGGAGGGGTGGGTCTGTGGGTGGGGTGTTGAGGGGTGGGTCAGTAGGTGGAGCTGTGGAGGGGTGGGTCAGTGGGTGGGGGTGTGGAGGAGTGGGTCAGTGGGTGGGTGTGTGGAGGGGTGGGTCAGTGGTCGGGGGTGTTGAGGGGTGGGTCAGTAGGTGGAGGTGTTGATGGGTGGGTCAGTGGGTGGAGGTGTGGAGGGGTGGGTTAGTGGGTGCGGTGTGGAGGGGTGGGTCAGTGGTCGGGGGTGCTGAGGGGTGGGTCAGTGGGTGGTGGTGTAGAGGGGTGGGTCAATGGGTGGAATTATGGAGGGGTGAGTCAGTGATCGGGGGTGCTGAGGTGTGGGTCAGAGGGTAGGTGTGCGGATGGGTGGGTCAGTAGGTGGGTGTGCGGAGGGGTGGGTCAGGAGGTGGGGGTGTGGGGGGTGGGTCAGTGGGTGGGGTGTGGAGGGGTGGGTCAGTGGGTGGAGGTGTGGAGGGGTGGGTCAGTGGGAGGGGGTGCTGAGGGGTGGGTCAGTAGGTGGGGGTGTGGGGGGTGGGTCAGTGGCTGGGGTGTGGAGGGGTGGGTCAGTGGGTGGGGGTGTGGAGGGGTGGGTCAGTGGGTGGGGTGTTGATGGGTGGGTCAGTGGGTGGAGGTGTGGGGGGGTGGGTCAGTTAGTGGGTGTGGGTCAGTGGGTGGGGGTGTGGAGGGGTGGGTTAGAGGGTGGGGGTGTGGAGGGGTGGGTCAGTGGGTGGGGGTGCTGAGGGATGGGTCAGTGGGTGTGGATGTTGAGGGGTGGGTCAGTGGGTGGGGGATTTGAGGGTTGGGTCAGTGGGTGGGGGTGTGGAGGGTTGGGTCAGTGGATGGGGGATTTAAGGGTTGGGTCAGTGGGTGCAAGTGTGGAGGGGTGGGTCAGTAGGTGGGGATGTGGAGGATTGGATCAGTGGGTGGGGGTGCTGAGGGGTGGGTCAGTGGGTGTGGGTGTGGAGGGGTGGGTCAGTGGGTGGGGTGCAGAGGGGTGGGTTAGTGGATGGGGGTGCTGAGGGGTGGGTCAGTGGGTGGGGGTGCGGAAGTGGTGGGTCAGTGGGTGGGAGTGTGGAGGGGTGGGTCAGTGGGTGGGGTGCTGAAGGGTGGGACAGTGAGTGGGTGTTGAGGGGTGGGTTAGTGGGTGGGGTGTGAAGGGGTGGTCAGTGGGTGGGGGTGCGGAGGGGTGGGTTAGTGGGTGGGGGTGCTGAGGGGTGGGTCAGTGGGTGGGGGTGTGGAGGGGTGGGTCAGTGGGTGGGTGTGTGGAGGGGTGGGACAGTGGGTGGGAGTTGTGGAGGGGTGGGTCAGTGGGTGGGGGTGCGGAGGAGTGGGTCAGTGGGTGGGGTGTTGATGGGTGGGTCAGTGGGTGGGGGTGCGGAGGGGTGGGTCAGTGGGTGGAGGTGTTGAGGGGTGGGTCAGTGGGTGGGGGTGTGCGGAGGAGTGGGTCAGTGTGTGGGGGTGTGGAGGGGTGGGTTAGTGGGTGGGGGTGCGGAGGGGTGGGTCAGTGGGTGGGGTGTTGATGGGTGGGTCAGTGGGTGGGGGTGTTGGGTGGGTCAGTGGGTGGGGTGTGGAGGGGTGGGTCAGTGGGTGGGGGTGTTGAGGGGTGGGTCAGTGGGTGTGGGTGTGGAGGAGTGGGTCAGTGGGTGGGGGTGTGGAGGTGTGGGTCAGTAGATGGGGGTGTGGAGGGGTGGGTCAGTGGGTGGGGGTGTGGTGGGGTGGGTCAGTAAGTGGGGGTGTTGAGGGGTGGGTCAGTGGGTGGAGGTGTGGAGGGGTGGGTCAGTGGGTGGGGATGTTGAGGGGTGGGTCAGTGTGTGGGGGTGCTGAGGGGTGGGTCAGTGAGTGGGGGTGTGGAAGGGTGGGTCAGTGGGTGGAGGTGTGGAGGGTTGGGTCAGTGGGTGGGTGTTGAGGGGTGGGTCAGTGGGTGGGGGTGTGGTGGGGTTGATCAGTGGGTGGGGGTGTGGAGGGGTGGGTCAGTGGGTGGAGGTGTGGAGGGGTGGGTCAGTGGGTGGGTGTGTGGTGGGGTGGGTCAGTGGGTGGGTGTTGAGGGGTGGGTTAGTGGGTGGGGGTGTGGAGGGTTTGGTCAGTGGGTGGGGTATGGAAGGGTGGGTCAGTGGGTGGGTGTGCGGAGGGGTGTGTCAGTCAGTGGAGGTGTGGAGGGGTGGGTCAGTGGGTGGGGGTGCTGAGGGGTGGGTTAGTGGGTGGGGGTGTGGAGGGTTTGGTCAGTGGGTGGGGTATGGAAGGGTGGGTCAGTGGGTGGGTGTGCGGAGGTGTGGGTCAGTGGGTGGGGGTGTGGAGGGGTGGGTTAGTGGGTGGGGGTGCGGAGGGGTGGGTCAGTGGGTGGGGTGTTGATGGGTGGGTCAGTGGGTGGGGCTGTGGAGGGGTGGGTCAGTGGGTGTAGGTGTTGAGGAGTGGGTCAGTGGGTGGGGGTGTGGAGGGGTGAGTTAGTGGGTGGGGGTGCGGAGGGGTGGGTCAGTGGGTGGGGTGTTGAAGGGTGGGTCAGTGGGTGGGGTGTGGAGGGGTGGGTCAGTGTGTGGGGGTGTGGAGGGGTGTCAGTGGATGGGGGTGTTGAGGGGTGGGTCAGTGGGAGTGGGTGTGGAGGAGTGGGTCAGTGGGTGGGGGTGCTGAGGGGTGGGTCAGTGGGTGGGGGTGCTGAGGGGTGGGTCAGTGGGCGGGTGTGTGGAGGAGTGGGTCAGTGGGTGGGGGTGTGGAGGGGTGGGTCAGTGGGTGGGTGTGTGGAGGGGTGGGTTAGTGGGTGGAGGTGTGGAGGGGTGGGTCAGTGGGTGGGGGTGCTGAGGGGTGGGTCAGTGGGTGGGGGTGTGGAGGGGTGGGTCAGTGAGTGGAGGTGTTGAGGGGTGGGTGAGTGGGTGGGAGTGCTGAGGGGTGGGTCAGTGTGTGGGTGTGTGGAGGGGTGGGTCAGTGGGCGGGTGTGTGGAGGAGTGGGTCAGTGGGTGGGGGTGTGGAGGGGTGGGTCAGTGGGTGGGTGTGTGGAGGGGTGGGTTAGTGGGTGGAGGTGTGGAGGGGTGGGTCAGTGGGTGGGGGTGCTGAGGGGTGGGTCAGTGGGTGGGGGTGTGGAGGGGTGAGTCAGTGAGTGGAGGTGTTGAGGGGTGGGTGAGTGGGTGGGAGTGCTGAGGGGTGGGTCAGTGTGTGGGTGTGTGGAGGGGTGGGTCAGTGGGTGAAGGTGTGGAGGGGTGGGTTAGTGGGTGGAGGTGTGGAGGGGTGGGTCAGTGGGTGGGGGTGCTGAGGGGTGGGTCAGTGCGTGGGGGTGTGGAGGGGTGGGTCAGTGAGTGGAGATGTTGATTGGTGGGTCAGTGGGTGGGTGTGCGGAGGGATGGGTCAGTAGGTGGGGGTGCTGAGGGGTGGGTTAGTGGGTGGGGGTGTTGGGTGGGTCAGTGGGTGGGGGTGTGGAGGGGTGGGTCAGTGGGTGGGGTGTGGACGGGTGGGTCAGTGGGTGGGTGTGCGGAGGGGTGGGTCAGTGATCGGGGATGCTGAGGGGTGGGTCAGTGGGTGGAGGTGTGGAGGGGTGGGTTAGTGGGTGGGGTGTGAAGGGGTGGTCAGTGGGAGGGGGTGTGGAGGGGTGGATCAGTGATCGGGGGTGCTGAGGGGTAGGTCAGTGGGTGGGTGTGCGGATGGGTGGGTCAGTGGGTGTGTGTGCGGAGTAGTGGGTCAGTGGGTGGGTGTGTGGAGGGGTGGGTCAGTGGGTGGGGGTGCTGAGGGGTGGGTCAGTGGGTGGGGTGTGGAGGGATGGGTCAGTGGATGGGGGTGGGTCAGTGGGTGGGGTGTGGAGGGGTGGGTCAGTGGGTGGGTGTGCGGATGGGTGGGTCAGTGGGTGGGGGTGCTGAGGGGTGGGTCAGTGGGCGGGGTGTGGAGGGGTGGGTCTGTGGGTGGAGGTGTGGAGGGTTGTGTCAGTGGGTGGGGGTGTGGAGGGGTGGGTCAGTGGTCGGGGGTGTTGAGGGGTGGGTCAGTGGGTGGAGTTGTGGAGGGGTTGGGTGCTGAAGGTGGGGTGGGTCAGTGGGTGGGGGTGCTGAGGGGTGGGTTAGTGGGTGGGGGTGTTGATCAGCCTGACTGCTTGGGGAGAGTGACTGTTTTTGAGTCTGCTGGTCTGGGTGAGGATGCTTGTCTGATGGGAATGGGGTAAATGGTCCATGAGCAGGGCGAGTTGGATCCTTCATTGATATTGCTGGCTTTTTTTCCGGCACCTTTCTGTATGTGTGTCCTTGATGGGAAGGGTCAGTGTGATGATGCGTTGGACAGTTTTGACCACCCATTGTCGAGCCTTACTGTCTGTCGCAGTGCAGTTTCCGTATCGAGCAGTAATGCAGCATATTCGGCCCCTTGAGATCTCCCACTTTACTTTCCCTGCTCTGAGAACATTCATAGCTTCTCCAGTCCTGCAGACGCTCCAGGTAACACAGCTTCACTCCTCACTCTCACTGTGTCCTGCCATGTACCTATCTAAAGGTTTCTTAAATGTCCCTCATGTATCTGCCTCCACTACCACCACCCCTGGCAGGAGTTCCACACACCCACCACTCTCTGTGTAAAGAACTTACCTCTGACATCCTCTCTATACTTCCCACCAATCACCTTAAAATTATGTCCCCTTGAATTAGCTATTTCCAACCTGGGAAAAAAGTCTCTGGCTGTTCAGTCAGTCTATGACTTTTATTATCTATTATCAAGTCACCTCTCAGAAGCAAAGGTATCAGATAACATTCCACCTCTGTTCTCACTCGCACAGTCCTCCACAGACTGCTCACAAAGAGGAACAACAGCCCTTTACTCCTTCATCCGGTATTGTCGAATGGCTGTGGATGACATGAAGGTAAAAACAGACACCTCCTGGCCATCAGCAGGGAACCACACACATCGGCACAGCACCCAACCAATTATCTACAGGGAACAGCACCCAACCAATTAGGCACAGGGAAGCACACACAACCGATTAACCACAGGGAACCTCACACAACCGTTTATCCACAGGGAACAACACCAAACCGATTATCCACAGGGAACCTCACACAACCGATTATCCACACGGAAACGCACCCAACCGATTCTCTACAGGGAAGCGCAGCCAATGGATTATCCACACAGAACCTCACACAACCGATTATCTACACGGAACCGCACACAACCGAATATCCACATGGAACAGCACCCAACTAATTATCCAGAAGGAGCCTCACACAACCGATTATCCACAGGGAACCTCACACAACAGATTATCCACACGGAAAGGCACCCAACCGATTCTCTACAGGGAACCGCAGCCAATGGATTATCCAGACGGAACTTAACACAACCGATTATACACGCGGAACCCCCAACAACCGATTATCCACAGGGAACAACGTGCAACCGACTATCCACAGGGAAACTCACACAACTGAATATCTACACAGAACCTCACACAACCGTTTATCGACAGGGAACCTCACACAACCGATTGTACACAGGGAACGTCATACAACCGATTATCTACACGGTACCGCACACAACCGAATATCCACAGGGAACAGCACCCAACCAATTATCCAGAAGGAGCCTCACACAACCGATTATTCACATGGAACCTCTCACAACTGATTATCGACAGGGAACTTCACACAACTGATTATCGACAGGGAACCTCACACAACGGATTATCCACACAGAACCTACAAAACTGAATATCCACAGGGAACCTCACACAACGATTATCTACAGGGAACCTCGCACAACCGATTATCCACGCGGAACCTCACACAACCGATTATTCACGCGGTACCTCAGACAACCGATTATCCACAGGGAACAGCACCCAATAGATTATCCACAGGTAACCTCACACAACCGAATATCGACAGGGAACCTCACACAACCGATTATCCACACAGAACCTACACAACTGAATATCCACAGGGAACCTCACACATCCGATTATCCACAGGCAACCTCACACAACCGATTATCCACATGGAAGCTCACACAACCGATTCTCCGTAGGGAACGTCACCGAACCGATTCTTTGTCGGGAACCTCACACAACCGATTATTGACGCGGAACCTCAGACATCCGATTATCCACAGAGAACCTCTCCGAAACGATTATCCACAGGGACCCTCACACAACTGATTATCCACACTGAACCTCACACAACCGATTATCCACAGGGAACATCACACAACCGATTATCCACAGAGACCCTCACACAACCGATTATCCACAGGGAACCTCAAACAACCGATTATCCACAGGGAACCTCACACAACCGATTATCGACAGGGAATCGCACACAACCGAGCATCCTTAGGGAACAGCACCCAACCAATTATCCAGAGGGAGCCTCATACATCCGATTATTCTCATGTAAACTCACACAGCTGATTATCAACAGGGAACCACACACAACTGATTATCAACAGGGAACCTAACACAACCGATTATCCACACAGAACCTACAAAACTGAATATCCACAGGGAACCTCACACAACCGATTATCTACAGGGAACCTCACTCAACCGATTATCCACAGGGTACCTCACACAATCGATTATCCACAGGGTACCTCACACAATCGATTATCCATGCAGAACCTCACACAACCGATTATCCACAGGGAACAGCACCCAATCGATTATCCACACAGAACCTACACAACTGAATATCCACAGGGAACCTCACACATCCGATTATCCACAGGGAACCTCACACAACCGATTATCCACATGGAAGCTCACACAACCGATTCTCCGTTGGGAACGTCTCCGAACCGATTCTCCGTCGGGAATCTCACATAACCGATTATTGACGCGGAACCTCATACATCCGATTTTCCATAGGGAACCTCTCCCAAACGATTATACACAGGGAACCTCACACAACCGATTTTCAACACAGAACCTCACACAACCGATTATCCACAGGGAACATCACACAACCGATTATCCACAGAGAATCTCACACAACCGATTATCCACAGGGAACCTCACACAACCGATTATCCACGCGGAACCCCACACAACCGATTATCCACACAGAAACGCACCCACCCGATTCTCTGCAGGGAACCGCAGCCAATAGATTATCGAGACGGAAATTCACTCAGTCGATTATACATGCGGAACCACCAACAACTGATTATCCACAGGGAACCTCAGAAAACCGTTTATCCACAGCGAAACTCACACAACCGATTATCCACACGGAACCTCACACAACCGATTATCCACAGGGTACCTCACACAAGGGATTATCCACAGGGAACTGCACACAACCGATTATCCACAGGGAACCTCACACAACCGATTATCGACACAGAACCTCACACAACCGATTATCCACAGGGAACCTCACACAACCGATTATCCACACGGAAACGCACCCACCCGATTCTCTACAGGGAACCGCAGCCAATAGATTATCCAGACGGAACTTCACACAACCGATTATACACGCGGAACCACCAACAACCGATTATCCAGAGGGAACAACGCGCAACCGACTATCCACAGGGAACCTCACACAACCGATTATCCACACAGAACCTCACACAACCGATTATCCACAGGGAACCTCAAACAACAGATTATCCACGCAGATCCTCACACAACCGATTATCCACAGGTAACCTCTCCCAACCAACTATCCACAGGGAAACTCACACAACCGATTATCGACAGGGAACCGCACACAACCGATTATCGACAGGGAATCGCACACAACCGAGCATCCACAGGGAACAGCACCCAACCAATTATCCAGAGGGAGCCTCACACAACCGATTATTCTCATGGAACCTCACACAACTGATTATCGACAGGCAACCTCAAACAACCGATTATCCACATAGAACCTACCAAACTGAATATCCACAGGGAACCTCACAGAACCGATTATCTACAGGGAACCTCACACAACCGATTATCCACGCGGAACCTCACACAATCGATTATCCACGGGTAACCTCACACAACCGATTATCGACAAGAAACCTCACACAACCGATTATCCACAGAGTACCTCACACAAGTGATTATCCACAGGGAACAGCACACAACCGATTATCCACAGGGAACCTCACACAACCGATTATCGACACAGAACCTCACACAACCGATTATCCACAGGGAACCTCACACAACCGATTACCGACACAGAACCTCACACAACCGATTATCCACAGGGAACCTCACACAACCGATTGTACACAGGGAACCTCATACAACTGATTATCTACACGGAACCGCACACAACTGAATATCCACAGGGAACAGCACCCAACCAATTATCCAGAAGGAGCCTCACACAACCGATTATTCATATGGAACCTCACACAACCGATTATCCACAGGGAACCTCACACAACCGATTATCCACATGGAAGCTCACACAATCGATTCTCCGTAGGGAACGTCACCGAACCGATTCTCCGTCGGGAACTTCACACAACCGATTATTGATGCGGAACCTCAGACATCCGATTATCCACAGGGAACCTCTCCCAAACGATTATCCACAGGGAACCTCACACAACCGATTATCCACACAGAACCTCACACAACCGATTATCCACAGGGAACATCACACAACCGATTATCCACGCAGATCCTCACACAACCGATTATCCACAGGTAACCTCTCCCAACCAACTATCCACAGGGAAACCCACACAACCGATTATCGACAGGGAACCGCACACAACCGATTATCGACAGGGAATCGCACACAACCGAGCATCCACAGGGAACAGCACCCAACCAATTATCCAGAGGGAGCCTCACACAACCGATTATTCTCATGGAACCTCACACAACTGATTATCGACAGGCAAACTCACACAACCGATTATCCACATAGAACCTACCAAACTGAATATCCACAGGGAACCTCACAGAACCGATTATCTACAGGGAACCTCACACAACCGATTATCCACGCGGAACCTCACACAACCGATTATCCACAGGGAACAGCACCCAATCGATTATCCACGGGTAACCTCACACAACCGATTATCCACATGGAAGCTCACACAACCGATTCTCCGTAGGGAACGTCACCGAACCGATTCTTTGTCGGGAACCTCACACAACCGATTATTGACGCGGAACCTCAGACATCCGATTATCCACAGAGAACCTCTCCGAAACGATTATCCACAGGGACCCTCACACAACTGATTATCCACACTGAACCTCACACAACCGATTATCCACAGGGAACATCACACAACCGATTATCCACAGAGACCCTCACACAACCGATTATCCACAGGGAACCTCAAACAACCGATTATCCACAGGGAACCTCACACAACCGATTATCGACAGGGAATCGCACACAACCGAGCATCCTTAGGGAACAGCACCCAACCAATTATCCAGAGGGAGCCTCATACATCCGATTATTCTCATGTAAACTCACACAGCTGATTATCAACAGGGAACCACACACAACTGATTATCAACAGGGAACCTAACACAACCGATTATCCACACAGAACCTACAAAACTGAATATCCACAGGGAACCTCACACAACCGATTATCTACAGGGAACCTCACTCAACCGATTATCCACAGGGTACCTCACACAATCGATTATCCACAGGGTACCTCACACAATCGATTATCCATGCAGAACCTCACACAACCGATTATCCACAGGGAACAGCACCCAATCGATTATCCACACAGAACCTACACAACTGAATATCCACAGGGAACCTCACACATCCGATTATCCACAGGGAACCTCACACAACCGATTATCCACATGGAAGCTCACACAACCGATTCTCCGTTGGGAACGTCTCCGAACCGATTCTCCGTCGGGAATCTCACATAACCGATTATTGACGCGGAACCTCATACATCCGATTTTCCATAGGGAACCTCTCCCAAACGATTATACACAGGGAACCTCACACAACCGATTTTCAACACAGAACCTCACACAACCGATTATCCACAGGGAACATCACACAACCGATTATCCACAGAGAATCTCACACAACCGATTATCCACAGGGAACCTCACACAACCGATTATCCACGCGGAACCCCACACAACCGATTATCCACACAGAAACGCACCCACCCGATTCTCTGCAGGGAACCGCAGCCAATAGATTATCGAGACGGAAATTCACTCAGTCGATTATACATGCGGAACCACCAACAACTGATTATCCACAGGGAACCTCAGAAAACCGTTTATCCACAGCGAAACTCACACAACCGATTATCCACACGGAACCTCACACAACCGATTATCCACAGGGTACCTCACACAAGGGATTATCCACAGGGAACTGCACACAACCGATTATCCACAGGGAACCTCACACAACCGATTATCGACACAGAACCTCACACAACCGATTATCCACAGGGAACCTCACACAACCGATTATCCACACGGAAACGCACCCACCCGATTCTCTACAGGGAACCGCAGCCAATAGATTATCCAGACGGAACTTCACACAACCGATTATACACGCGGAACCACCAACAACCGATTATCCAGAGGGAACAACGCGCAACCGACTATCCACAGGGAACCTCACACAACCGATTATCCACACAGAACCTCACACAACCGATTATCCACAGGGAACCTCAAACAACAGATTATCCACGCAGATCCTCACACAACCGATTATCCACAGGTAACCTCTCCCAACCAACTATCCACAGGGAAACTCACACAACCGATTATCGACAGGGAACCGCACACAACCGATTATCGACAGGGAATCGCACACAACCGAGCATCCACAGGGAACAGCACCCAACCAATTATCCAGAGGGAGCCTCACACAACCGATTATTCTCATGGAACCTCACACAACTGATTATCGACAGGCAACCTCAAACAACCGATTATCCACATAGAACCTACCAAACTGAATATCCACAGGGAACCTCACAGAACCGATTATCTACAGGGAACCTCACACAACCGATTATCCACGCGGAACCTCACACAATCGATTATCCACGGGTAACCTCACACAACCGATTATCGACAAGAAACCTCACACAACCGATTATCCACAGAGTACCTCACACAAGTGATTATCCACAGGGAACAGCACACAACCGATTATCCACAGGGAACCTCACACAACCGATTATCGACACAGAACCTCACACAACCGATTATCCACAGGGAACCTCACACAACCGATTACCGACACAGAACCTCACACAACCGATTATCCACAGGGAACCTCACACAACCGATTGTACACAGGGAACCTCATACAACTGATTATCTACACGGAACCGCACACAACTGAATATCCACAGGGAACAGCACCCAACCAATTATCCAGAAGGAGCCTCACACAACCGATTATTCATATGGAACCTCACACAACCGATTATCCACAGGGAACCTCACACAACCGATTATCCACATGGAAGCTCACACAATCGATTCTCCGTAGGGAACGTCACCGAACCGATTCTCCGTCGGGAACTTCACACAACCGATTATTGATGCGGAACCTCAGACATCCGATTATCCACAGGGAACCTCTCCCAAACGATTATCCACAGGGAACCTCACACAACCGATTATCCACACAGAACCTCACACAACCGATTATCCACAGGGAACATCACACAACCGATTATCCACGCAGATCCTCACACAACCGATTATCCACAGGTAACCTCTCCCAACCAACTATCCACAGGGAAACCCACACAACCGATTATCGACAGGGAATCGCACACAACCGAGCATCCACAGGGAACAGCACCCAACCAATTATCCAGAGGGAGCCTCACACAACCGATTATTCTCATGGAACCTCACACAACTGATTATCGACAGGCAAACTCACACAACCGATTATCCACATAGAACCTACCAAACTGAATATCCACAGGGAACCTCACAGAACCGATTATCTACAGGGAACCTCACACAACCGATTATCCACGCGGAACCTCACACAACCGATTATCCACAGGGAACAGCACCCAATCGATTATCCACGGGTAACCTCACACAACCGATTATCGACAAGAAACCTCACACAACCGATTATCCACAGAGTACCTCACACAAGTGATTATCCACAGGGAACTGCACACAACCGATTATCCACAGGGAACCTCACACAACCGATTATCGACACAAAACCTCACACAACCGATTATCCACAGGGAACCTCAAACAACCTATTATCCACAGGGAACCTCACACAACCGACTATCCACGCGGAACCCCACACAACCGATTATCCACACAGAAACGCACCCACCCGATTCTCTACAGGGAACCACAGCCAATAGATTATCGAGACGGAAATTCACTCAGTCGATTATACATGCGGAACCACCAACAACTGATTATCCACAGGGAACCTCAGAAAACCGTTTATCCACAGCGAACCTCAAACAACCGATTATCCACACGGAACCTCACACAACCGATTATCCACAGGGTACCTCACACAAGTGATTATCCACAGGGAACTGCACACAACCGATTATCCACAGGGAACCTCACACAACCGATTATCGACACAGAACCTCACACAACCGATTATCCACAGGGAACCTCACACAACCGATTATCCACACGGAAACGCACCCACCCGATTCTCTACAGGGAACCGCAGCCAATTGATTATCCAGACAGAACTTCACACAACCGATTATACACGCGGAACCACCAACAACCGATTATCCAGAGGGAACAACGCGCAACCGACTATCCACAGGGAACCTCACACAACCGATTATCCACACAGAACCTCACACAACCGATCATCCACAGGGAACCTCAAACAACAGATTATCCACGCAGATCCTCACACAACCGATTATCCACAGGTAACCTCTCCCAACCAACTATCCACAGGGAAACTCACACAACCGATTATCGACAGGGAACCGCACACAACCGATTATCGACAGGGAATCGCACACAACCGAGCATCCACAGGGAACAGCACCCAACCAATTATCCAGAGGGAGCCTCACACAACCGATTATTCTCATGGAACCTCACACAACTGATTATCGACAGGCAACCTCAAACAACCGATTATCCACATAGAACCTACCAAACTGAATATCCACAGGGAACCTCACAGAACCGATTATCTACAGGGAACCTCACACAACCGATTATCCACGCGGAACCTCACACAACCGATTATCCACAGGGAACAGCACCCAATCGATTATCCACGGGTAACCTCACACAACCAATTATCGACACAGAACCTCACACAACCGATTATCCACAGGGAACCTCACACAACCGATTATCCACACGGAAAGGCACCCAACCGATTCTCTACAGGGAACCGCAGCCAATGGATTATCCAGACGGAACTTCACACAACCGATTATACACGCGGAACCCCCAACAACCGATTATCCACAGGGAACAACGGGCAACCGACTATCCACAGAGAACCTCACACAACCGATTATCCACAGGGAATCTCAAACAACCGATTATCCGCAGGGAACCTCACACAACCGATTATCCACACGGAACCTCACACAACCGATTATCCACAGAGTACCTCACACAAGTGATTATCCACAGGGAACTGCACACAACCGATTATCCACAGGGAACCTCACACAACCGATTATCGACACAGAACCTCACACAACCGATTATCCACAGGGAACCTCACACAACCGATTGTACACAGGGAACCTCATACAACAGATTATCTACACGGAACCGCACACAACTGAATATCCACAGGGAACAGCACCCAACCAATTATCCAGAAGGAGCCTCACACAACCGATTATTCATATGGAACCTCACACAACCGATTATCCACAGGG
This sequence comes from Mobula birostris, assembly GCF_030028105.1. Lineage (NCBI taxonomy): Eukaryota > Metazoa > Chordata > Chondrichthyes > Myliobatiformes > Myliobatidae > Mobula > Mobula birostris. The sequence goes on from NC_092377.1 coordinate 111,980,544, forward strand.
AACCTCACACAACTGACTATCCACGCGGAACCCCACACAACCGATTATCCACACAGAAACGCACCCACCCGATTCTCTACAGGGAACCGCAGCCAATGGATTATCCAGACGGAACTTCACACAATCGATTATACACGCGGAACCCCCAACAACCGATTATCCACAGGGAACCTCAGACAACCGTTTATCCACAGCGAACCTCACACAACCGATTATCCACACGGAACCTCACACAACCGATTATCCACAGGGTACCTCACACAAGTGATTATCCACAGGGAACAGCACACAACCGATTATCCACAGGGAACCTCACACAACCGATTATCGACACAGAACCTCACACAACCGATTATCCACACGGAAAGGCACCCAACCGATTCTCTACAGGGAACTGCAGCCAATGGATTATCCAGACGGAACGTCACACAACCGATTATACACGCGGAACCCCCAACAACCGATTATCCACAGGGAGCAACGCGCAACCGACTATCCACAGGGAACCTCACACAACCGTCTATCCACACAGAACCTCACACAACCGATTATCCACAGGGTACCTCACACAATCGATTATCCATGCGGAACCTCACACAACCGATTATCCACAAAGAACCTCACACAACCGATTATCCACAGGGAACATCACACAACCGATTATCCACAGGGAACCTCACACAACCGATTATCCACAGGGAACCTTAAACAACCTATTATCCACAGGGAACCTCACACAACCGATTATCCACAGGGAACATCACACAACCGATTATCCACAGAGAACCTCACACAACCGATTATCCACGCGGAACCCCACACAACCGTTTATTCGCGCGGAACCCCACACAACTGAATATCCACACAGGATCTCAAGGAACCGATTATCGACAGGGAACCTCACACAACCGATTATCCACAGGGAACAGCACTCAATCGATTATCCAAGGGGAACCTCACACAACCGATTATCCACATGGAAACTCACACAACTGAATATCTACACAGAACCTCACACAACCGATTATCGACAGGGAACCTCACACAACCGATTGTACACAGGGAACCTCATACAACCGATTATCAACACGGAACCGCACACAACCGAATATCCACATGGAACAGCACCCAACTAATTATCCAGAAGGAGCCTCACACAACCGATTATTCACATGGAACCTCTCACAACTGATTATCGACAGGGAACCTCACACAACTGATTATCGACAGGGAACCTCACACAACGGAATATCCACACAGAACCTACAAAACTGAATATCCACAGGGAACCTCACAGAACCGATTATCTACAGGGAACCTCACACAACCGAATATCCACGCGGAACTTCACACAACCGATTATCCACGTGGAACCTCACACAACCGATTATCCACAGGGAACAGCACCCAATCGATTATCCACAGGTAATCTCACACAACCGATTATCGACAGGGAACCTCACACAACCGATTATCGACAGGGAACCTCACACATCCGATTATCCACAGGGAACCTCACACAACTGATTATCCACATGGAAGCTCACACAACCGCTTCTCCGTAGGGAACGTCACCGAACCGATTCTCCGTCGGGAACCTCACACAACCGATTATTGACGCGGATCCTCAGACATCCGATTATCCACAGGGATCCTCTCCGAAACGATTATCCACAGGGACCCACACACAACTGATTATCCACACAGAACCTCACACAACCGACTATCCACAGGGAACATCACACAACCGATTATCCACAGAGAACCTCACACAACCGATTATCCACAGGGAACCTCAAACAACTGATTATCCACAGGGAACCTCACACAACCGATTATCCACGCGGAACCCCACAAAACCGATTATCCACACAGAAACGCACCGAACCGATTCTCTGCAGGAAACCGCAGCCAATGGATTAACCAGACGGAACTTCACACAATCGATTATACACGTGGAACCCCAAACAACCGATTATCCACAGGGTACCTCACACAAGTGATTATACACAGGGAACTGCACACAACCGATTATCCACACGGAACCTCACACAACCGATTATGAACACAGAACCTCACACAACCGGTTATGCACACGGAAACGCACGTAACTGATTCTCTACAGGGAACCGCAGCCAACGGATATTCTACACGGAAACTCACACAACCCATTATCCACAGGGAACCTCACACAACCGGTTATCCACACGGAAACTCACACAACCGATTATCCACAGGGAACCTCAAACAACAGATTATCGACAGGGAACCTCACACAACCGATTATCCACACAGAACCTACAAAACTGAATATCCACAGGGAACCTCACACATCCGATTATCGACAGGGAACCTCACACAACCGATTATCCACAGGGCACCTCACACAATCGATTATCCATGCAGAACCTCACAGAACCGATTATCCACAGGGAACAGCACCCAATCGATTATCCACAGGTAACCTGACACAACCGTTTATCCACAGCGAACCTCTCACAACCGATTATCCACACGGAAACTCACACAACTGAATATCCACAGGGAACAGCACCCAACCAATTATCCAGAAGGAGCCTTACACAACCGATTATTCACATGGAACCTCACACAACCGATTATCGACAGGGAACCTCACACAACTGATTATCGACAGGGAACCTCACACAACCGATTATCTACAGGGAACCTCACAGAACTGATTATCCACGCGGAACCTCACACAACTGATTATCCACAGGGAACCTCACACAACCGATTATCCACATGGAAGCTCACACAACCGATTCTCCGTAGGGAACGTCACCGAACCGATTCTCCGTCGGGAACCTCACACAACCGATTATTGACGCGGAACCTCAGACATCCGATTATCCACAGGGAAAATCTCCCAAACGATTATCCACAGGGAGCCTCACACAACCGATTATCCACACAGAACCTCACACAACCGATTATCCACAGGGAACATCACACAACCGATTATCCACATGGAAGCTCACACAACCGATTATCGACAGGGAACCTCACACAACTGATTATCGACAGGGAACCTCACACAACCGATTATCTACAGGGAACCTCACAGAACCGATTATCCACGCGGAACCTCACACAACTGATTATCCACAGGGAACCTCACACAACCGATTATCCACATGGAAGCTCACACAACCGATTCTCCGTAGGGAACGTCACCGAACCGATTCTCCGTCGGGAACCTCACACAACCGATTATTGACGCGGAACCTCAGACATCCGATTATCCACAGGGAACCTCTCCTAAACGATTATCCACAGGGAGCCTCACACAACCGATTATCCACACACAACCTCACACAACCGATTATCCACAGGGAACATCACTCAACCGATTATCCACAGAGAACCTCACACAACCGATTATCCACAGGGAACCTCAAACAACCTATTGTCCACAGGGAACCTCACACAACCGATTATCAACACAGAACCTCACACAACTGATTATCGACAGGGAACCTCACACAACCGTTTATACACACGGAAACTGACACAACCGATTATCCACAGGGAACCTCACACAACCGATTATCAACACAGAACCTCACACAACCGATTATCCACAGGGAACCTCACACAACCGATTATCCACACGGAACCTCTCACAACCGAATATCCACAGGGATCCTCACACAACCGATTATTCGCGCGGAACCCCACACAACTGAATATCCACACAGAATCTCACACAACCGATTATCGACAGGGAACCTCACACAACCGATTATCCACAGGGAACAGCACTCAATCGATTATCCAAAGGGAACCTCACACAACCGATTATCCACATGGAAACTCACACAACTGAATATCTACACAGAACCTCACAGAACCGATTATCGACAGGGAACCTCACACAACCGATTGGGCACAGGGAACCTCATACAACCGATTATCCACTCGGAAACTAACACAATCGATTATCCACGCGGAACCGACACAACTGAATATCCACAGGGAACATCATATATCCGATTATCCACAGGGAGCCTCACACAACCGATTATCCACATGGAAGCTCACACAATCGATTCTCCGTAGGGAACGTCACCGAACCGATTCTCCGTCGGGAACCTCACCCAACCGATCATTGACGCGGAACCTCGGACATCCGATTATCCACAGGGAACCTCTCCCAAACGATTATCCACAGGGAACCTCACACAACCGATTATCCACTAAGAACCTCACACAACCGATTATCCACAGGGAACATCACACAACCGATTATCCACAGAGTACCTCTCACAAGTGACTATCCACAGGGAACTGCACACAACCGATTATCCACAGGGGACCTCACACAACCGATTATCGACACAGAACCTCACACAACCGATTATCCACAGGGAACCTCACACAACCGATTGTACACAGGGAACCTCATACAACCGATTATCTACACGGAACCGCACACAACTGAATATCCACAGGGAACAGCACCCAACCAATTATCCAGAAGGAGCCTCACACAACCGATTATTCATATGGAACCTCACACAACCGATTATCCACAGGGAACCTCACACATCCGATTATCCACAGGGAACCTCACACAACCGATTATCCACATGGAAGCTCACACAATCGATTCTCCGTAGGGAACGTCACCGAACCGATTCTCCGTCGGGAACCTCACACAACCGATTATTGATGCGGAACCTCAGACATCCGATAATCCACAGGGAACCTCTCCCAAACGATTATCCACAGGGAACCTCACACAACCGATTATCCACACAGAACCTCACACAACCGATTATCCACAGTGAACATCACACAACCGATTATCCACAGAGAACCTCACAGAACCGATTATCCACAGGGAACCTCAAACAACCTATTATCCACAGGGAACCTCACACAACCGACTATCCACGCGGAACCCCACACAACCGATTATCCACACAGAAACGCACCCACCCGATTCTCTACAGGGAACCGCAGCCAATGGATTATCCAGACGGAATTTCACACAATCGATTATACACGCGGAACCCCCAACAACCGATTATCCACAGGGAACCTCAGACAACCGTTTATCCACAGCGAACCTCACACAACCGATTATCCACACGGAAACTCACACAACCGATTACCCACAGGGTACCTCACACAAGTGATTATCCACAGGGAACAGCACACAACGGATTATCCACAGGGAACCTCACACAACCGATTATCGACACAGAACCTCACACAACCGATTATCCACAGGGAACCTCACACAACCGATTATCCACACGGAAAGGCACCCAACCGATTCTCTACAGGGAACCGCAGCCAATGGATTATCCAGACGGAACTTCACACAACCGATTATACACGCGGAACCCCCAACAACCGATTATCCACAGGGAGCAACGCGCAACCGACTATCCACAGGGAACCTCACACAACCGATTATCCACACAGAACCTCACACAACCGATTATCCACAGGGTACCTCACACAATCGATTATCCATGCGGAACCTCACACAACCGATTATCCGCAGGGAACATCACACAACCGATTATCCACAGAGAACCTCACTCAACCGATTATCCACAGGGAACCTCACACAACCGATTATCCACATGGAAGCTCACACAATCGATTCTCCGTAGGGAACGTCACCGAACCGATTCTCCGTCGGGAACCTCACCCAACCGATCATTGATGCGGAACCTCAGATACCCGATTATCCACAGGGATCCCCTCCCAAACGATTATCCACAGGGAACCTCACACAACCGATTATCCACAAAGAACCTCACACAACCGATTATGCACAGGGAACATCACACAACCGATTATCCACAGGGAACCTCACACAACCGATTATCCACAGGGAACCTCAAACAACCTATTATCCACAGGGAACCTCACACAACCGATTATCCACAGGGAACATCACACAACCGATTATCCACAGAGTACCTCTCACAAGTGACTATCCACAGGGAACTGCACACAACCGATTATCCACAGGGGACCTCACACAACCGATTATCGACACAGAACCTCACACAACCGATTATCCACAGGGAACCTCACACAACCGATTGTACACAGGGAACCTCATACAGCCGATTATCTACACGGAACCGCACACAACTGAATATCCACAGGGAACAGCACCCAACCAATTATCCAGAAGGAGCCTCACACAACCTATTATTCATATGGAACCTCACACAACCGATTATCCACAGGGAACCTCACACAACCGATTATCCGCAGGGAACATCACACAACCGATTATCCACAGAGAACCTCACTCAACCGATTATCCACAGGGAACCTCACACAACCGATTATCCACATGGAAGCTCACACAATCGATTCTCCGTAGGGAACGTCACCGAACCGATTCTCCGTCGGGAACCTCACCCAACCGATCATTGATGCGGAACCTCAGATACCCGATTATCCACAGGGATCCCCTCCCAAACGATTATCCACAGGGAACCTCACACAACCGATTATCCACAAAGAACCTCACACAACCGATTATGCACAGGGAACATCACACAACCGATTATCCACAGGGAACCTCACACAACCGATTATCTACAGGGAACCTCAAACAACCTATTATCCACAGGGAACCTCACACAACCGATTATCCACAGGGAACATCACACAACCGATTATCCACAGAGAACCTCACACAACCGATTATCCACGCGGAACCCCACACAACCGATTATCCACACAGAAACGCACCCACCCGATTCTCTACAGGGAACCGCAGCCAATGGATTATCCAGACGGAACTTCACACAATCGATTATACACGCGGAACCCCCAACAACCGATTATCCACAGGGAACCTCAGACAACCGTTTATCCACAGCGAACCTCACACAACCGATTATCCACACGGAACCTCACACAACCGATTATCCACAGGTTACCTCACACAAGTGATTATCCACAGGGAACTGCACACAACCGATTATCCACAGGGAACCTCACACAACCGATTATCGACACAGAACCTCACACAACCGATTATCCACAGGGAACCTCACACAACCGATTATCCACACGGAAAGGCACCCAACCGATTCTCTACAGGGAACCGCAGCCAATGGATTATCCAGACGGAACTTCACACAACCGATTATACACGCGGAACCCCCAACAACCGATTATCCACAGGGAACAACGGGCAACCGACTATCCACAGAGAACCTCACACAACCGATTATCCAGAGGGAATCCCAAACAACCGATTATCCACAGGGAACCTCACACAACCGATTATCCACGCGGAACCCCACACAACCGTTTATTCGCGCGGAACCCCACACAACTGAATATCCACACAGAATCTCACAGAACCGATTATCGACAGGGAACCTCACACAACCGATTATCCACAGGGAACAGCACTCAATCGATTATCCAAGGGGAACCTCACACAACCGATTATCCACATCGAAACTCACACAACTGAATATCTACACAGAACCTCACACAACCGATTATCGACAGGGAACCTCACACAACCGATTGTACACAGGGAACCTCATACAACCGATTATCTACACGGAACCGTACACAACCGAATATCCACATGGAACAGTACCCAACCAATTATCCAGAAGGAGCCTCACACAACCGATTATTCACATGGAACCTCTCACAACTGATTATCGACAGGGAACCTCACACAACTGATTATCGACAGGGAACCTCACACAACGGAATATCCACACAGAACCTACAAAACTGAATATCCACAGGGAACCTCACACAACCGATTATCTACAGGGAACCTCACACAACCGAATATCAACAGGGAACAGCACCCAATCGATTATCCACAGGTTACCTCACACAAGTGATTATCCACAGGGAACTGCACACAACCGATTATCCACACGGAAAGGCACCCAACCGATTCTCTACAGGGAACCGCAGCCAATGGATTATCCAGACGGAACTTCACACAACCGATTATACACCTGGAACCCCCAACAACCGATTATCCACAGGGAACAACGGGCAACCGACTATCCACAGAGAACCTCACACAACCGATTATCCACAGGGAATCTCAAACAACCGATTATCCACAGGGAACCTGACACAACCGATTATCTACGCGGAACCCCACACAACCGTTTATTCGCGCGGAACCCCACACAACTGAATATCCACACAGAATCTCACAGAACCGATTATCGACAGGGAACCTCACACAACCGATTATCCACAGGGAACAGCACTCAATTGATTATCCAAGGGGAACCTCACACAACCGATTATCCACATCGAAACTCACACAACTGAATATCTATACAGAACCTCACACAACCGATTAACGACAGGGAACCTCACACAACCGATTGTACACAGGGAACCTCATACAACCGATTACCTACACGGAACCGTACACAACCGAATATCCACATGGAACAGCACCCAACCGATTATCCAGAAGGAGCCTCACACAACCGATTATTCACATGGAACCTCTCACAACTGATTATCGACAGGGAACCTCACACAACTGATTATCGACAGGGAACCTCACACAACGGAATATCCACACAGAACCTACAAAACTGAATATCCACAGGGAACCTCACACAACCGATTATCCACAGGGAACAGCACCCAATCGATTATCCACAGGTAATCTCACACAACCGATTATCGACAGGGAACCTCACACAACCGATTATCGACAGGGAACCTCACACAACCGATTATCCACACAGAACCTACACAACTGAATATCCACAGGGAACCTTACACATCCGATTATCCACAGGGAACATCACACAACCGATTATCCACACAGAAACGCACCCACCCGATTCTCTACAGGGAACCGCAGCCAATGGATTATCCAGACGGAACTTCACACAATCGATTATACACGCGGAACCCCCAACAACCGATTATCCACAGGGAACCTCAGACAACCGTTTATCCACAGCCAACCTCACACAACCGATTATCCACACGGAACCTCACACAACCGATCATCCACAGGTTACCTCACACAAGTGATTATCCACAGGGAACTGCACACAACCGATTATCCACAGGGAACCTCACACAACCGATTATACACACAGAACCTCACACAACCGATTATCCACAGGGAACCTCACACAACCGATTATCCACACGGAAAGGCACCCAACCGATACTCTACAGGGAACCGCAGCCAATGGATTATCCAGACGGAACTTCACACAGCCGAGTATACACGCGGAACCCCCAACAACCCATTATCCACAGGGAGCAACGCGCAACCGACTATCCACAGGGAACCTCACACAATCGATTATCCACACAGAACCTCACACAACCGATTATCCACAGGGTACCTCACACAATCGATTATCCATGCGGAACCTCACACAACCGATTATCCGCAGGGAACATCACACAACCGATTATCCACAGAGAACCTCACTCAACCGATTAGCCACAGGGAACCTCACACAACCGATTATCCACATGGAAGCTCACACAATCGATTCTCCGTAGGGAACGTCACCGAACCGATTCTCCGTCGGGAACGTCACCCAACCGATCATTGACGCGGAACCTCAGATACCCGATTATCCACAGGGAACATCACACAACCGATTATCCACAGGGAACCTCACACAACCGATTATCCACAGGGAACCTCAAACAACCTATTCTCCACAGGGAACCTCACACAACCGATTATCCACAGGGAACATCACACAACCGATTATCCACAGAGAACCTCACACAACCGATTATCCACGCGGAACCCCACACAACCGATTATCCACACAGAAACGCACCCACCCGATTCTCTACAGGGAACCGCAGCCAATGGATTATCCAGACGGAACTTCACACAATCGATTATACACGCGGAACCCCCAACAACCGATTATCCACAGGGAACCTCAGACAACCGTTTATCCACAGCGAACCTCACACAACCGATTATCCACACGGAACCTCACACAACCGATTACCCACAGGTTACCTCACACAAGTGATTATCCACAGGGAACTGCACACAACCGATTATCCACAGGGAACCTCACACAACCGATTATCGACACAGAACCTCACACAACCGATTATCCACAGGGAACCTCACACAACCGATTATCCACACGGAAAGGCACCCAACCGATTCTATACAGGGAACCGCAGCCAATGGATTATCCAGACGGAACTTCACACAACCGATTATACACGCGGAACCCCCAACAACCGATTATCCACAGGGAACAACGGGCAACCGACTATCCACAGAGAACCTCACACAACCGATTATCCACAGGGAACCTCACACAACCGATTATCCACGCGGAACCCCACACAACCGTTTATTCGCGCGGAACCCCACACAACTGAATATCCACACAGAATCTCACAGAACCGATTATCGACAGGGAACCTCACAGAACCGATTATCCACAGGGAACAGCACTCAATCGATTATCCAAGGGGAACCTCACACAACCGATTATCCACATCGAAACTCACACAACTGAATATCTACACAGAACCTCACACAACCGGTTATCGACACGGAACCTCACACAACCGATTGTACACAGGGAACCTCATACAACCGATTATCTACACGGAACCGTACAAAACCGAATATCCACATGGAACAGCACCCAACCAATTATCCAGAAGGAGCCTCACACAACCGATTATTCACATGGAACCTCTCACAACTGATTATCGACAGGGAACCTCACACAACTGATTATCGACAGGGAACCTCACACAACCGATTATCCACACAGAACCTACACAACTGAATATCCACAGGGAACCTTACACATCCGATTATCCACAGGGAACCTCACACAACTGATTATCGACATGGAAGCTCACACAACCGATTCTCCGTAGGGAACGTCACCGAACCGATTCTCCGTCGGGAACCTCACACAACCGACTATTGACGCGGAACCTCAGACATCCGATTATCCACAGGGATGCTCTCCGAAACGATTATCCACAGGGACCCACACACAACTGATTATCCACACAGAACCTCACACAACCGACTATCCACAGGGAACATCACACAACCGATTATCCACAGAGAACCTCACACAACCGATTTTCCACAGGGAACCTCAAACAACCGATTATCCACAGGGAACCTCACACAACCGATTATCCACGCGGAACCCCACAAAAGTGATTACCCACACAGAAACGCACCCAACCGATTCTCTGCAGGAAACCGCAGCCAATGGATTAACCAGACGGAACTTCACACAATCGATTATACACGTGGAACCCCAAACAACTGATTGTCCACAGGGAACCTCAGAGGACCGTTTATCCACAGCGAACCTCACACAACCGATTATCCACACGGAACCTCACACAACCGATTATCCACAGGGAACATCACACAAGTGATTATACACAGGGAACTGCACACAACCGATTATCCACACGGAACCTCACACAACCGATTATGAACACAGAACCTCACACAACCGGTTATGCACACGGAAACGCACGTAACTGATTCTCTACAGGGAACCGCAGCCAACAGATTATCTACACGGAAACTCACACAACCCATTATCCACAGGGAACCTCACACAACCGATTATCCACAGGGAACAACGGGCAACCGACTATCCACAGAGAACCTCACACAACCGATTATCCACAGGGAATCTCAAACAACCGATTATCCACAGCGAACCTCACACAACCGATAATCCACGCGGAACCCCACACAACCGTTTATTCGCGCGGAACCCCACACAACTGAATATCCACACAGAATCTCACAGAACCGATTATCGACAGGGAACCTCACACAACCGATTATCCACAGGGAACAGCACTCAATCGATTATCAAAGGGGAACCTCACACAATCGATTATCCATGCGGAACCTCACACAACCGATTATCCGCAGGGAACATCACACAACCGATTATCCACAGAGAACCTCACTCAACCGATTATCCACAGGGAACCTCACACAACCGATTATCCACATGGAAGCTCACACAATCGATTCTCCGTAGGGAACGTCACCGAACCGATTCTCCGTCGGGAACCTCACCCAACCGATCATTGACGCGGAACCTCAGATACCCGATTATCCACAGGGATCCTCTCCCAAACGATTATCCACAGGGAACCTCACACAACCGATTATCCACAAAGAACCTCACACAACCGATTATCCACAGGGAACATCACACAACCGATTATCCACAGGGAACCTCACACAACCGATTATCCACAGGGAACCTCAAACAACCTATTATCCACAGGGAACCTCACACAACCGATTATCCACAGGGAACATCACACAACCGATTATCCACAGAGAACCTCACACAACCGATTATCCACGCGGAACCCCACACAACGGATTATCCACACAGAAACACACCCACCCGATTCTCTACAGGGAACCGCAGCCAATGGATTATCCAGACGGAACTTCACACAATCGATTATACACGCGGAACCCCCAACAACCGATTATCCACAGGGAACCTAAGACAACCGTTTATCCACAGCGAACCTCACACAACCGATTATCCACACGGAACCTCACACAACCGATTATCCACAGGTTACCTCACACAAGTGATTATCCACAGGGAACTGCACACAACCGATTATCCACAGGGAACCTCACACAACCGATTATCGACACAGAACCTCACACAACCGATTATCCACAGGGAACCTCACACAACCGATTATCCACACGGAAAGGCACCCAACCGATTCTCTACAGGGAACCGCAGCCAATGGATTATCCAGACGGAACTTCACACAACCGATTATACACGCGGAACCCCCAACAACCGATTATCCACAGGGAACAACGGGCAACCGACTATCCACAGAGAACCTCACACAACCGATTATCCACAGGGAATCTCAAACAACCGATTATCCACAGGGAACCTCACACAACCGATTATCCACGCGGAACCCCACACAACCGTTTATTCGCGCGGAACCCCACACAACTGAATATCCACACAGAATCTCACAGAACCGATTATCGACAGGGAACCTCACACAACCGATTATCCACAGGGAACAGCACTCAATCGATTATCCAAGGGGAACCTCACACAACCGATTATCCACATCGAAACTCACACAACTGAATATCTACACAGAACCTCACACAACCGATTATCGACAGGGAACCTCACACAACCGATTGTACACAGGGAACCTCATACAACCGATTATCTACACGGAACCGTACACAACCGAATATCCACATGGAACAGCACCCAACCAATTATCCAGAAGGAGCCTCACACAACCGATTATTCACATGGAACCTCTCACAACTGATTATCGACAGGGAACCTCACACAACTGATTATCGACAGGGAACCTCACACAACGGAATATCCACACAGAACCTACAAAACTGAATATCCACAGGGAACCTCACACAACCGATTATCTACGGGGAACCTCACACAACCGAATATCCAAGCGGAACTTCACACAACCGATTATCCACGTGGAACCTCACACAACCGATTATCCACAGGGAACAGCACCCAATCGATTATCCACAGGTAATCTCACACAACCGATTATCGACAGGGAACCTCACACAACCGATTATCCACAGGGAACCTCACACAACCGATTATCCACACAGAACCTACACAACTGAATATCCACAGGGAACCTTACACATCCGATTATCCACAGGGAACCTCACACAACCGATTATCCACATGGAAGCTCACACAACCGATTGTACACAGGGAACCTCATACAACCGATTATCTACACGGAACCGTACAAAACCGAATATCCACATGGAACAGCACCCAACCAATTATCCAGAAGGAGCCTCACACAACCGATTATTCACATGGAACCTCTCACAACTGATTATCGACAGGGAACCTCACACAACTGATTATCGACAGGGAACCTCACACAACCGATTATCCACACAGAACCTACACAACTGAATATCCACAGGGAACCTTACACATCCGATTATCCACAGGGAACCTCACACAACCGATTATCCACATGGAAGCTCACACAACCGATTCTCCGTAGGGAACGTCACCGAACCGATTCTCCGTCGGGAACCTCACACAACCGATTATTGACGCGGAACCTCAGACATCCGATTATCCACAGGGATGCTCTCCGAAACGATTATCCACAGGGACCCACACACAACTGATTATCCACACAGAACCTCACACAACCGACTATCCACAGGGAACATCACACAACCGATTATCCACAGAGAACCTCACACAACCGATTTTCCACAGGGAACCTCAAACAACCGATTATCCACAGGGAACCTCACACAACCGATTATCCACGCGGAACCCCACAAAACCGATTACCCACACAGAAACGCACCCAACCGATTCTCTGCAGGAAACCGCAGCCAATGGATTAACCAGACGGAACTTCACACAATCGATTATACACGTGATACCCCAAACAACTGATTATCCACAGGGAACCTCAGAGGACCGTTTATCCACAGCGAACCTCACACAACCGATTATCCACACGGAACCTCACACAACCGATTATCCACAGGGAACATCACACAAGTGATTATACACAGGGAACTGCACACAACCGATTATCCACACGGAACCTCACACAACCGATTATGAACACAGAACCTCACACAACCGGTTATGCACACGGAAACGCACGTAACTGATTCTCTACAGGGAACCGCAGCCAACAGATTATCTACACGGAAACTCACACAACCGATTATCCACAGGGAACATCACACAACCGATTATCCACAGAGAACCTCACTCAACCGATTATCCACAGGGAACCTCACACAACCGATTATCCACATGGAAGCTCACACAATCGATTCTCCGTAGGGAACGTCACCGAACCGATTCTCCGTCGGGAACCTCACCCAACCGATCATTGACGCGGAACCTCAGATACCCGATTATCCACAGGGATCCTCTCCCAAACGATTATCCACAGGGAACCTCACACAACCGATTATCCACAAAGAACCTCACAGAACCGATTATCCACAGGGAACATCACACAACCGATTATCCACAGAGAACCTCACACAACCGATTATCCACAGGGAATCTCAAACAACCGATTATCCACAGCGAACCTCACACAACCGATAATCCACGCGGAACCCCACACAACCTTTTATTCGCGCGGAACCCCACACAACTGAATATCCACACAGAATCTCACAGAACCGATTATCGACAGGGAACCTCACACAACCGATTATCCACAGGGAACAGCACTCAATCGATTATCCAAGGGGAACCTCACACAATCGATTATCCATGCGGAACCTCACACAACCGATTATCCGCAGGGAACATCACACAACCGATTATCCACAGAGAACCTCACTCAACCGATTATCCACAGGGAACCTCACACAACCGATTATCCACATGGAAGCTCACACAATCGATTCTCCGTAGGGAACGTCACCGAACCGATTCTCCGTCGGGAACCTCACCCAACCGATCATTGACGCGGAACCTCAGATACCCGATTATCCACAGGGATCCTCTCCCAAACGATTATCCACAGGGAACCTCACACAACCGATTATCCACAAAGAACCTCACACAACCGATTATCCACAGGGAACATCACACAACCGATTATCCACAGGGAACCTCACACAACCGATTATCCACAGGGAACCTCAAACAACCTATTATCCACAGGGAACCTCACACAACCGATTATCCACAGGGAACATCACACAACCGATTATCCACGCGGAACCCCACACAACCGATTATCCACACAGAAACGCACCCACCCGATTCTCTACAGGGAACCGCAGCCAATGGATTATCCAGACGGAACTTCACACAATCGATTATACACGCGGAACCCCCAACAACCGATTATCCACAGGGAACCTAAGACAACCGTTTATCCACAGCGAACCTCACACAACCGATTATCCACACGGAACCTCACACAACCGATTATCCACAGGTTACCTCACACAAGTGATTATCCACAGGGAACTGCACACAACCGATTATCCACAGGGAACCTCACACAACCGATTATCGACACAGAACCTCACACAACCGATTATCCACAGGGAACCTCACACAACCGATTATCCACACGGAAAGGCACCCAACCGATTCTCTACAGGGAACCGCAGCCAATGGATTATCCAGACGGAACTTCACACAACCGATTATACACGCGGAACCCCCAACAACCGATTATCCACAGGGAACAACGGGCAACCGACTATCCACAGAGAACCTCACACAACCGATTATCCACAGGGAATCTCAAACAACCGATTATCCACAGGGAACCTCACACAACCGATTATCCACGCGGAACCCCCAACAACCGATTATCCACAGGGAACCTAAGACAACCGTTTATCCACAGCGAACCTCACACAACCGATTATCCACACGGAACCTCACACAACCGATTATCCACAGGTTACCTCACACAAGTGATTATCCACAGGGAACTGCACACAACCGATTATCCACAGGGAACCTCACACAACCGATTATCGACACAGAACCTCACACAACCGATTATCCACAGGGAACCTCACACAACCGATTATCCACACGGAAAGGCACCCAACCGATTCTCTACAGGGAACCGCAGCCAATGGATTATCCAGACGGAACTTCACACAACCGATTATACACGCGGAACCCCCAACAACCGATTATCCACTGGGAACAACGGGCAACCGACTATCCACAGAGAACCTCACACAACCGATTATCCACAGGGAATCTCAAACAACCGATTATCCACAGGGAACCTCACACAACCGATTATCCACGCGGAACCCCACACAACCGTTTATTCGCGCGGAACCCCACACAACTGAATATCCACACAGAATCTCACAGAACCGATTATCGACAGGGAACCTCACACAACCGATTATCCACAGGGAACAGCACTCAATCGATTATCCAAGGGGAACTTCACACAACCGATTATCCACATCGAAACTCACACAACTGAATATCTACACAGAACCTCACACAACCGATTATCGACAGGGAACCTCACACAACCGATTGTACACAGGGAACCTCATACAACCGATTATCTACACGGAACCGTACACAACCGAATATCCTCATGGAACAGCACCCAACCAATTATCCAGAAGGAGCCTCACACAACCGATTATTCACATGGAACCTCTCACAACTGATTATCGACAGGGAACCTCACACAACTGATTATCAACAGGGAACCTCACACAACGGAATATCCACACAGAACCTACAAAACTGAATATCCACAGGGAACCTCACACAACCGATTATCTACGGGGAACCTCACACAACCGAATATCCAAGCGGAACTTCACACAACCGATTATCCACGTGGAACCTCACACAACCGATTATCCACAGGGAACAGCACCCAATCGATTATCCACAGGTAATCTCACACAACCGATTATCGACAGGGAACCTCACACAACCGATTATCGACAGGGAACCTCACACAACCGATTATCCACACAGAACCTACACAACTGTATATCCACAGGGAACCTTACACATCCGATTATCCACAGGGAACCTCACACAACCGATTATCCACATGGAAGCTCACACAACCGATTCTCCGTAGGGAACGTCACCGAACCGATTCTCCGTCGGGAACCTCACACAACCGATTATTGACGCGGAACCTCAGACATCCGATTATCCACAGGGATCCTCTCCGAAACGATTATCCACAGGGACCCACACACAACTGTTTATCCACACAGAACCTCACACAACCGACTATCCACAGGGAACATCACACAACCGATTATCCACAGAGAACCTCACACAACCGATTATCCACAGGGAACCTCAAACAACCGATTATCCACAGGGAACCTCACACAACCGATTATCCACGCGGAACCCCACAAAACCGATTACCCACACAGAAACGCACCCAACCGATTCTCTGCAGAAAGCCGCAGCCAATGGATTAACCAGACGGAACTTCACACAATCGATTATACACGTGGAACCCCAAACAACTGATTATCCACAGGGAACCTCAGACGACCGTTTATCCACAGCGAACCTCACACAACCGATTATCCACACGGAACCTCACACAACCGATTATCCACAGGGTACCTCACACAAGTGATTATACACAGGGAACTGCACACAACCGATTATCCACACGGAACCTCACACAACCGATTATGAACACAGAACCTCACACAACCGGTTATGCACACGGAAACGCACGTAACTGATTCTCTACAGGGAACCGCAGCCATCGGATTATCTACACGGAAACTCACACAACCCATTATCCACAGCGAACCTCACACAACCGATTATCCACAGGGAACCTCAAACAACCTATTATCCACAGAGAACCTCACACAACCGATTATCCACGCGGAACCCCACACAACCGATTATCGACAGGGAACCTCACACAACCGATTATCCACACAGAACGTACAAAACTGAA
Source organism: Mobula birostris (assembly GCF_030028105.1). Classification (NCBI taxonomy): domain Eukaryota; kingdom Metazoa; phylum Chordata; class Chondrichthyes; order Myliobatiformes; family Myliobatidae; genus Mobula; species Mobula birostris. The sequence continues at coordinate 111,999,084 of NC_092377.1, forward strand.
TATCCACAGGGAACCTCACACATCCGATTATCGACAGGGAACCTCACACAACCGATTATCCACAGGGCACCTCACACAATCGATTATCCATGCAGAACCTCACACAACCGATTATCCACAGGGAACAGCACCCAATCGATTATCCACAGGTAACCTCACACAACCGTTTATCCACAGCGAACCTCACTCAACCGATTATCCACGCGGAACCTCACACAACCGATTATCCACAGGGAACCTCACACAACCGATTATCCACATGGAAGCTCACACAACCGATTATTCACAGGGAACCTCACACAACCAATTATCCACATGGAAGCTCACACAACCGATTCTCCGTAGGGAACGTCACCGAACCGATTCTCCGTCGGGAACCTCACACAACCGATTATTGACGCGGAACCTCAGACATCCGATTATCCACAGGGTACCTCTCCCAAACGATTATCCACAGGGAGCCTCACACAACCGATTATCCACAGGGAAAATCACACAACCGATTATCCACAGAGAACCTCACACAACCGATTATCCACAGGGAACCTCAAACAACCTATTATCCACAGGGAACCTCACACAACCGATTATCCACGCGGAATCCCACACAACCGATTATCCACACAGAAACGCACCCACCTGATTCTCTACAGGGAACCGCAGCCAATTGATTATCCAGACGGACCTTCACACAACCGATTATCCACAGGGAACCTCACACAACCGATTATCGACACAGAACCTCACACAACCGATTATCCACACGGAAACTCACACAACCGATTATCCACAGGTTACCTCACACAAGTGATTATCCACACGGAAAGGCACCCAACCGATTCTCTACAGGGAACAGCAGCCAATGGATTATCCAGACGGAACTTCACACAACCGATTATACACGCGGAACCCCCAACAACCGATTATCCACAGGGAACCTCAGACAACCGTTTATCCACAGCGAACCTCACACAACCGATTATCCACACGGAACCTCACACAACCGATTATCCACAGGGAACCTCACACAACCGATTATCCACACAGAACCTCACACAACCGATTATCCACAGGGTACCTCACACAATCGATTATACACGCGGAACCCCCAAGAACCGATTATCCAGAGGGAACCTCAGACAACCGTTTATCCACAGCGAACCTCACACAACCGATTATCCACAGGGTACCTCACACAAGTGGTTATCCACAGGGAACTGCACACAACCGATTATCCACACAGAACCTCACACAACCGATTATCCACATGGAAACTCACACAACTGAATATCTACAGAGAACCTCACACAACCGATTATCGACAGGGAACCTCACACAACCGATTGTACACAGGGAACCTCATACAACCGATTATCTACACGGAACCGTACACAACCGAATATCCACATGGAACAGCACCCAACCAATTATCCAGAAGGAGCCTCACACAACCGATTATTCACATGGAACCTGTCACAACTGATTATCGACAGGGAACCTCACACAACTAATTATCGACAGGGAACCTCACACAACGGATTATCCACACAGAAGCTACAAAACTGAATATCCACAGGGAACCTCACACAACCGATTATCTACAGGGAAACAGACACAACCGAATATCCACGCGGAACTTCACACAACCGATTATCCACGTGGAACCTCACACAACCGATTATCCACAGGGAACAGCACACAATCGATTATCCACAGGTAATCTCACAGAACCGATTATCGACAGGGAACCTCACACAACCGATTATCGACACGGAAACTCACACAACCGATTATCCACAGGGTACCTCACACAAGTGATTATCCACACGGAAAGGCACCCAACCGATTCTCTACAGGGAACAGCAGCCAATGGATTATCCAGACGGAACTTCACACAACCGAATATACACACGGAACCCCCAACAACTGATTATCCACAGGGAACCTCACACAACCGATTATCCACAGGGAACCTCACACAACCGATTATCCACACAGAACCTCGCACAACCGATTATCCACAGGGTACCTCACACAATCGATTATACACGCGGAACCCCCAACAACCGATTATCCAGAGGGAACCTCAGACAACCGTTTATCCACAGCGAACCTCACACAACCGATTATCCACAGGGAACCTCACACAACCGATTATCCACACAGAACCTCACACAACCGATTATCCACAGGGTACCTCACACAATCGATTATACACGCGGAACCCCCAACAACCGATTATCCAGAGGGAACCTCAGACAACCGTTTATCCACAGCGAACCTCACACAACCGATTATCCACACGGAACCTCACACAACCAATTATCCACAGGGTACCTCACACAAGTGGTTATCCACAGGGAACTGCACACAACCGATTGTACACAGGGAACCTCATACAACCGATTATCCACTCGGAACCTCACACAATCGATTATCCACGCGGAACCTACACAACTGAATATCCACAGGGAACCTCATATATCCGATTATCCACAGGGAACCTCACACAACCAATTATCCACATGGAAGCTCACACAACCGATTCTCCGCAGGGAACGTCACCGAACCGATTCTCCGTCGGGAACCTCACCCAACCGATTATTGACGCGGAAGCTCAGATATCCGATTATCCACAGGGAACCTCTCCCAAACGATTATCCACAGAGAACCTCACACAACCAATTATCTGCAAAGAACCTCACACAACCGATTATCCACAGGTAACATCACAGAACCTATTATCCACAGAGAACCTCACACAACCGATTATCCACAGGGAACCTCAAACAACCTATTATCCACAGGGAACCTCACACAACCGATTATCCACAGGGAACATCACACAACCGATTATCCACAGAGAACCTCACACAACCGATTATCCACGCGGAACTCCACACAACCGATTATCCACACAGAAACGCACCCACCCGATTCTCTACAGGGAACCGCAGCCAATGGATTATCCAGACGGAACTTCACACAATCGATTATACACGCGGAACCCCCAACAACCGATTATCCACAGGGTACCTCACACAAGTGGTTATCCACAGGGAACTGCACACAACCGATTATCCACAGGGAACCTCACACAACCGATTATCCACACAGAACCTCACACAACCGAATATCCACAAGGAACCTCACACAACCGATTATCTACACGGAACCTCACACAACCGATTATCCACAGGGAACCTCAAACAACCGATTATCCACACGGAACCTCACACAACCGATTATCCACAGGGAACCTCACACAACCGATAATACACACGGAACCTCACACAACCGATTATCCACAGGGAACCTCACACAACCGATTAGTCGCGCGGAACACCACACAGCTGTATATCCACACAGAATCTCACACAACCGATTATCGACAGGGAACCTCACAGAACCGATTATCCACAGGGAACCTCACACAACCGATTATCCACACGGAAAGGCACCCAACCGATTCTCTACAGGGAACCGCAGCCAATGGATTATCCAGACGGAACTTCACACAACCGATTATACACGCGGAACCCCCAACAACCGATTATCCACAAGGAACAACGGGCAACCGACTATCCACAGGGACCCTCACACAACCGATTATCCACATAGAACCTCACACAACCGATTATCCACAGAGAACCTCACACAACCGATTATCCACGCGGAACCCCACACAACCGATTATTCGCGCGGAACCTCACACAACTGAATATCCACACAGAATCTCACAGAACCGATTATCGACAGGGAATCTCACACAACCGATTATCCACATGGAAACTCACACAACTGAATATCTACACAGAACCTCACACAGCCGATTATCGACAGGGAACCTCACACAACCGATTGTACACAGGGAACCTCATACAACCGATTATCTACACGGAACCGTACACAACCGAATATCCACATGGAACAGCACCCAGCCAATTATCCAGAAGGAGCCTCACACAACCGATTATTCACATGGAACCTCTCACAACTGATTATCGACAGGGAACCTCACACAACTGATTATCGACAGGGAAACTCACACAACGGATTATCCGCACAGAATCTACAGAACTGAATATCCACAGGGAACCTCACACAACCGATTATCTACAGGGAAACTCACACAACCGAATATCCCCGCGGAACTTCACACAACCGATTATCCACGTGGAACCTCACACAACCGATTATCCACAGGGTACAGCACCCAATCGATTATCCACAGGTAATCTCACACAACCGATTATCGACAGGGAACCTCACACAACCGATTATCGACAGGGAACCTCACACAACCGATTATCCACACAGAACCTACACAACTGAATATCCACAGGGAACCTCACACATCCGATTATCCACAGGGAACCTCACACAACCGATTATCCACATGGAAGCTCACACAACCGATTCTCCGTAGGGAACGTCACCGAACCGATTCTCCGTCGGGAACCTCACACAACCGATTATTGACGCGGAACCTCAGACATCCGATTATCCACAGGGAACCACTCCGAAACGATTATCCACAGGGACCCTCACACAACTGATTATCCACACAGAACCTCACACAACCGATTATCCACAGGGAACATCACACAACCGATTATCCACAGAGAACCTCACACAACCGATTATCCACAGGGAACCTCAAACAACCTATTATCCACAGGGAACCTCACACAACCGATTATCCACGCGGAACCCACAAAACCGATTATCCACACAGAAGCGCACCCAACCGATTCTCTGCAAGAAACCGCAGCCAATGGATTAACCAGACGGAACTTCACACAATCGATTATACACGTGGAACCCCCAACAACTGATTATCCACAGGGAACCTCAGACGACCGTTTATCCACAGCGAACCTCACACAACCGATTATCCAGACGGAACCTCACACAACCGATTATCCACAGGGTACCTCACACAACCGATTTTCCACACGGAAGCTCACACTACCGATTATCCACAGGGAACCTCAAACAACAGATTATCGACAGGGAACCTCACACAACCGATTATCCACACAGAACGTACAAAACTGAATATCCACAGGGAACCTCACACAACCGATTATCTACAGGGAACCTCACACAACCGATTATCCACGAGGAGCCTTACACAACCGATTATCCACACGGAAAGGCACCCAACCGATTCTCTACAGGGAATCGCAGCCAATGGATTATCCAGACGAAACTTCACACAACCGATTATACACGCGGAACCCCCAACAACCGATTATCCACAGGGAACAACGGGAACCGACTATCCACAGGGAACCTCACACAACCGATTATCCACATGGAACCTCACACAACCGATTATCCACAGAGAACCTCACAAAACCGATTATCCACAGGGAATCTCAAACAACCGATTATCCACAGGGAACCTCACACAACCGATTATCCACGCGGAACCCCACACAACCGATTATCCACAGGGAACCTCATACAACCGATTATCTACACAGAACCGTACACAACCGAATATCCACTTGGAACAGCACCCGACCAATTATCCAGAAGGAGCCTCACACAACCGATTATTTAGATGGAACCTCTCACAACTGATTATCGACAGGGAACCTCACACAACTGATTATCGACAGGGAACCTCACACAACGGTTTATCCACACAAAACCTACAAAACTGAATATCCACAGGGAACCTCACACAACCGATTATCTCCAGGGAACCTCACACAACCGAATATCCACGCGGAACTTCACACAACCGATTATCCACGCGGAACCTCACACAACCGATTATCCACAGGGAACAGCACCCAATCGATTATCCACAGGTAATCTCACACAACCGATTATCGACAGGGAACCTCACACAACCGATTATCGACAAGGAACGTCACACAACCGATTATCCACACAGAACCTACACAACTGAATATCCACAGGGAACCTCACACATCCGATTATCCACAGGGAACCTCACACAACCGATTATCCACATGGATGCTCACACAGCCGATTCTCCGTAGGGAACGTCACCGAACCGATTCTCCGTCGGGAACCTCACACAACCGATTAAAGACGCGGAACCTCAGACATCCGATTATCCACAGGGAACCTCTCCGAAACGATTATCCACAGGGACCCTCACACAACCGATTATCCACACAGAACCTCACACAACCGATTATCCACAGGGAACATCACACAACCGATTATCCACAGAGAAACTCACACAACCGATTATCCACAGGGAACCTCAAACAACCGATTATCCACAGGGAACCTCACACAACCGATTATCCACGCGGAACCCCACAAAACCGATTATCCACACAGAAACGCACCCAACCGATTCTCTGCAGGAAACCACAGCCAATGGATTAACCGGACGGAACTTCACACAATCGATTATACACGTGGAACCCCCAACAACTGATTATCCACAGGGAACCTCAGACGACCGTTTATGCACAGCGAACCTCACACAACCGATTATCCACACGGAACCTCACACAACCGATTATCCACAGGGTACCTCACACAACTGATTATCCACAGGGAACAGCACTCAATCGATTATCCAAAGGGAACCTCACACAACCGATTATCCACATGGAAACTCACACAACTGAATATCTACAGAGAACCTCACACAACCGATTATCGACAGGGAACCTCACACAACCGATTGTACACAGGGAACCTCATACAACCGATTATCTACACGGAACCGTACACAACTGAATATCCACAGGGAACCTCACACATCCGATTATCCACAGGGAACCTCACACAACCGATTATCCACATGGAAGCTCACACAACCGATTCTCCGTAGGGAACGTCACCGAACCGATTCTCCGTCGGGAACCTCACACAACCGATTATTGACGCGGAACCTCAGATATCCGATTATCCACAGGGAACCTCTCCGAAACGATTATCCACAGGGACCCTCACACAACTGATTATCCACACAGAACCTCACACAACCGATTATCCACAGGGAACATCACACAACCGACTATCCACAGAGAACCTCACACAACCGATTATCCACAGGGAACCTCAAACAACCTATTATCCACAGGGAACCTCACACAACCGATTATCCACGCGGAACCCCACAAAACCGATTATCCACACAGAAACGCACCCAACCGATTCTCTGCAGGAAACCGCAGCCAATGGATTAACCAGACGGAACTTTACACAATCGATTATACACGTGGAACCCCCAACAACTGATTATCCACAGGGAACCTCAGACGACCGTTTATCCACAGCGAACCTCACACAACCGATTATCCACACGGAACCTCACACAACTGAATATCCACATGGTACCTCACACAACCGATTATCCACTGGGAACTGCACACAACCGATTATGAACACAGAACCACACACAACCGGTTATCCACACAGAAACGCACGTAACTGATTCTCTACAGGGAACCGCAGCCAACGGATTATCTACACGGAAACTCACACAACCCATTATCCACAGGGAACCTCACACAACCGATTATCCACACGGGAACTCACACAACCGATTATCCACAGGGAACCTCAAACAACAGATTATCGACAGGGAACCTCACACAACCGATTATCCACACAGAACCTACAAAACTGAATATCCACAGGGAACCTCACACAACCGATTATCTACAGGGAACCTCACACAACCGATTATCCACGCGGAGCCTCACACAACCGATTATCCACACGGAAAGGCACCCAACCGATTCTCTACAGGGAACCGCAGCCAATGGATCATCCAGACGGAACTTCACACAACCGATTATACACGTGGAACCCCCAACAACCGATTACCCACAGGGAACAACGGGCAACCTACTATCCACAGGGAACCTCACACAACTGATTATCCACATGGAACCTCACACAACCGATTATCCACAGAGAACCTCACACAACCGATTATCCACAGGGAATCTCAAACAACTGATTATTCACAGGGAACCTCACACAACCGATTATCCACGCGGAACCCCACACAACCGATTATTCGCGCGGAACCCCACACAACTGAATATCCACACAGAATCTCACAGAACCGATTATCGACAGGGAACCTCCAACAACCGATTATCCACAGGGAACAGCACTCAATCGATTATCCAAAGGGAACCTCACACAACGGATTATCCATATGGAAACTCACACAACTGAATATCTACACAGAACCTCACACAACCGATTATCGACAGGGAACCTCACACAACCGATTGTACACAGGGAACCTCATACAACCGATTATCTACACGGAACCGTACACAAACGAATATCCACATGGAACAGCACCCAACCAATTATCCAGAAGGAGCCTCACACAACCGATTATTCACATGGAACCTCTCACAACTGATTATCGACAGGGAACCTCACACAACTGATTATCGACAGGGAACCTCACACAACGGTTTATCCACACAGAACCTACAAAACTGAATATCCACAGGGAACCTCACACAACCGATTATCTACAGGGAACCTTACACAACCGAATATCCACGCGGAACTTCACACAACCGATTATCCACGCGGAACCTCACACAACCGATTATCCACAGGGAACAGCACCCAATCGATTATCCACAGGTAATCTCACACAACCGATTATCGACAGGAAACCTCACACAACCGATTATCGACAGGAAACCTCACACAACCGATTATCGACAGGGAACCTCACACAACCGATTATCGACAAGGAACCTCACACAACCGATTATCCACAGGGAACCTCATACAACCGATAATCTACACGGAACCGTACACAACCGAATATCCACATGGAACAGCACCCAACCAATTATCCAGAAGGAGCCTCACACAACCGATTATTCACATGGAACCTCTCACAACTGATTATCGACAGGGAACCTCACACAACGGTTTATCCACACAGAACCTACAAAACTGAATATCCACAGGGAACCTCACACAACCGATTATCTACAGGGAAACTTACACAACCGAATATCCACGCGGAACTTCACACAACCGATTATCCACAGGGAACAGCACCCAATCGATTATCCACAGGTAATCTCACACAACCGATTATCGACAGGGAACCTCACACAACCGATTATCGACAAGTAACCTCACACAACCGATTATCCACAGGGAACCTCACACAACCGATTATCCACAGGGAACCTCACACAACCGATTATCCACATGGAAGCTCACAGAACCGATTCTCCGTAGGGAACGTCACCGAACCGATTCTCCGTCGGGAACCTCACACAACCGATTATTGACGCGGAACCTCAGACATCCGATTATCCACAGGGAACCTCTCCGAAACGATTATCCACACAGAACCTCACACAACCGATTATCCACAGGGAACCTCAAACAACCGATTATCCACAGGGGACCTCACACAACCGATTATCCACGCGGAACCCCACAAAACCGATTATCCACACAGAAACGCACCCAACCGATTCTCTGCAGGAAACCGCAGCCAATGGATTAACCAGACGGAACTTCACACAATCGATTATACACGTGGAACCCCCAACAACTGATTATCCACAGGGAACCTCAGACGACCGTTTATCCACAGCGAACCTCACACAACCGATTATTCACACGGAACCTCACACAACCGATTATCCACAGGGTACCTCACACAACCGATTATCCACAGGGAACAGCACTCAATCGATTATCGAAAGGGAAGCTCACACAACCGATTATCCACATGGAAACTCACACAACTGAATATCTACACAGAACCTCACACAACCGATTATCGACAGGGAACCTCACACAACCGATTGTACACAGGGAACCTCATACAACCGATTATCTACACGGAACCGTACACAACCGAATATCCACATGGAACAGCACCCAACCGAATATCCACATGGAACAGCACCCAACCAATTATCCAGAAGGAGCCTCACACAACCGATTATCCACAGGGAACCTCACACAACCGATTATTCGCGCGGAACACCACACAACTGAATATCCACACAGAATCTCACACAACCGATTATCGACAGGGAACCTCACACAACTGATTATCCACAGGGAACAGCACTCAATCGATTATCCACGCGGAACCTCACACAACCAATTATCCACAGGGAACAGCACCCAATCGATTATCCACAGGTAACCTCAAACAACCGATTATCGACAGGCAACCTCACACAACCGATTATCCACACAGAACCTACACAACTGAATATCCACAGGGAACCTCATATATCCGATTATCCACAGGGAAACTCACACAACCGATTATCCACATGGAAGCTCACACAACCGATTCTCCGTAACGAACGTCACCGAACCGATTCTCCGTCGGGAACCTCACCCAACCGATTATTGACGCGGAACCTCAGATATCCGATTATGAACAGGGAACCTCACACAACCGATTATCCACACAGAACCTCACACAACCGATAATCCACAGGGAACATCACACAACCGATTATCCACAGAGAACGTCACACAACCGATTATCAACATGGAAACTCACACAACTGAATATCTACACAGAACCTCACACAACCGATTATCGACAGGGAACCTCACACAACCGATTGTACACAGGGAACCTCATACAACCGATTATCTACACGGAACCGTACACAACCGAATATCCACATGGAACAGCACCCAACCAATTATCCAGAAGGAGCCTCACACAACCGATTATTCACATGGAACCTCTCACAACTGATTATCGACAGGGAACCTCACACAACTGATTATCTACAGGGAACCTCACATAACCGATTATCCACGCGGAACCTCACACAACCGATTATCCACGCGGAACAGCACCCAATCGATTATCCACAGGAAACCTCACACAACCGATTATCCACATGGAAGCTCACACAACTGATTCTCCGAAGGGAACGTAACCGAAACAATTCTCCGTCGGGAACCTCACACAACCGATTATTGACGCAGAACCTCAGACATCCGATTATCCACAGGGAACCTCTCCGAAACGATTATCCACAGGGACACTCACACAACTGATTATCCACACAGAACCTCACACAACCGATTATCCACAGGGAACGTCACACAACCGATTATCCACACAGAACCTCACACAACCGATTATCCAGAGGGAACCTCACACAACCGATTATCCACGCGGAACCCCACACAACCGATTATCCACACAGAAACGCACCCTACCGATTCGCTGCAGGAAACCGCAGCCAATGGATTATCCAGACGGAACTTCACACAATCGATTATACACGTGGAACCCCCAACAACTGATTATCCACAGGGAACCTCAGACGACTGTTTATCCACAGCGAACCTCACACAACCGATTATCCACACAGAACCTCACACAACCGATTATCCACAGGTTACCTCACACAAGTGATTATCCACAGGGAACTGCACACAACCGATTATCCACAGGGAACCTCACACTACCGATTATCCTCACGGAACCTCACACAACCGATTATGAACACAGAACCTCACACAACCGGTTATCCACACGGAAACGCACGTAACTGATTCTCTACAGGGAACCGCAGCCAACGGATTATCTACACGGAAACTCACACAACCCATTATCCACAGGGAACCTCACACAACCGATTATCCACACGGAAACTCACACAACCGATTATCCACAGGAAACCTCAAACAACAGATTATCGATAGGGAACCTCACACAAGCGATTATCCACACAGAACCTACAAAACTGAATATCCACAGGGAACCTCACACAACCGATTATCTACAGGGAACCTCACACAACCGATTATCCACACGGAAAGGCACCCAACCGATTCTCTACAGGGAACCGCAGCCAATGGATTATCCAGACGGAACTTCACACAACCGATTATACACGCGGAACCCCCAACAACCGATTATCCACAGGGACCCTCACACAACCGATTATCCACGTGGAACCTCACACAACCGATTATCCACATGGCACCTCAAACAATCTATTATCCATGCAGAACCTCACACAACCGATTATTGACGCGGAACCTCAGACATCCGATTATCCACAGGGAACCTCTCCCAAACGATTATCCACAGGGAGCCTCACACAACCGATTATCCACACAGAACCTCACACAACCGATTATCCACAGGGAACGTCACACAACCGATTATCCACAGAGAACCTCACACAACCGATTATCGATAGGGAACCTCAAACAACCTATTATCCACAGGGAACCTCACACAACCGATTATCCACGCGGAATCCAACACAACCAATTATCCACACAGAAACGCACCCACCTGATTCTCTACAGGGAACCGCAGCCAATGGATTATCCTGATGGAACTTCACACAACCGATTATCCACAGGGAACCTCACACAACCGATTATCGACACAGAACCTCACACAACCGATTATCCACACGGAAACTCACACAACCGATTATCCACAGGGTACCTCACACAAGTGATTATCCACAGGGAACTGCACACAACCGATTATCCACAGGGAACCTCACACAACCGATTATCGACACAGAACCTCACACAACCGATTATCCACAGGGAACCTCACACAACCGATTATCGACACAGAACCTCACACAACCGATTATCCACAGGGAACCTCACACAACCGATTATCCACACGGAAAGTCACCCAACCCATTCTCTACAGGGAACCGCAGCCAATGGATTATCCAGACGGAACTTCACACAACCGATTATACACGCGGAACCCCCAACAACCGATTATCCACAGGGAACAACGCGCAACCGACTATCCACAGGGAACCTCACACAACCGATTATCCACACAGAACCTCACACAACTGATTATCCACAGGGTACCTCACACAATCGATTATACACGCGGAATCCCCAACAACCGATTATCCAGAGGGAACCTCAGACAACCGTTTATCCAGAGCGAACCTCACACAACCGATTATCCACACGGAACCTCACACAACTGATTATCCACAGGGTACCTCACACAACCGAATATCCACAGGGAACCTCACACAGCCGATTATCGACACAGAACCTCACACAACCGATTATCCACAGGGAACCTCACACAACCGATTATCCACACAGAACCTCACACAACCGATTATCCACAAGGAACCTCACACAACCGATTATCTACACGGAACCTCACACAACCGATTATCCACAGGGAACCTCACACAACCGATTATCCACACGGAACCTCACACAACCGATTATCCACAGGGAACCTCACACAACCGATTATTCGCGCGGAACACCACACAACTGAATATCCACACAGAATCTCACACAACCGATTATCGACAGGGAACCTCACACAACCGATTATCCTCAGGGAACAGCACTCAATCGATTATCCAAAGGGAACCTCACACAACCGATTATCCACATGGAAACTCACACAACTGAATATCTACACAGAACCTCAGAGAACCGATTATCGACAGGGAAACTCACACAACCGATTATCCACTCGGAACCTCACACAATCGATTATCCACGCGGAACCTACAAAACTGAATATCCACAGGGAACCTCACACAACCAATTATCGACAGGGAACCTCACACAACCAATTATCCACGCGGAACCTCACACAACCGATTATCCACAGGGCACCTCACACAATCGATTATCCATGCAGAACCTCACACAACCGATTATCCACAGGGAACAGCACCCAATCGATTATCCACAGGTAACCTGACACAACCGTTTATCCACAGCGAACCTCACACAACCGATTATCCACACGGAAACTCACACAACCGATTATCCACAGGGTACCTCACACAAGTGATTATCCACAGGGAACTGCACACAACCGATTGTACACAGGGAACCACATACAACCGATTATCTACACGGAACCGCACACAACTGAATATCCACAGGGAACAGCACCCAACCATTTATCCAGAAGGAGCCTCACACAACCGATTATTCACATGGAACCTCACACAATCGATTATCGACAGGGAACCTCACACAACTGATTATCGACAGGGAACCTCACACAACCGTTTATCCACACAGAACCTACAAAACTGAATATCCACAGGGAACCTCACACAACCGATTATCCACATGGAAGCTCACACAACCGATTCTCCGTAGGGAACGTCACCGAACCGATTCTCCGTCGGGATCCTCACACAATCGATTATTGACGCGGAACCTCAGACATCCGATTATCCACAGGGAACCTCTCCGAAACGATTATCCACAGGGAGCCTCACACAACCGATTATCCACACAGAACCTCACACAACCGATTATCCACATGGAAACTCACACAACTGAATATCTACACAGAACCTCAGAGAACCGATTATCGACAGGGAACGTCACACAACCGATTATCCACTCGGAACCTCACACAATCGATTATCCACGCGGAACCTACAAAACTGAATATCCACAGGGAACCTCACACAACCGATTATCGACAGGGAACCTCACACAACCGATTATCCACGCGGAACCTCACACAACCGATTATCCACAGGGCACCTCACACAATCGAGTATCCATGCAGAACCTCACACAACCGATTATCCACAGGAAACAGCACCCAATCGATTATCCACAGGTAACCTGACACAACCGTTTATCCACAGCGAACCTCACACAACCGATTATCCACACGGAAACTCACACAACCGATTATCCACAGGGTACCTCACACAAGTGATTATCCACAGGGAACTGCACACAACCGATTGTACACAGGGAACCACATACAACCGATTATCTACACGGAACCGCACACAACTGAATATCCACAGGGAACAGCACCCAACCAATTATCCAGAAGGAGCCTCACACAACCGATTATTCACATGGAACCTCACACAACCGATTATCGACAGGGAACCTCACACAACTGATTATCGACAGGGAACCTCACACAACCGATTATCCACACAGAACCTACAAAACTGAATATCCACAGGGAACCTCACACCACCGATTATCTACAGGGAACCTCACACAACCGATTATCCACATGGAACCTCACACAACTGAATATCCACAAGGAACCTCACACAACCGATTATCCACAGGGAACCTCACACAACCGATTATCCACATGGAAGCTCACACAACCGATTCTCCGTAGGGAACGTCACCGAACCGATTCTCCGTCGGGAACCTCACACAATCGATTATTGACGCGGAACCTCAGACATCCGATTATCCACAGGGAACCTCTCCCAAACGATTATCCACAGGGAGCCTCACACAACCGATTATCCACACTGAACCTCACACAACCGATTATCCACAGGGAACCTCACACAACCGATTATCGACACAGAACCTCACACAACCGATTATCCACAGGGAACCTCACACAACCGATTATCCACACGGAAAGTCACCCAACCCATTCTCTACAGGGAACCGCAGCCAATGGATTATCCAGACGGAACTTCACACAACCGATTATACACGCGGAACCCCCAACAACCGATTATCCACAGGGAACAACGCGCAACCGACTATCCACAGGGAACCTCACACAACCGATTATCCACACAGAACCTCACACAACTGATTATCCACAGGGTACCTCACACAATCGATTATACACGCGGAATCCCCAACAACCGATTATCCAGAGGGAACCTCAGACAACCGTTTATCCAGAGCGAACCTCACACAACCGATTATCCACACGGAACCTCACACAACTGATTATCCACAGGGTACCTCACACAACCGAATATCCACAGGGAACCTCACACAACCGATTATCGACACAGAACCTCACACAACCGATTATCCACAGGGAACCTCACACAACCGATTATCCACACAGAACCTCACACAACCGATTATCCACAAGGAACCTCACACAACCGATTATCTACACGGAACCTCACACAACCGATTATCCACAGGGAACCTCACACAACCGATTATCCACACGGAACCTCACACAACCGATTATCCACAGGGAACCTCACACAACCGATTATTCGCGCGGAACACCACACAACTGAATATCCACACAGAATCTCACACAACCGATTATCGACAGGGAACCTCACACAACCGATTATCCTCAGGGAACAGCACTCAATCGATTATCCAAAGGGAACCTCACACAACCGATTATCCACATGGAAACTCACACAACTGAATATCTACACAGAACCTCAGAGAACCGATTATCGACAGGGAAACTCACACAACCGATTATCCACTCGGAACCTCACACAATCGATTATCCACGCGGAACCTACAAAACTGAATATCCACAGGGAACCTCACACAACCAATTATCGACAGGGAACCTCACACAACCAATTATCCACGCGGAACCTCACACAACCGATTATCCACAGGGCACCTCACACAATCGATTATCCATGCAGAACCTCACACAACCGATTATCCACAGGGAACAGCACCCAATCGATTATCCACAGGTAACCTGACACAACCGTTTATCCACAGCGAACCTCACACAACCGATTATCCACACGGAAACTCACACAACCGATTATCCACAGGGTACCTCACACAAGTGATTATCCACAGGGAACTGCACACAACCGATTGTACACAGGGAACCCCATACAACCGATTATCTACACGGAACCGCACACAACTGAATATCCACAGGGAACAGCACCCAACCATTTATCCAGAAGGAGCCTCACACAACCGATTATTCACATGGAACCTCACACAATCGATTATCGACAGGGAACCTCACACAACTGATTATCGACAGGGAACCTCACACAACCGTTTATCCACACAGAACCTACAAAACTGAATATCCACAGGGAACCTCACACAACCGATTATCCACATGGAAGCTCACACAACCGATTCTCCGTAGGGAACGTCACCGAACCGATTCTCCGTCGGGATCCTCACACAATCGATTATTGACGCGGAACCTCAGACATCCGATTATCCACAGGGAACCTCTCCGAAACGATTATCCACAGGGAGCCTCACACAACCGATTATCCACACAGAACCTCACACAACCGATTATCCACATGGAAACTCACACAACTGAATATCTACACAGAACCTCAGAGAACCGATTATCGACAGGGAACGTCACACAACCGATTATCCACTCGGAACCTCACACAATCGATTATCCACGCGGAACCTACAAAACTGAATATCCACAGGGAACCTCACACAACCGATTATCGACAGGGAACCTCACACAACCGATTATCCACGCGGAACCTCACACAACCGATTATCCACAGGGCACCTCACACAATGGAGTATCCATGCAGAACCTCACACAACCGATTATCCACAGGAAACAGCACCCAATCGATTATCCACAGGTAACCTGACACAACCGTTTATCCACAGCGAACCTCACACAACCGATTATCCACACGGAAACTCACACAACCGATTATCCACAGGGTA
Organism: Mobula birostris; assembly: GCF_030028105.1. Classification (NCBI taxonomy): domain Eukaryota; kingdom Metazoa; phylum Chordata; class Chondrichthyes; order Myliobatiformes; family Myliobatidae; genus Mobula; species Mobula birostris. Next base: position 112,016,520 of record NC_092377.1, read on the forward strand.
CCTCACACAAGTGATTATCCACAGGGAACTGCACACAACCGATTGTACACAGGGAACCACATACAACCGATTATCTACACGGAACCGCACACAACTGAATATCCACAGGGAACAGCACCCAACCAATTATCCAGAAGGAGCCTCACACAACCGATTATTCACATGGAACCTCACACAACCGATTATCGACAGGGAACCTCACACAACTGATTATCGACAGGGAACCTCACACAACCGATTATCCACACAGAACCTACAAAACTGAATATCCACAGGGAACCTCACACCACCGATTATCTACAGGGAACCTCACACAACCGATTATCCACATGGAACCTCACACAACTGAATATCCACAAGGAACCTCACACAACCGATTATCCACAGGGAACCTCACACAACCGATTATCCACATGGAAGCTCACACAACCGATTCTCCGTAGGGAACGTCACCGAACCGATTCTCCGTCGGGAACCTCACACAATCGATTATTGACGCGGAACCTCAGACATCCGATTATCCACAGGGAACCTCTCCCAAACGATTATCCACAGGGAGCCTCACACAACCGATTATCCACACTGAACCTCACACAACCGATTATCCACAGGGAACATCACACAACCGATTATCCACAGAGAACCTCACACAACCGATTATCCACAGGGAACCTCAAACAACCTATTATCCACAGGGAACCTCACACAACCGATTATCCACGCGGAATCCCACACAACCGATTATCCACACAGAAACGCACCCACCTGATTCTCTACAGGGAACCGCAGCCAATGGATTATCCAGACGGAACTTCACACAACCGATTATCCAAAGGGAACCTCACACAACCGATTATCGACACAGAACCTCACACAACCCATTATCCACACGGAAACTCACACAACCGATTATCCACAGGGTACCTCACACAAGTGATTATCCACAGGGAACTGCACACAACCGATTATCCACAGGGAACCTCACACAACCGATTATCCACAGGGAACCTCACACAACCGATTATCGACACAGAACCTCACACATCCGATTATCCACAGGGAACCTCACACAACCGATTATCCACACCGAAAGGCACCCAACCGATTCTCTACAGGGAACCGCAGCCAATGAATTATTCAGACGGAACTTCACACAACCGATTATACAAGCGGAACACCCAACAACCGATTATCCACAGGGAACAACGCGCAACCGACTATCCACAGGGAACCTCACACAACCGATTATCCACACAGAACCTCACACAACCGATTATCCACACGGTACCTCACACAATCGATTATACACGCGGAACCCCCAACAACCGATTATCCAGAGGGAACCTCAGACAACCGTTTATCCACAGCGAACCTCACAGAACCGATTATCCACACGGAACCTCACACAACCGATTATCCACAGGGTACCTCACACAAGTGGTTATCCACAGGGAACTGCACACAACCGATTATCCACAGGGAATCTCACACAACCGATTATCGACACAGAACCTCACACAACCGATTATCCACAGGGAACCTCACACAACCAATTATCCACACGGAACCTCACACAACCGATTATCCACAAGGAACCTCACACAACCGATTATCCACAGGGAACCTCACACAACCGATTATTCGCGCGGAACACCACACAACTGAATATCCACACAGAATCTCACACAACCGATTATCGACAGGGAACCTCACACAACCGATTATCCACATGGAAACTCACACAACTGAATATCTACACAGAACCTCAGAGAACCGATTATCGACAGGGAACCTCATACAACCGATTATCCACTCGGAACCTCACACAATCGATTATCCACGCGGAACCTACACAACTGAATATCCAGAGGGAACCTCATATATCCGATTATCCACAGGGAACCTCACACAACCGATTATCCACATGGAAGCTCACACAACCGATTCTCCGCAGGGAACGTCACCGAACCGATTCTCCGACGGGAACCTCACCCAACCGATTATTGACGCGGAACCTCAGATATCCGATTATCCACAGGGAACCTCTCCCAAACGATTATCCACAGGGAACCTCACACAACCGATTATCCACAGAGAACCTCACACAACCGATTATCCACAGGGAACAGCACCCAATCGATTATCCACAGGAAACCTCACACAACCGATTATCCACATGGAAGCTCACACAACCGATTCTCCGAAGGGAACGTAACCGAAGCAATTCTCCGTCGGGAACCTCACACAACCGATTATTGATGCAGAACCTCAGACATCCGATTATCCACAGGGAACCTCTCCCAAACGATTATCCACAGGGAACCTCACACAACCGATTATCCACAGAGAACCTCACACAACCGATTATCCACAGGGAACAGCACCCAATCGATTATCCACAGGAAACCTCACACAACCGATTATCCACATGGAAGCTCACACAACCGATTCTCCGAAGGGAACGTAACCGAAGCAATTCTCTGTCGGGAACCTCACACAACCGATTATTGACGCAGAACCTCAGACATCCGATTATCCACAGGGAACCTCACACAACTGATTATCCACACAGAACCTCACACAACCGATTATCCACAGGGAACCTCACACAACCGATTATCCACGCGGAACCCCACACAACCGATTATCCACACAGAAACGCACCCTACCGATTCGCTGTAGGAAACCGCAGCCAATGGATTATCCAGACGGAACTTCACACAATCGATTATACACGTGGAACCCCCAACAACTGATTATCCACAGGGAACCTCAGACGACTGTTTATCCACAGCGAACCTCACACAACCGATTATCCACACAGAACCTCACACAACCGATTATACACACGGAACCTCACACAACCGATTATCCACAGGGAACCTCACACAACCGATTAGTCGCGCGGAACACCACACAGCTGTATATCCACACAGAATCTCACACAACCGATTATCGACAGGGAACCTCACAGAACCGATTATCCACAGGGAACCTCACACAACCGATTATCCACACGGAAAGGCACCCAACCGATTCTCTACAGGGAACCGCAGCCAATGGATTATCCAGACGGAACTTCACACAACCGATTATACACGCGGAACCCCCAACAACCGATTATCCACAAGGAACAACGGGCAACCGACTATCCACAGGGAACCTCACACAACCGATTATCCACATAGAATCTCACAGAACCGATTATCGACAGGGAATCTCACACAACCGATTATCCACATGGAAACTCACACAACTGAATATCTACACAGAACCTCACACAACCGATTATCGACAGGGAACCTCACACAACCGATTGTACACAGGGAACCTCATACAACCGATTATCTACACGGAACCGTACACAACCGAATATCCACATGGAACAGCACCCAGCCAATTATCCAGAAGGAGCCTCACACAACCGATTATTCACATGGAACCTCTCACAACTGATTATCGACAGGGAACCTCACACAACTGATTATCGACAGGGAAACTCACACAACGGATTATCCGCACAGAAGCTACAGAACTGAATATCCACAGGGAACCTCACACAACCGATTATCTACAGGGAAACTCACACAACCGAATATCCCCGCGGAACTTCACACAACCAATTATCCACGTGGAACCTCACACAACCGATTATCCACAGGGAACAGCACCCAACCGATTATCCACAGGTAATCTCACACAACCGATTATCGACAGGGAACCTCACACAACCGATTATCGACAGGGAACCTCACACAACCGATTATCCACACAGAACCTACACAACTGAATATCCACAGGGAACCTCACACATCCGATTATCCACAGGGAACCTCACACAACCGATTATCCACATGGAAGCTCACACAACCGATTCTCCGTAGGGAACGTCACCGAACCGATTCTCCGTCGGGAACCTCACACAACCGATTATTGACGCGGAACTTCAGACATCCGATTATCCACAGGGAACCTCTCCGAAACGATTATCCACAGGGACCCTCACACAACTGATTATCCACACAGAACCTCACACAACCGATTATCCACAGGGAACATCACACAACCGATTATCCACAGAGAACCTCACACAACCGATTATCCACAGGGAACCTCAAACAACCTATTATCCACAGGGAACCTCACACAACCGATTATCCACGCGGAACCCACAAAACCGATTATCCACACAGAAGCGCACCCAACCGATTCTCTGCAAGAAACCGCAGCCAATGGATTAACCAGACGGAACTTCACACAATCGATTATACACGTGGAACCCCCAACAACTGATTATCCACAGAGAAACTCAGACGACCGTTTATCCACAGCGAACCTCACACAACCGATTATCCACACGGAACCTCACACAACCGATTATCCACAGGGTACCTCACACAACCGATTATCCACACGGAAGCTCACACTACCGATTATCCACAGGGAACCGCAAACAACAGATTATCGACAGGGAACCTCACACAACCGATTATCCACACAGAACGTACAAAACTGAATATCCACAGGGAACCTCACACAACCGATTATCTACAGGGAACCTCACACAACCGATTATCCACGAGGAGCCTTACACAACCGATTATCCACACGGAAAGGCACCCAACCGATTCTCTACAGGGAATCGCAGCCAATGGATTATCCAGACGGAACTTCACACAACCGATTATACACGCGGAACCCCCAACAACCGATTATCCACAGGGAACAACGGGCAACCGACTATCCACAGGGAACCTCACACAACCGATTATCCACATGGAACCTCACACAACCGATTATCCACAGAGAACCTCACAAAACCGATTATCCACAGGGAATCTCAAACAACCGATTATCCACAGGGAACCTCACACAACCGATTATCCACGCGGAACCCCACACAACCGATTATCCACAGGGAACCTCATACAACCGATTATCTACACAGAACCGTACACAACCGAATATCCACTTGGAACAGCACCCGACCAATTATCCAGAAGGAGCCTCACACAACCGATTATTTAGATGGAACCTCTCACAACTGATTATCGACAGGGAACCTCACACAACTGATTATCGACAGGGAACCTCACACAACGGTTTATCCACACAAAACCTACAAAACTGAATATCCACAGGGAACCTCACACAACCGATTATCTCCAGGGAACCTCACACAACCGAATATCCACGCGGAACTTCACACAACCGATTATCCACGCGGAACCTCACACAACCGATTATCCACAGGGAACAGCACCCAATCGATTATCCACAGGTAATCTCACACAACCGATTATCGACAGGGAACCTCACACAACCGATTATCGACAAGGAACGTCACACAACCGATTATCCACACAGAACCTACACAACTGAATATCCACAGGGAACCTCACACATCCGATTATCCACAGGGAACCTCACACAACCGATTATCCACATGGATGCTCACACAGCCGATTCTCCGTAGGGAACGTCACCGAACCGATTCTCCGTCGGGAACCTCACACAACCGATTAAAGACGCGGAACCTCAGACATCCGATTATCCACAGGGAACCTCTCCGAAACGATTATCCACAGGGACCCTCACACAACCGATTATCCACACAGAACCTCACACAACCGATTATCCACAGGGAACATCACACAACCGATTATCCACAGAGAAACTCACACAACCGATTATCCACAGGGAACCTCAAACAACCGATTATCCACAGGGAACCTCACACAACCGATTATCCACGCGGAACCCCACAAAACGATTATCCACACAGAAACGCACCCAACCGATTCTCTGCAGGAAACCACAGCCAATGGATTAACCAGACGGAACTTCACACAATCGATTATACACGTGGAACACCCAACAACTGATTATCCACAGGGAACCTCAAACGACCGTTTATCCACAGCGAACCTCACACAACCGATTATCCACAGGGAACCTCACACAACCGATTATCCACAGGGTACCTCACACAACTGATTATCCACAGGGAACAGCACTCAATCGATTATCCAAAGGGAACCTCACACAACCGATTATCCACATGGAAACTCACACAACTGAATATCTACAGAGAACCTCACACAACCGATTATCGACAGGGAACCTCACACAACCGATGGTACACAGGGAACCTCATACAACCGATTATCTACACGGAACCGTACACAACCGAATATCCACATGGAACAGCACCCAACCGATTATCCAGAAGGAGCCTCACACAACCGATTATTCACATGGAACCTGTCACAACTGATTATCGACAGGGAACCTCACACAACTGATTATCGACAGGGAACCTCACACAACGGATTATCCACACAGAAGCTACAAAACTGAATATCCACAGGGAACCTCACACAACCGATTATCTAGAGGGAAACTCACACAACCGAATATCCACGCGGAACTTCACACAACCGATTATCCACGTGGAACCTCACACAACTGAATATCCACATGGAAGCTCACACAACCGATTATCCACAGGGAACCTCATACAACCGATTATCTACACGGAACCGTACACAACCGAATATCCACTTGGAACAGCACCCGACCAATTATCCAGAAGGAGCCTCACACAACCGATTATTTAGATGGAACCTCTCACAACTGATTATCGACAGGGAACCTCACACAACTGATTATCGACAGGGAACCTCACACAACGGTTTATCCACACAAAACCTACAAAACTGAATATCCACAGGGAACCTCACACAACCGATTATCTACAGGGAACCTCACACAACCGAATATCCACGCGGAACTTCACACAACCGATTATCCACGCGGAACCTCACACAACCGATTATCCACAGGGAACAGCACCCAATCGATTATCCACAGGTAATCTCACACAACCGATTATCGACAGGGAACCTCACACAACCGATTATCGACAAGGAACGTCACACAACCGATTATCCACACAGAACCTACACAACTGAATATCCACAGGGAACCTCACACATCCGATTATCCACAGGGAACCTCACACAACCGATTATCCACATGGATGCTCACACAGCCGATTCTCCGTAGGGAACGTCACCGAAGCGATTCTCCGTCGGGAACCTCACACAACCGATTAAAGACGCGGAACCTCAGACATCCGATTATCCACAGGGAACCTCTCCGAAACGATTATCCACAGGGACCCTCACACAACCGATTATCCACACAGAACCTCACACAACCGATTATCCACAGGGAACATCACACAACCGATTATCCACAGAGAAACTCACACAACCGATTATCCACAGGGAACCTCAAACAACCGATTATCCACAGGGAACCTCACACAACCGATTATCCACGCGGAACCCCACAAAACCGATTATCCACACAGAAACGCACCCAACCGATTCTCTGCAGGAAACCGCAGCCAATGGATTAACCAGACGGAACTTCACACAATCGATTATACACGTGGAACCCCCAACAACTGATTATCCACAGGGAACCTCAGACGACCGTTTATGCACAGCGAACCTCACACAACCGATTATCCACACGGAACCTCACACATTCGATTATCCAAAGGGAACCTCACACAACCGATTATCCACATGGAAACTCACACAACTGAATATCTACAGAGAACCTCACACAACCGATTATCGACAGGGAACCTCACACAACCGATTGTACACAGGGAACCTCATACAACCGATTATCTACACGGAACCGTACACAACTGAATATCCACAGGGAACCTCACACATCCGATTATCCACAGGGAACCTCACACAACCGATTATCCACATGGAAGCTCACACAACCGATTCTCCGTAGGGAACGTCACCGAACCGATTCTCCGTCGGGAACCTCACACAACCGATTATTGACGCGGAACCTCAGATATCCGATTATCCACAGGGAACCTCTCCGAAACGATTATCCACAGGGACCCTCACACAACTGATTATCCACACAGAACCTCACACAACCGATTATCCACAGGGAACATCACACAACCGACTATCCACAGAGAACCTCACACAACCGATTATCCACAGGGAACCTCACACAACCGATTATCCACTGGGAACTGCACACAACCGATTATGAACACAGAACCACACACAACCGGTTATCCACACAGAAACGCACGTAACTGATTCTCTACAGGGAACCGCAGCCAACGGATTATCTACACGGAAACTCACACAACCCATTATCCACAGGGAACCTCACACAACCGATTATCCACACGGAAACTCACACAACCGATTATCCACAGGGAACCTCAAACAACAGATTATCGACAGGGAACCTCACACAACCGATTATCCACACAGAACCTACAAAACTGAATATCCACAGGGAACCTCACACAACCGATTATCTACAGGGAACCTCACACAACCGATTATCCACGCGGAGCCTCACACAACCGATTATCCACACGGAAAGGCACCCAACCGATTCTCTACAGGGAACCGCAGCCAATGGATCATCCAGACGGAACTTCACACAACCGATTATACACGCGGAACCCCCAACAACCGATTACCCACAGGGAACAACGGGCAACCTACTATCCACAGGGAACCTCACACAACTGATTATCCACATGGAACCTCACACAACCGATTATCCACAGAGAACCTCACACAACCGATTATCCACAGGGAATCTCAAACAACTGATTATTCACAGGGAACCTCACACAACCGATTATCCACGCGGAACCCCACACAACCGATTATTCGCGCGGAACCCCACACAACTGAATATCCACACAGAATCTCACAGAACCGATTATCGACAGGGAACCTCACACAACCGATTATCCACATGGAAACTCACACAACTGAATATCTACACAGAACCTCACACAACCGATTATCGACAGGGAACCTCACACAACCGATTGTACACAGGGAACCTCATACAACCGATTATCTACACGGAACCGTACACAAACGAATATCCACATGGAACAGCACCCAACCAATTATCCAGAAGGAGCCTCACACAACCGATTATTCACATGGAACCTCTCACAACTGATTATCGACAGGGAACCTCACACAACTGATTATCGACAGGGAACCTCACACAACGGTTTATCCACACAGAACCTACAAAACTGAATATCCACAGGGAACCTCACACAACCGATTATCTACAGGGAACCTTACACAACCGAATATCCACGCGGAACATCACACAACCGATTATCCACGCGGAACCTCACACAACCGATTATCCACATGAACAGCACCCAATCGATTATCCACAGGTAATCTCACACAACCGATTATCGACAGGAAACCTCACACAACCGATTATCGACAGGAAACCTCACACAACCGATTATCGACAGGGAACCTCACACAACCGATTATCGACAAGGAACCTCACACAACCGATTATCCACAGGGAACCTCATACAACCGATAATCTACACGGAACCGTACACAACCGAATATCCACATGGAACAGCACCCAACCAATTATCCAGAAGGAGCCTCACACAACCGATTATTCACATGGAACCTCTCACAACTGATTATCGACAGGGAACCTCACACAACGGTTTATCCACACAGAACCTACAAAACTGAATATCCACAGGGAACCTCACACAACCGATTATCTACAGGGAAACTTACACAACCGAATATCCACGCGGAACTTCACACAACCGATTATCCACAGGGAACAGCACCCAATCGATTATCCACAGGTAATCTCACACAACCGATTATCGACAGGGAACCTCACACAACCGATTATCGACAAGGAACCTCACACAACCGATTATCGACAGGGAACCTCACACAACCGATTATCGACAAGGAACGTCACACAACCGATTATCCACACAGAACCGACACAACTGAATATCCACAGGGAACCTCACACATCCGATTATCCACAGGGAACCTCACACAACCGATTATCCACATGGATGCTCACACAGCCGATTCTCCGTAGGGAACGTCACCGAACCGATTCTCCGTCGGGAACCTCACACAACCGATTAAAGACGCGGAACCTCAGACATCCGATTATCCACAGGGAACCTCTCCGAAACGATTATCCACAGGGACCCTCACACAACCGATTATCCACACAGAACCTCACACAACCGATTATCCACAGGGAACATCACACAACCGATTATCCACAGAGAAACTCACACAACCGATTATCCACAGGGAACCTCAAACAACCGATTATCCACAGGGAACCTCACACAACCGATTATCCACGCGGAACCCCACAAAACCGATTATCCACACAGAAACGCACCCAACCGATTCTCTGCAGGAAACCGCAGCCAATGGATTAACCAGACGGAACTTCACACAATCGATTATACACGTGGAACCCCCAACAACTGATTATCCACAGGGAACCTCAGACGACTGTTTATGCACAGCGAACCTCACACAACCGATTATCCACACGGAACCTCACACAACCGATTATCCACAGGGTACCTCACACAACTGATTATCCACAGGGAACAGCACTCAATCGATTATCCAAAGGGAACCTCACACAACCGATTATCCACATGGAAACTCACACAACTGAATATCTACAGAGAACCTCACACAACCGATTATCGACAGGGAACCTCACACAACCGATTGTACACAGGGAACCTCATACAACCGATTATCTACACGGAACCGTACACAACTGAATATCCACAGGGAACCTCACACATCCGATTATCCACAGGGAACCTCACACAACCGATTATCCACATGGAAGCTCACACAACCGATTCTACGTAGGGAACGTCACCGAACCGATTCTCCGTCGGGAACCTCACACAACCGATTATTGACGCGGAACCTCAGATATCCGATTATCCACAGGGAACCTCTCCGAAACGATTATCCACAGGGACCCTCACACAACTGATTATCCACACAGAACCTCACACAACCGATTATCCACAGGGAACCTCAAACAACCGACTATCCACAGAGAACCTCACACAACCGATTATCCACGCGGAACCCCACAAAACCGATTATCCACACAGAAACGCACCCAACCGATTCTCTGCAGGAAACAGCAGCCAATGGATTAACCAGACGGAACTTTACACAATCGATTATACACGTGGAACCCCCAACAACTGATTATCCACAGGGAACCTCAGACGACCGTTTATCCACAGCGAACCTCACACAACCGATTATCCACACGGAACCTCACACAACTGAATATCCACAGGGTACCTCACACAACCGATTATCCACTGGGAACTGCACACAACCGATTATGAACACAGAACCACACACAACCGGTTATCCACACAGAAACGCACGTAACTGATTCTCTACAGGGAACCTCAGCCAACGGATTATCTACACGGAAACTCACACAACCCGTTATCCACAGGGAACCTCACACAACCGATTATCCACACGGGAACTCACACAACCGATTATCCACAAGGAACCTCAAACAACAGATTATCGACAGGGAACCTCACACAACCGATTATCCACACAGAACCTACAAAACTGAATATCCACAGGGAACCTCACACAACCTATTATCTACAGGGAACCTCACACAACCGATTATCCACGCGGAGCCTCACACAACCGATTATCCACACGGAAAGGCACCCAACCGATTCTCTACAGGGAACCGCAGCCAATGGATCATCCAGACGGAACTTCACACAACCGATTATCCACAGGGAACAACGGGCAACCTACTATCCACAGGGAACCTCACACAACTGATTATCCACATGGAACCTCACACAACCGATTATCCACAGAGAACCTCACACAACCGATTATCCACAGGGAATCTCAAACAACTGATTATTCACAGGGAACCTCACACAACCGATTATCCACGCGGAACCCCACACAACCGATTATTCGCGCGGAACCACACACAACTGAATATCCACACAGAATCTCACAGAACCGATTATCGACAGGGAACCTCACACAACCGATTATCCACAGGGAACAGCACTCAATCGATTATCCAAAGGGAACCTCACACAACCGGTTATCCACATGGAAACTCACACAACTGAATATCTACACAGAACCTCACACAACCGATTATCGACAGGGAACCTCACACAACCGATTGTACACAGGGAACCTCATACAACCGATTATCTACACGGAACCGTACACAAACGAATATCCACATGGAACAGCACCCAACCAATTATCCAGAAGAAGCCTCACACAACCGATTATTCACATGGAACCTCTCACAACTGATTATCGACAGGGAACCTCACACAACTGATTATCGACAGGGAACCTCACACAACGGTTTATCCACACAGAACCTACAAAACTGAATATCCACAGGGAACCTCACACAACCGATTATCTACAGGGAACCTTACACAACCGAATATCCACGCGGAACTTCACACAACCGATTATCCACGCGGAACCTCACACAACCGATTATCCACAGGGAACAGCACCCAATCGATTATCCACAGGTAATCTCACACAACCGATTATCGACAGGAAACCTCACACAACCGATTATCGACAGGAAACCTCACACAACCGATTATCGACAGGGAACCTCACACAACCGATTATCGACAAGGAACCTCACACAACCGATTATCCACAGGGAACCTCATACAACCGATAATCTACACGGAACCGTACACAACCGAATATCCACATGGAACAGCACCCAACCAATTATCCAGAAGGAGCCTCACACAACCGATTATTCACATGGAACCTCTCACAACTGATTATCGACAGGGAACCTCACACAACGGTTTATCCACACAGAACCTACAAAACTGAATATCCACAGGGAACCTCACACAACCGATTATCTACAGGGAAACTTACACAACCGAATATCCACGCGGAACTTCACACAACCGATTATCCACAGGGAACAGCACCCAATCGATTATCCACAGGTAATCTCACACAACCGATTATCGACAGGGAACCTCACACAACCGATTATCGACAAGGAACCTCACACAACCGATTATCCACAAAGAACCTACACAACTGAATATCCACAGGGAACCTCACACATCCGATTATCCACAGGGAACCTCACACAACCGATTATCCACATGGAAGCTCACAGAACCGATTCTCCGTAGGGAACGTCACCGAACCGATTCTCCGTCGGGAACCTCACACAACCGATTATTGACGCGGAACCTCAGACATCCGATTATCCACAGGGAACATCACACAACCGATTATCCACGCGGAACCCCACACAACCGATTATCCACACAGAAACGCACCCACCCGATTCTCTACAGGGAACCGCAGCCAATGGATTATCCAGACGGAACTTCACACAATCGATTATACACGCGGAACCCCCAACAACCGATTATCCACAGGGAACCTAAGACAACCGTTTATCCACAGCGAACCTCACACAACCGATTATCCACACGGAACCTCACACAACCGATTATCCACAGGTTACCTCACACAAGTGATTATCCACAGGGAACTGCACACAACCGATTATCCACAGGGAACCTCACACAACCGATTATCGACACAGAACCTCACACAACCGATTATCCACAGGGAACCTCACACAACCGATTATCCACACGGAAAGGCACCCAACCGATTCTCTACAGGGAACCGCAGCCAATGGATTATCCAGACGGAACTTCACACAACCGATTATACACGCGGAACCCCCAACAACCGATTATCCACAGGGAACAACGGGCAACCGACTATCCACAGAGAACCTCACACAACCGATTATCCACAGGGAATCTCAAACAACCGATTATCCACAGGGAACCTCACACAACCGATTATCCACGCGGAACCCCACACAACCGTTTATTCGCGCGGAACCCCACACAACTGAATATCCACACAGAATCTCACAGAACCGATTATCGACAGGGAACCTCACACAACCGATTATCCACAGGGAACAGCACTCAATCGATTATCCAAGGGGAACCTCACACAACCGATTATCCACATCGAAACTCACACAACTGAAAATCTACACAGAACCTCACACAACCGATTATCGACAGGGAACCTCACACAACCGATTGTACACAGGGAACCTACAAAACTGAATATCCACAGGGAACCTCACACAACCGATTATCTACAGGGAACCTCACACAACCGAATATCCAAGCGGAACTTCACACAACCGATTATCCACGTGGAACCTCACACAACCGATTATCCACAGGGAACAACGGGCAACCGACTATCCACAGAGAACCTCACACAACCGATTATCCACAGGGAATCTCAAACAACCGATTATCCACAGCGAACCCCACACAACCGTTTATTCGCGCGGAACCCCACACAACTGAATATCCACACAGAATCTCACAGAACCGATTATCGACAGGGAACCTCACACAACCGATTATCCACAGGGAACAGCACTCAATCGATTATCCAAGGGGAACCTCACACAACCGATTATCCACATCGAAACTCACACAACTGAAAATCTACACAGAACCTCACACAACCGATTATCGACAGGGAACCTCACACAACCGATTGTACACAGGGAACCTACAAAACTGAATATCCACAGGGAACCTCACACAACCGATTATCTACAGGGAACCTCACACAACCGAATATCCAAGCGGAACTTCATACAACCGATTATCCACGTGGAACCTCACACAACCGATTATCCACAGGGAACAACGGGCAACCGACTATCCACAGAGAACCTCACACAACCGATTATCCACAGGGAATCTCAAACAACCGATTATCCACAGCGAACCCCACACAACCGTTTATTCGCGCGGAACCCCACACAACTGAATATCCACACAGAATCTCACAGAACCGATTATCGACAGGGAACCTCACACAACCGATTATCCACAGGGAACAGCACTCAATCGATTATCCAAGGGGAACCTCACACAATCGATTATCCATGCGGAACCTCACACAACCGATTATCCGCAGGGAACATCACACAACCGATTATCCACAGAGAACCTCACTCAACCGATTATCCACAGGGAACCTCACACAACCGATTATCCACATGGAAGCTCACACAATCGATTCTCCGTAGGGAACGTCACCGAACCGATTCTCCGTCGGGAACCTCACCCAACCGATCATTGACGCGGAACCTCAGATACCCGATTATCCACAGGGATCCTCTCCCAAACGATTATCCACAGGGAACCTCACACAACCGATTATCCACAAAGAACCTCACACAACCGATTATCCACAGGGAACATCACACAACCGATTATCCACAGGGAACCTCACACAACCGATTATCCACAGGGAACCTCAAACAACCTATTATCCACAGGGAACCTCACACAACCGATTATCCACAGGGAACATCACACAACCGATTATCCACAGAGAACCTCACACAACCGATTATCCACGCGGAACCCCACACAACCGATTATCCACACAGAAACGCACCCACCCGATTCTCTACAGGGAACCGCAGCCAACGGATTATCCAGACGGAACTTCACACAATCGATTATACACGCGGAACCCCCAACAACCGATTATCCACAGGGAACCTAAGACAACCGTTTATCCACAGCGAACCTCACACAACCGATTATCCACATGGAACCTCACACAACCGATTATCCACAGGTTACCTCACACAAGTGATTATCCACAGGGAACTGCACACAACCGATTATCCACAGGGAACCTCACACAACCGATTATCGACACAGAACCTCACACAACCGATTATCCACAGGGAACCTCACACAACCGATTATCCACACGGAAAGGCACCCAACCGATTCTCTACAGGGAACCGCAGCCAATGGATTATCCAGACGGAACTTCACACAACCGATTATACACGCGGAACCCCCAACAACCGATTATCCACAGGGAACAACGGGCAACCGACTATCCACAGAGAACCTCACACAACCGATTATCCACAGGGAATCTCAAACAACCGATTATCCACAGGGAACCTCACACAACCGATTATCCACGCGGAACCCCACACAACCGTTTATTCGCGCGGAACCCCACACAACTGAATATCCACACAGAATCTCACAGAACCGATTATCGACAGGGAACCTCACACAACCGATTATCCACAGGGAACAGCACTCAATCGATTATCCAAGGGGAACCTCACACAACCGATTATCCACATCGAAACTCACACAACTGAATATCTACACAGAACCTCACACAACCGATTATCGACAGGGAACCTCACACAACCGATTGTACACAGGGAACCTCATACAACCGATTATCTACACGGAACCGTACACAACCGAATATCCACATGGAACAGCACCCAACCAATTATCCAGAAGGAGCCTCACACAACCGATTATTCACATGGAACCTCTCACAACTGATTATCGACAGGGAACCTCACACAACTGATTATCGACAGGGAACCTCACACAACGGAATATCCACACAGAACCTACAAAACTGAATATCCACAGGGAACCTCACACAACCGATTATCTACGGGGAACCTCACACAACCGAATATCCAAGCGGAACTTCACACAACCGATTATCCACGTGGAACCTCACACAACCGATTATCCACAGGGAACAGCACCCAATCGATTATCCACAGGTAATCTCACACAACCGATTATCGACAGGGAACCTCACACAACCGATTATCGACAGGGAACCTCACACAACCGATTATCCACACAGAACCTACACAACTGAATATCCACAGGGAACCTTACACATCCGATTATCCACAGGGAACCTCACACAACCGATTATCCACATGGAAGCTCACACAACCGATTCTCCGTAGGGAACGTCACCGAACCGATTCTCCGTCGGGAACCTCACACAACCGATTATTGACGCGGAACCTCAGACATCCGATTATCCACAGGGATCCTCTCCGAAACGATTATCCACAGGGACCCACACACAACTGTTTATCCACACAGAACCTGACACAACCGACTATCCACAGGGAACATCACACAACCGATTATCCACAGAGAACCTCACACAACCGATTATCCACAGGGAACCTCAAACAACCGATTATCCACAGGGAACCTCACACAACCGATTATCCACGCGGAACCCCACAAAACCGATTACCCACACAGAAACGCACCCAACCGATTCTCTGCAGAAAGCCGCAGCCAATGGATTAACCAGACGGAACTTCACACAATCGATTATACACGTGGAACCCCAAACAACTGATTATCCACAGGGAACCTCAGACGACCGTTTATCCACAGCGAACCTCACACAACCGATTATCCACACGGAACCTCACACAACCGATTATCCACAGGGTACCTCACACAAGTGATTATACACAGGGAACTGCACACAACCGATTATCCACACGGAACCTCACACAACCGATTATGAACACAGAACCTCACACAACCGGTTATGCACACGGAAACGCACGTAACTGATTCTCTACAGGGAACCGCAGCCAACGGATTATCTACACGGAAACTCACACAACCCATTATCCACAGCGAACCTCACACAACCGATTATCCACAGGGAACCTCAAACAACCTATTATCCACAGAGAACCTCACACAACCGATTATCCACGCGGAACCCCACACAACCGATTATCGACAGGGAACCTCACACAACCGATTATCCACACAGAACGTACAAAACTGAATATCCACAGGGAACCTCACACATCCGATTATCGACAGGGAACCTCACACAACCGATTATCCACAGGGCACCTCACACAATCGATTATCCATGCAGAACCTCACACAACCGATTATCCACAGGGAACAGCACCCAATCGATTATCCACAGGTAACGTCACACAACCGTTTATCCACAGCGAACCTCACTCAACCGATTATCCACGCGGAACCTCACACAACCGATTATCCACAGGGAACCTCACACAACCGATTATCCACATGGAAGCTCACACAACCGATTATTCACAGGGAACCTCACACAACCAATTATCCACATGGAAGCTCACGCAACCGATTCTCCGTAGGGAACGTCACCGAACCGATTCTCCGTCGGGAACCTCACACAACCGATTATTGACGCGGAACCTCAGACATCCGATTATCCACAGGGAACCTCTCCCAAACGATTATCCACAGGGAGCCTCACACAACCGATTATCCACAGGGAACATCACACAACCGATTATCCACAGAGAACCTCACACAACCGATTATCCACAGGGAACCTCAAACAACCTATTATCCACAGGGAACCTCACACAACCGATTATCCACGCGCAATCCCACACAACCGATTATCCACACAGAAACGCACCCACCTGATTCTCTACAGGGAACCGCAGCCAATTGATTATCCAGACGGAACTTCACACAACCGATTATCCACAGGGAACCTCACACAACCGATTATACACACGGAACCTCACACAACCGATTATACACACGGAACCTCACACAACCGATTATCCACAGGGAACCTCACACAACCGATTAGTCGCGCGGAACACCACACAGCTGTATATCCACACAGAATCTCACACAACCGATTATCGACAGGGAACCTCACAGAACCGATTATCCACAGGGAACCTCACACAACCGATTATCCACACGGAAAGGCACCCAACCGATTCTCTACAGGGAACCGCAGCCAATGGATTATCCAGACGGAACTTCACACAACCGATTATACACGCGGAACCCCCAACAACCGATTATCCACAAGGAACAACGGGCAACCGACTATCCACAGGGAACCTCACACAACCGATTATCCACATAGAACCTCACACAACCGATTATCCACAGAGAACCTCACACAACCGATTATCCACGCGGAACCCCACACAACCGATTATTCGCGCGGAACCTCACACAACTGAATATCCACACAGAATCTCACAGAACCGATTATCGACAGGGAATCTCACACAACCGATTATCCACATGGAAA
Organism: Mobula birostris; assembly: GCF_030028105.1. NCBI lineage: Eukaryota > Metazoa > Chordata > Chondrichthyes > Myliobatiformes > Myliobatidae > Mobula > Mobula birostris. The sequence goes on from NC_092377.1 coordinate 112,035,479, forward strand.
CTCACACAACTGAATATCTACACAGAACCTCACACAACCGATTATCGACAGGGAACCTCACACAACCGATTGTACACAGGGAACCTCATACAACCGATTATCTACACGGAACCGTACACAACCGAATATCCACATGGAACAGCACCCAGCCAATTATCCAGAAGGAGCCTCACACAACCGATTATTCACATGGAACCTCTCACAACTGATTATCGACAGGGAACCTCACACAACTGATTATCGACAGGGAAACTCACACAACGGATTATCCGCACAGAATCTACAGAACTGAATATCCACAGGGAACCTCACACAACCGATTATCTACAGGGAAACTCACACAACCGAATATCCAAGCGGAACTTCACACAACCGATTATCCACGTGGAACCTCACACAACCGATTATCCACAGGGAACAGCACCCAATCGATTATCCACAGGTAATCTCACACAACCGATTATCGACAGGGAACCTCACACAACCGATTATCGACAGGGAACCTCACACAACCGATTATCCACACAGAACCTGCACAACTGAATATCCACAGGGAACCTCACACATCCGATTATCCACAGGGAACCTCACACAACCGATTATCCACATGGAAGCTCACACAACCGATTCTCCGTAGGGAACGTCACCGAACCGATTCTCCGTCGGGAACCTCACACAACCGATTATTGACGCGGAACCTCAGACATCCGATTATCCACAGGGAACCTCTCCGAAACGATTATCCACAGGGACCCTCACACAACTGATTATCCACACAGAACCTCACACAACCGATTATCCACAGGGAACATCACACAACCGATTATCCACAGAGAACCTCACACAACCGATTATCCACAGGGAACCTCACACAACCGATTATCCACGCGGAACCCACAAAACCGATTATCCACACAGAAGCGCACCCAACCGATTCTCTGCAAGAAACCGCAGCCAATGGATTAACCAGACGGAACTTCACACAATCGATTATACACGTGGAACCCCCAACAACTGATTATCCACAGGGAACCTCAGACGACCGTTTATCCACAGCGAACCTCACACAACCGATTATCCACACGGAACCTCACACAACCGATTATCCACAGGGTACCTCACACAACCGATTATCCACACGGAAGCTCACACTACCGATTATCCACAGGGAACCTCAAACAACAGATTATCGACAGGGAACGTCACACAACCGATTATCCACACAGAACGTACAAAACTGAATATCCACAGGGAACCTCACACAACCGATTATCTACAGGGAACCTCACACAACCGATTATCCACGAGGAGCCTTACACAACCGATTATCCACACGGAAAGGCACCCAACCGATTCTCTACAGGGAATCGCAGCCAATGGATTATCCAGACGGAACTTCACACAACCGATTATACACGCGGAACCCCCAACAACCGATTATCCACAGGGAACAACGGGAACCGACTATCCACAGGGAACCTCACACAACCGATTAGTCGCGCGGAACACCACACAGCTGTATATCCACACAGAATCTCACACAACCGATTATCGACAGGGAACCTCACAGAACCGATTATCCACAGGGAACCTCACACAACCGATTATCCACACGGAAAGGCACCCAACCGATTCTCTACAGGGAACCGCAGCCAATGGATTATCCAGACGGAACTTCACACAACCGATTATACACGCGGAACCCCCAACAACCGATTATCCACAAGGAACAACGGGCAACCGACTATCCACAGGGAACCTCACACAACCGATTATCCACATAGAACCTCACACAACCGATTATCCACAGAGAACCTCACACAACCGATTATCCACGCGGAACCCCACACAACCGATTATTCGCGCGGAACCTCACACAACTGAATATCCACACAGAATCTCACAGAACCGATTATCGACAGGGAATCTCACACAACCGATTATCCACATGGAAACTCACACAACTGAATATCTACACAGAACCTCACACAACCGATTATCGACAGGGAACCTCACACAACCGATTGTACACAGGGAACCTCATACAACCGATTATCTACACGGAACCGTACACAACCGAATATCCACATGGAACAGCACCCAGCCAATTATCCAGAAGGAGCCTCACACAACCGATTATTCACATGGAACCTCTCACAACTGATTATCGACAGGGAACCTCACACAACTGATTATCGACAGGGAAACTCACACAACGGATTATCCGCACAGAATCTACAGAACTGAATATCCACAGGGAACCTCACACAACCGATTATCTACAGGGAAACTCACACAACCGAATATCCAAGCGGAACTTCACACAACCGATTATCCACGTGGAACCTCACACAACCGATTATCCACAGGGAACAGCACCCAATCGATTATCCACAGGTAATCTCACACAACCGATTATCGACAGGGAACCTCACACAACCGATTATCGACAGGGAACCTCACACAACCGATTATCCACACAGAACCTGCACAACTGAATATCCACAGGGAACCTCACACATCCGATTATCCACAGGGAACCTCACACAACCGATTATCCACATGGAAGCTCACACAACCGATTCTCCGTAGGGAACGTCACCGAACCGATTCTCCGTCGGGAACCTCACACAACCGATTATTGACGCGGAACCTCAGACATCCGATTATCCACAGGGAACCTCTCCGAAACGATTATCCACAGGGACCCTCACACAACTGATTATCCACACAGAACCTCACACAACCGATTATCCACAGGGAACATCACACAACCGATTATCCACAGAGAACCTCACACAACCGATTATCCACAGGGAACCTCACACAACCGATTATCCACGCGGAACCCACAAAACCGATTATCCACACAGAAGCGCACCCAACCGATTCTCTGCAAGAAACCGCAGCCAATGGATTAACCAGACGGAACTTCACACAATCGATTATACACGTGGAACCCCCAACAACTGATTATCCACAGGGAACCTCAGACGACCGTTTATCCACAGCGAACCTCACACAACCGATTATCCACACGGAACCTCACACAACCGATTATCCACAGGGTACCTCACACAACCGATTATCCACACGGAAGCTCACACTACCGATTATCCACAGGGAACCTCAAACAACAGATTATCGACAGGGAACGTCACACAACCGATTATCCACACAGAACGTACAAAACTGAATATCCACAGGGAACCTCACACAACCGATTATCTACAGGGAACCTCACACAACCGATTATCCACGAGGAGCCTTACACAACCGATTATCCACACGGAAAGGCACCCAACCGATTCTCTACAGGGAATCGCAGCCAATGGATTATCCAGACGGAACTTCACACAACCGATTATACACGCGGAACCCCCAACAACCGATTATCCACAGGGAACAACGGGAACCGACTATCCACAGGGAACCTCACACAACCGATTATCCACATGGAACCTCACACAACCGATTATCCACAGAGAACCTCACAAAACCGATTATCCACAGGGAATCTCAAACAACCGATTATCCACAGGGAACCTCACACAACCGATTATCCACGCGGAACCCCACACAACCGATTATCCACAGGGAACCTCATACAACCGATTATCTACACAGAACCGTACACAACCGAATATCCACTTGGAACAGCACCCGACCAATTATCCAGAAGGAGCCTCACACAACCGATTATTTAGATGGAACCTCTCACAACTGATTATCGACAGGGAACCTCACACAACTGATTATCGACAGGGAACCTCACACAACGGTTTATCCACACAAAACCTACAAAACTGAATATCCACAGGGAACCTCACACAACCGATTATCTACAGGGAACCTCACACAACCGATTATCCACATGGATGCTCACACAGCCGATTCTCCGTAGGGAACGTCACCGAACCGATTCTCCGTCGGGAACCTCACACAACCGATTAAAGACACGGAACCTCAGACATCCGATTATCCACAGGGAACCTCTCCGAAACGATTATCCACAGGGACCCTCACACAACCGATTATCCACACAGAACCTCACACAACCGATTATCCACAGGGAACATCACACAACCGATTATCCACAGAGAAACTCACACAACCGATTATCCACAGGGAACCTCAAACAACCGATTATCCACAGGGAACCTCACACAACCGATTATCCACGCGGAACCCCACAAAACCGATTATCCACACAGAAACGCACCCAACCGATTCTCTGCAGGAAACCACAGCCAATGGATTAACCAGACGGAACTTCACACAATCGATTATACACGTGGAACACCCAACAACTGATTATCCACAGGGAACCTCAGACGACCGTTTATCCACAGCGAACCTCACACAACCGATTATCCACACGGAACCTCACACAACTGATTATCCACAGGGTACCTCACACAACTGATTATCCACAGGGAACAGCACTCAATCGATTATCCAAAGGGAACCTCACACAACCGATTATCCACATGGAAACTCACACAACTGAATATCTACAGAGAACCTCACACAACCGATTATCGACAGGGAACCTCACACAACCGATTGTACACAGGGAACCTCATACAACCGATTATCTACACGGAACCGTACACAACCGAATATCCACATGGAACAGCACCCAACCAATTATCCAGAAGGAGCCTCACACAACCGATTATTCACATGGAACCTGTCACAACTGATTATCGACAGGGAACCTCACACAACTGATTATCGACAGGGAACCTCACACAACGGATTATCCACACAGAAGCTACAAAACTGAATATCCACAGGGAACCTCACACAACCGATTATCTAGAGGGAAACTCACACAACCGAATATCCACGCGGAACTTCACACAACCGATTATCCACGTGGAACCTCACACAACTGAATATCCACATGGAAGCTCACACAGCCGATTATCCACAGGGAACCTCATACAACCGATTATCTACACGGAACCGTACACAACCGAATATCCACTTGGAACAGCACCCGACCAATTATCCAGAAGGAGCCTCACTCAACCGATTATTTAGATGGAACCTCTCACAACTGATTATCGACAGGGAACCTCACACAACTGATTATCGACAGGGAACCTCACACAACGGTTTATCCACACAAAACCTACAAAACTGAATATCCACAGGGAACCTCACACAACCGATTATCTACAGGGAACCTCACACAACCGAATATCCACGCGGAACTTCACACAACCGATTATCCACGCGGAACCTCACACAACCGATTATCCACAGGGAACAGCACCCAATCGATTATCCACAGGTAATCTCACACAACCGATTATCGACAGGGAACCTCACACAACCGATTATCGACAAGGAACGTCACACAACCGATTATCCACACAGAACCTACACAACTGAATATCCACAGGGAACCTCACACATCCGATTATCCACAGGGAACCTCACACAACCGATTATCCACATGGATGCTCACACAGCCGATTCTCCGTAGGGAACGTCACCGAACCGATTCTCCGTCGGGAACCTCACACAACCGATTAAAGACGCGGAACCTCAGACATCCGATTATCCACAGGGAACCTCTCCGAAACGATTATCCACAGGGACCCTCACACAACCGATTATCCACACAGAACCTCACACAACCGATTATCCACAGGGAACATCACACAACCGATTATCCACAGAGAAACTCACACAACCGATTATCCACAGGGAACCTCAAACAACCGATTATCCACAGGGAACCTCACACAACCGATTATCCACAGGGTACCTCACACAACTGATTATCCACAGGGAACAGCACTCAATCGATTATCCAAAGGGAACCTCACACAACCGATTATCCACATGGAAACTCACACAACTGAATATCTACAGAGAACCTCACACAACCGATTATCGACAGGGAACCTCACACAACCGATTGTACACAGGGAACCTCATACAACCGATTATCTACACGGAACCGTACACAACTGAATATCCACAGGGAACCTCACACATCCGATTATCCACAGGGAACCTCACACAACCGATTATCCACATGGAAGCTCACACAACCGATTCTCCGTAGGGAACGTCACCGAACCGATTCTCCGTCGGGAACCTCACACAACCGATTATTGACGCGGAACCTCAGATATCCGATTATCCACAGGGAACCTCTCCGAAACGATTATCCACAGGGACCCTCACACAACTGATTATCCACACAGAACCTCACACAACCGATTATCCACAGGGAACATCACACAACCGACTATCCACAGAGAACCTCACACAACCGATTATCCACAGGGAACCTCAAACAACCTATTATCCACAGGGAACCTCACACAACCGATTATCCACGCGGAACCCCACAAAACCGATTATCCACACAGAAACGCACCCAACCGATTCTCTGCAGGAAACCGCAGCCAATGGATTAACCAGACGGAACTTTACACAATCGATTATACACGTGGAACCCCCAACAACTGATTATCCACAGGGAACCTCAGACGACCGTTTATCCACAGCGAACCTCACACAACCGATTATCCACACGGAACCTCACACAACTGAATATCCACAGGGTACCTCACACAACCGATTATCCACTGGGAACTGCACACAACCGATTATGAACACAGAACCACACACAACCGGTTATCCACACAGAAACGCACGTAACTGATTCTCTACAGGGAACCGCAGCCAACGGATTATCTACACGGAAACTCACACAACCCATTATCCACAGGGAACCTCACACAACCGATTATCCACACGGGAACTCACACAACCGATTATCCACAGGGAACCTCAAACAACAGATTATCGACAGGGAACCTCACACAACCGATTATCCACACAGAACCTACAAAACTGAATATCCACAGAGAACCTCACACAACCGATTATCTACAGGGAACCTCACACAACCGATTATCCACGCGGAGCCTCACACAACCGATTATCCAGACGGAAAGGCACCCAACCGATTCTCTACAGGGAACCGCAGCCAATGGATCATCCAGACGGAACTTCACACAACCGATTATACACGCGGAACCCCCAACAACCGATTATCCACAGGGAACAACGGGCAACCTACTATCCACAGGGAACCTCACACAACTGATTATCCACATGGAACCTCACACAACCGATTATCCACAGAGAACCTCACACAACCGATTATCCACAGGGAATCTCAAACAACTGATTATTCATAGGGAACCTCACACAACCGATTATCCACGCGGAACCCCACACAACCGATTATTCGCGCGGAACCCCACACAACTGAATATCCACACAGAATCTCACAGAACCGATTATCGACAGGGAACCTCCAACAACCGATTATCCACAGGGAACAGCACTCAATCGATTATCCAAAGGGAACCTCACACAACCGATTATCCACATGGAAACTCACACAACTGAATATCTACACAGAACCTCACACAACCGATTATCGACAGGGAACCTCACACAACCGATTGTACACAGGGAACCTCATACAACCGATTATCTACACGGAACCGTACACAAACGAATATCCACATGGAACAGCACCCAACCAATTATCCAGAAGAAGCCTCACACAACCGATTATTCACATGGAACCTCTCACAACTGATTATCGACAGGGAACCTCACACAACTGATTATCGACAGGGAACCTCACACAACGGTTTATCCACACAGAACCTACAAAACTGAATATCCACAGGGAACCTCACACAACCGATTATCTACAGGGAACCTTACACAACCGAATATCCACGCGGAACTTCACACAACCGATTATCCACGCGGAACCTCACACAACCGATTATCCACAGGGAACAGCACCCAATCGATTATCCACAGGTAATCTCACACAACCGATTATCGACAGGAAACCTCACACAACCGATTATCGACAGGAAACCTCACACAACCGATTATCGACAGGGAACCTCACACAACCGATTATCGACAAGGAACCTCACACAACCGATTATCCACAGGGAACCTCATACAACCGATAATCTACACGGAACCGTACACAACCGAATATCCACATGGAACAGCACCCAAACAATTATCCAGAAGGAGCCTCACACAACCGATTATTCACATGGAACCTCTCACAACTGATTATCGACAGGGAACCTCACACAACGGTTTATCCACACAGAACCTACAAAACTGAATATCCACAGGGAACCTCACACAACCGATTATCTACAGGGAAACTTACACAACTGAATATCCACGCGGAACTTCACACAACCGATTATCCACAGGGAACAGCACCCAATCGATTATCCACAGGTAATCTCACACAACCGATTATCGACAGGGAACCTCACACAACCGATTATCGACAAGGAACCTCACACAACCGATTATCCACAGGGAACCTCACACAACCGATTATCCACAGGGATCCTCACACAACCGATTATCCACATGGAAGCTCACAGAACCGATTCTCCGTAGGGAACGTCACCGAACCGATTCTCCGTCGGGAACCTCACACAACCGATTATTGACGCGGAACCTCAGACATCCGATTATCCACAGGGAACCTCTCCGAAACGATTATCCACACGGAACCTCACACAACCGATTATCCACAGGGAACCTCAAACAACCGATTATCCACAGGGGACCTCACACAACCGATTATCCACGCGGAACCCCACAAAACCGATTATCCACACAGAAACGCACATAACCGATTCTCTGCAGGAAACCGCAGCCAATGGATTAACCAGACGGAACTTCACACAATCGATTATACACGTGGAACCCCCAACAACTGATTATCCACAGGGAACCTCAGACGACCGTTTATCCACAGCGAACCTCACACAACCGATTATTCACACGGAACCTCACACAACCGATTATCCACAGGGTACCTCACACAACCGATTATCCACAGGGAACAGCACTCAATCGATTATCCAAAGGGAAGCTCACACAACCGATTATCCACATGGAAACTCACACAACTGAATATCTACACAGAACCTCACACAACCGATTATCGACAGGGAACCTCACACAACCGATTGTACACAGGGAACCTCATACAACCGATTATCTACACGGAACCGTACACAACCGAATATCCACATGGAACAGCACCCAACCGAATATCCACATGGAACAGCACCCAACCAATTATCCAGAAGGAGCCTCACACAACCGATTATTCACATGGAACCTCTCACAACTGATTATCGACAGGGAACCTCACACAACTGATTATCTACAGGGAACCTCACACAACGGATTATCCACACTGAACCTACAAAACTGAATATCCACAGGGAACCTCACACAACCGATTATCTACAGGGAACCTCACACAACCGAATATCCACGCGGAACCTCACATAACCGAATATCCACGCGGAACTTCACACAACCGATTATCCACGCGGATCCTCACACAACCGATTGTCCACAGGGAACAGCACCCAATCGATCAACCACAGGGAACCTCACACAACCGATTATCGACAGGGAAACTCACACAACCGATTATCCACACAGAACCTACACAACTGAATATCCACAGGGAACCTCACACATCGGATTATCCACAGGGAACCTCACACCACCGATTATCCACATGGAAGCTCACACAACCGATTCTCCGTAGGGAACGTCACCGAACCGATTCTCCGTCGGGAACCTCACACAACCGATTATTGACGCGGAACCTCAGACATCCGATTATCCACAGGTAACCTCTCCGAAACGATTATCCACAGGGACCCTCACACAACTGATTATCCACACAGAACCTCACACAACCGATTATCCACAGGGAACATCACACAACCGATTATCCACAGAGAACCTCACACAACCGATTATCCACAGGGAACCTCAAACAACCGATTATCCACAGGGAACCTCACACACCGATTATCCACGCGGAACCCCACAAAACCGATTATCCACACAGAAACGCACCCAATCGATTCTCTGCAGGAAACCGCAGCCAATGGATTAACCAGACGGAACTTCACACAATCGATTATACACGTGGAACCCCCAACAACTGATTTTCCACAGGGAACCTCACACAACCGATTATCCACACGGAACCTCACACAACCGATTATGAACACAGAACCTCACACAACCGGTTATGCACACGGAAACGCACGTAACTGATTCCCTACAGGGAACCGCAGCCAACGGATTATCTACACGGAAACTCACACAACCCATTATCCACAGGGAACCTGACACAACCGATTATCCACACGGAAACTCAAACAACTGAATATCCAAAGGGAACCTCACACAACCGATTATCCACAGGGAAACTCACACAACCTATTATCTACGCAGAACCTCACATAACCGATTATCAACAGGGAACCTCTCCCAACCAATAATCCACAGGGATCCTCACACAACCGATTACCCAAGTGGAACCTCACACAACCGATTATCCACACGGAACCTGACACAACCGATTATCCATAGGGAACCTCAGACAACCGATTATCCACAGGGAAACTCACAAAACAGATTATCTACGCGTAACATCACACAACCGATTATCCACAAGGAACCTCACTCAACCGATTATCGAAACGGAACCTCACACAACTGAATATCCACATGGAAGCTCACACAACCGATTATCCACAGGGAACCTCACACAACCGATTATCCACAGGGTACCTCACACAACCGATTATCCACAGGGAACCTCACACAACCGATTATCCACACAGAACCTCACACAACCGGTTATCCACACGGAAACGCACCTATCCGATTCTCTACAGGGAACCGCAGCCAACGGATTATCTACACGGAACCTCACACAACTGATTATCCACAGGGAACCTCACACAACCGATTATCCACAGGGAACCTCACACAACCGATTATTCGCGCGGAACACCACACAACTGAATATCCACACAGAATCTCACACAACCGATTATCGACAGGGAACCTCACACAACTGATTATCCACAGGGAACAGCACTCAATCGATTATCCACGCGGAACCTCACACAACCAATTATCCACAGGGAACAGCACCCAATCGATTATCCGCAGGTAACCTCAAACAACCGATTATCGACAGGCAACCTCACACAACCGATTATCCACACAGAACCTACACAACTGAATATCCACAGGGAACCTCATATATCCGATTATCCACAGGGAAACTCACACAACCGATTATCCACATGGAAGCTCACACAACCGATTCTCCGTAACGAACGTCACCGAACCGATTCTCCGTCGGGAACCTCACCCAACCGATTATTGACGCGGAACCTCAGATATCCGATTATCCACAGGGAACCTCACACAACCGATTATCCACACAGAACCTCACACAACCGATAATCCACAGGGAACATCACACAACCGATTATCCACAGAGAACGTCACACAACCGATTATCCACACAGAACCTCACACAACCGATTATCCACAGGGAACATCACACAACCGATTATCAACATGGAAACTCACACAACCGATTATCGACAGGGAACCTCACACAACCGATTGTACACAGGGAACCTCATACAACCGATTATCTACACGGAACCGTACACAACCGAATATCCACATGGAACAGCACCCAACCAATTATCCAGAAGGAGCCTCACACAACCGATTATTCACATGGAACCTCTCACAACTGATTATCGACAGGGAACCTCACACAACTGATTATCGACAGGGAACCTCACACAACGGATTATCCACACAGAACTTACAAAACTGAATATCCACAGGGAACCTCACACAACAGATTATCTACAGGGAACCTCACATAACCGATTATCCACGCGGAACCTCACACAACCGATTATCCACGCGGAACAGCACCCAATCGATTATCCACAGGAAACCTCACACAACTGATTATCCACAGGGTACCTCACACAACTGATTATCCACAGGGAACAGCACTCAATCGATTATCCAAAGGGAACCTCACACAACCGATTATCCACATGGAAACTCACACAACTGAATATCTGCAGAGAACCTCACACAACCGATTATCGACAGGGAACCTCACACAACCGATTGTACACAGGGAACCTCATACAACCGATTATCTACACGGAACCGTACACAACCGAATATCCACATGGAACAGCACCCAACCGATTATCCAGAAGGAGCCTCACACAACCGATTATTCACATGGAACCTGTCACAACTGATTATCGACAGGGAACCTCACACAACTGATTATCGACAGGGAACCTCACACAACGGATTATCCACACAGAAGCTATAAAACTGAATATCCACAGGGAACCTCACACAACCGATTATCTAGAGGGAAACTCACACAACCGAATATCCACGCGGAACTTCACACAACCGATTATCCACAGGGAACAGCACCCAATCGATTATCCACAGGTAATCTCACACAACCGATTATCGACAGGGAACCTCACACAACCGATTATCGACACGGAAACTCACACAACCGATTATCCACAGGGTACCTCACACAAGTGATTATCCACACGGAAAGGCACCCAACCGATTCTCTACAGGGAACAGCAGCCAATGGATTATCCAGACGGAACTTCACACAACCGATTATCCACACAGAACCTACACAACTGAATATCCACAGGGAACCTCATATATCCGATTATCCACAGGGAAACTCACACAACCGATTATCCACATGGAAGCTCACACAACCGATTCTCCGTAACGAACGTCACCGAACCGATTCTCTGTCGGGAACCTCACCCAACCGATTATTGACGCGGAACCTCAGATATCCGATTATCCACAGGGAACCTCACACAACCGATTATCCACACAGAGCCTCACACAACCGATAATCCACAGGGAACATCACACAACCGATTATCCACAGAGAACGTCACACAACCGATTATCCACACAGAACCTCACACAACCGATTATCCACAGGGAACATCACACAACCGATTATCAACATGGAAACTCACACAACTGAATATCTACACAGAACCTCACACAACCGATTATCGACAGGGAACCTCACACAACCGATTGTACACAGGGAACCTCATACAACCGATTATCTACACGGAACCGTACACAACCGAATATCCACATGGAACAGCACCCAACCAATTATCCAGAAGGAGCCTCACACAACCGATTATTCACATGGAACCTCTCACAACTGATTATCGACAGGGAACCTCACACAACTGATTATCTACAGGGAACCTCACATAACCGATTATCCACGCGGAACCTCACACAACCGATTATCCACGCGGAACAGCACCCAATCGATTATCCACAGGAAACCTCACACAACCGATTATCCACATGGAAGCTCACACAACTGATTCTCCGAAGGGAACGTAACCGAAACAATTCTCCGTCGGGAACCTCACACAACCGATTATTGACGCAGAACCTCAGACATCCGATTATCCACAGGGAACCTCTCCGAAACGATTATCCACAGGGACACTCACACAACTGATTATCCACACAGAACCTCACACAACCGATTATCCACAGGGAACCTCACACAACCGATTATCCACACAGAACCTCACACAACCGATTATCCAGAGGGAACCTCACACAACCGATTATCCACGCGGAACCCCACACAACCGATTATCCACACAGAAACGCACCCTACCGATTCGCTGCAGGAAACCGCAGCCAATGGATTATCCAGACGGAACTTCACACAATCGATTATACACGTGGAACCCCCAACAACTGATTATCCACAGGGAACCTCAGACGACTGTTTATCCACAGCGAACCTCACACAACCGATTATCCACACAGAACCTCACACAACCGATTATCCACAGGTTACCTCACACAAGTGATTATCCACAGGGAACTGCACACAACCGATTATCCACAGGGAACCTCACACTACCGATTATCCTCACGGAACCTCACACAACCGATTATGAACACAGAACCTCACACAACCGGTTATCCACACGGAAACGCACGTAACTGATTCTCTACAGGGAACCGCAGCCAACGGATTATCTACACGGAAACTCACACAACCCATTATCCACAGGGAACCTCACACAACCGATTATCCACACGGAAACTCACACAACCGATTATCCACAGGAAACCTCAAACAACAGATTATCGATAGGGAACCTCACACAAGCGATTATCCACACAGAACCTACAAAACTGAATATCCACAGGGAACCTCACACAACCGATTATCTACAGGGAACCTCACACAACCGATTATCCACACGGAAAGGCACCCAACCGATTCTCTACAGGGAACCGCAGCCAATGGATTATCCAGACGGAACTTCACACAACCGATTATACACGCGGAACCCCCAACAACCAATTATCCACAGGGACCCTCACACAACCGATTATCCACGTGGAACCTCACACAACCGATTATCCACATGGCACCTCACACAATCTATTATCCATGCAGAACCTCACACAACCGATTATTGACGCGGAACCTCAGACATCCGATTATCCACAGGGAACCTCTCCCAAACGATTATCCACAGGGAGCCTCACACAACCGATTATCCACACAGAACCTCACACAACCGATTATCCACAGGGAACGTCACACAACCGATTATCCACAGAGAACCTCACACAACCGATTATCGATAGGGAACCTCAAACAACCTATTATCCACAGGGAACCTCACACAACCGATTATCCACGCGGAATCCAACACAACCGATTATCCACACAGAAACGCACCCACCTGATTCTCTACAGGGAACCGCAGCCAATGGATTATCCAGATGGAACTTCACACAACCGATTATCCACAGGGAACCTCACACAACCGATTATCGACACAGAACCTCACACAACCGATTATCCACACGGAAACTCACACAACCGATTATCCACAGGGTACCTCACACAAGTGATTATCCACAGGGAACTGCACACAACCGATTATCCACAGGGAACCTCACACAACCGATTATCGACACAGAACCTCACACAACCGATTATCCACAGGGAACCTCACACAACCGATTATCGACACAGAACCTCACACAACCGATTATCCACAGGGAACCTCACACAACCGATTATCCACACGGAAAGGCACCCAACCGATTCTCTACAGGGAACCGCAGCCAATGGATTATCCAGACGGAACTTCACACAACCGATCATACACGCGGAACCCCCAACAACCGATTATCCACAGGGAACAACGCGCAACCGACTATCCACAGGGAACCTCACACAACCGATTATCCACACAGAACCTCACACAACTGATTATCCACAGGGTACCTCACACAATCGATTATACACGCGGAACCCCCAACAACCGATTATCCAGAGGGAACCTCAGACAACCGTTTATCCAGAGCGAACCTCACACAACCGATTATCCACACGGAACCTCACACAACTGATTATCCACAGGGTACCTCACACAACCGAATATCCACAGGGAACCTCACACAACCGATTATCGACACAGAACCTCACACAACCGATTATCCACAGGGAACCTCACACAACCGATTATCCACACAGAACCTCACACAACCGATTATCCACAAGGAACCTCACACAACCGATTATCTACACGGAACCTCACACAACCGATTATCCACAGGGAACCTCACACAACCGATTATCCACACGGAACCTCACACAACCGATTATCCACAGGGAACCTCACACAACCGATTATTCGCGCGGAACACCACACAACTGAATATCCACACAGAATCTCACACAACCGATTATCGACAGGGAACCTCACACAACCGATTATCCTCAGGAAACAGCACTCAGTCGATTATCCAAAGGGAACCTCACACAACCGATTATCCACATGGAAACTCACACAACTGAATATCTACACAGAACCTCAGAGAACCGATTATCGACAGGGAAACTCACACAACCGATTATCCACTCGGAACCTCACACAATCGATTATCCACGCGGAACCTACAAAACTGAATATCCACAGGGAACCTCACACAACCAATTATCGACAGGGAACCTCACACAACCAATTATCCACGCGGAACCTCACACAACCGATTATCCACAGGGCACCTCACACAATCGATTATCCATGCAGAACCTCACACAACCGATTATCCACAGGGAACAGCACCCAATCGATTATCCACAGGTAACCTGACACAACCGTTTATCCACAGCGAACCTCACACAACCGATTATCCACACGGAAACTCACACAACCGATTATCCACAGGGTACCTCACACAAGTGATTATCCACAGGGAACTGCACACAACCGATTGTACACAGGGAACCACATACAACCGATTATCTACACGGAACCGCACACAACTGAATATCCACAGGGAACAGCACCCAACCATTTATCCAGAAGGAGCCTCACACAACCGATTATTCACATGGAACCTCACACAATCGATTATCGACAGGGAACCTCACACAACTGTTTATCGACAGGGAACCTCACACAACCGTTTATCCACACAGAACCTACAAAACTGAATATCCACAGGGAACCTCACACAACCGATTATCCACATGGAAGCTCACACAACCGATTCTCCGTAGGGAACGTCACCGAACCGATTCTCCGTCGGGAACCTCACACAATCGATTATTGACGCGGAACCTCAGACATCCGATTATCCACAGGGAACCTCTCCGAAACGATTATCCACAGGGAGCCTCACACAACCGATTATCCACACAGAACCTCACACAACCGATTATCCACATGGAAACTCACACAACTGAATATCTACACAGAACCTCAGAGAACCGATTATCGATAGGGAACGTCACACAACCGATTATCCACTCGGAACCTCACACAATCGATTATCCACGCGGAACCTACAAAACTGAATATCCACAGGGAACCTCACACAACCGATTATCGACAGGGAACCTCACACAACCGATTATCCACGCGGAACCTCACACAACCGATTATCCACAGGGCACCTCACACAATCGAGTATCCATGCAGAACCTCACACAACCGATTATCCACAGGGAACAGCACCCAATCGATTATCCACAGGTAACCTGACACAACCGTTTATCCACAGCGAACCTCACACAACCGATTATCCACACGGAAACTCACACAACCGATTATCCACAGGGTACCTCACACAAGTGATTATCCACAGGGAACTGCACACAACCGATTGTACACAGGGAACCACATACAACCGATTATCTACACGGAACCGCACACAACTGAATATCCACAGGGAACAGCACCCAACCAATTATCCAGAAGGAGCCTCACACAACCGATTATTCACATGGAACCTCACACAACCGATTATCGACAGGGAACCTCACACAACTGATTATCGACAGGGAACCTCACACAACCGATTATCCACACAGAACCTACAAAACTGAATATCCACAGGGAACCTCACACCACCGATTATCTACAGGGAACCTCACACAACCGATTATCCACATGGAACCTCACACAACTGAATATCCACAGGGAACCTCACACAACCGATTATCCACAGGGAACCTCACACAACCGATTATCCACATGGAAGCTCACACAACCGATTCTCCATAGGGAACGTCACCGAACCGATTCTCCGTCGGGAACCTCACACAATCGATTATTGACGCGGAACCTCAGACATCCGATTATCCACAGGGAACCTCTCCCAAACGATTATCCACAGGGAGCCTCACACAACCGATTATCCACACTGAACCTCACACAACCGATTATCCACAGGGAACATCACACAACCGATTATCCACAGAGAACCTCACACAACCGATTATCCACAGGGAATCCCACACAACCGATTATCCACACAGAAACGCACCCACCTGATTCTCTACAGGGAACCGCAGCCAATGGATTATCCAGACGGAACTTCACACAACCGATTATCCAAAGGGAACCTCACACAACCGATTATCGACACAGAACCTCACACAACCCATTATCCACACGGAAACTCACACAACCGATTATCCACAGGGTACCTCACACAAGTGATTATCCACAGGGAACTGCACACAACCGATTATCCACAGGGAACCTCACACAACCGATTATCCACAGGGAACCTCACACAACCGATTATCGACACAGAACCTCACACATCCGATTATCCACAGGGAACCTCACACAACCGATTATCCACACCGAAAGGCACCCAACCGATTCTCTACAGGGAACCGCAGCCAATGAATTATTCAGACGGAACTTCACACAACCGATTATACAAGCGGAACACCCAACAACCGATTATCCACAGGGAACAACGCGCAACCGACTATCCACAGGGAACCTCACACAACCGATTATCCACACAGAACCTCACACAACCGATTATCCACACGGTACCTCACACAATCGATTATACACGCGGAACCCCCAACAACCGATTATCCAGAGGGAACCTCAGACAACCGTTTATCCACAGCGAACCTCACAGAACCGATTATCCACACGGAACCTCACACAACCGATTATCCACAGGGTACCTCACACAAGTGGTTATCCACAGGGAACTGCACACAACCGATTATCCACAGGGAATCTCACACAACCGATTATCGACACAGAACCTCACACAACCGATTATCCACAAGGAACCTCACACAACCGATTATCCACAGGGAACCTCACACAACCGATTATTCGCGCGGAACACCACACAACTGAATATCCACACAGAATCTCACACAACCGATTATCGACAGGGAACCTCACACAACCGATTATCCACATGGAAACTCACACAACTGAATATCTACACAGAACCTCAGAGAACCGATTATCGACAGGGAACCTCATACAACCGTTTATCCACGCGGAACCTACACAACTGAATATCCAGAGGGAACCTCATATATCTGATTATCCACAGGGAACCTCACACAACCGATTATCCACATGGAAGCTCACACAACCGATTCTCCGCAGGGAACGTCACCGAACCGATTCTCCGACGGGAACCTCACCCAACCGATTATTGACGCGGAACCTCAGATATCCGATTATCCACAGGGAACCTCTCCCAAACGATTATCCACAGGGAACCTCACACAACCGATTATCCACAGAGAACCTCACACAACCGATTATCCACAGGGAACAGCACCCAATCGATTATCCACAGGAAACCTCACACAACCGATTATCCACATGGAAGCTCACACAACCGATTCTCCGAAGGGAACGTAACCGAAGCAATTCTCCGTCGGGAACCTCACACAACCGATTATTGACGCAGAACCTCAGACATCCGATTATCCACAGGGAACCTCACACAACTGATTATCCACACAGAACCTCACACAACCGATTATCCACAGGGAACCTCACACAACCGATTATCCACACAGAACCTCACACAACCGATTATCCACAGGGAACCTCACACAACCGATTATCCACGCGGAACCCCACACAACCGATTATCCACACAGAAACGCACCCTACCGATTCGCTGTAGGAAACCGCAGCCAATGGATTATCCAGACGGAACTTCACACAATCGATTATACACGTGGAACCCCCAACAACTGATTATCCACAGGGAACCTCAGACGACTGTTTATCCACAGCGAACCTCACACAACCGATTATCCACACAGAACCTCACACAACCGATTATACACACGGAACCTCACACAACCGATTATCCACAGGGAACCTCACACAACCGATTAGTCGCGCGGAACACCACACAGCTGTATATCCACACAGAATCTCACACAACTGATTATCGACAGGGAACCTCACAGAACCGATTATCCACAGGGAACCTCACACAACCGATTATCCACACGGAAAGGCACCCAACCGATTCTCTACAGGGAACCGCAGCCAATGGATTATCCAGACGGAACTTCACACAACCGATTATACACGCGGAACCCCCAACAACCGATTATCCACAAGGAACAACGGGCAACCGACTATCCACAGGGAACCTCACACAACCGATTATCCACATAGAACCTCACACAACCGATTATCCACAGAGAACCTCACACAACCGATTATCCACGCGGAACCCCACACAACCGATTATTCGCGCGGAACCTCACACAACTGAATATCCACACAGAATCTCACAGAACCGATTATCGACAGCGAATCTCACACAACCAATTATCCACATGGAAACTCACACAACTGAATATCTACACAGAACCTCACACAACCGATTATCGACAGGGAACCTCACACAACCGATTGTACACAGGGAACCTCATACAACCGATTATCTACACGGAACCGTACACAACCGAATATCCACATGGAACAGCACCCAGCCAATTATCCAGAAGGAGCCTCACACAACCGATTATTCACATGGAACCTCTCACAACTGATTATCGACAGGGAACCTCACACAACTGATTATCGACAGGGAAACTCACACAACGGATTATCCGCACAGAATCTACAGAACTGAATATCCACAGGGAACCTCACACAACCGATTATCTACAGGGAAACTCACACAACCGAATATCCCCGCGGAACTTCACACAACCGATTATCCACGTGGAACCTCACACAACCGATTATCTACAGGGAACAGCACCCAACCGATTATCCACAGGTAATCTCACACAACCGATTATCGACAGGGAACCTCACACAACCGATTATCGACAGGGAACCTCACACAACCGATTATCCACACAGAACCTACACAACTGAATATCCACAGGGAACCTCACACATCCGATTATTCACAGGGAACCTCACAAAACCGATTATCCACATGGAAGCTCACACAACCGATTCTCCGTAGGGAACGTCACCGAACCGATTCTCCGTCGGGAACCTCACACAACCGATTATTGACGCGGAACCTCAGACATCCGATTATCCACAGGGAACCTCTCCGAAACGATTATCCACAGGGACCCTCACACAACTGATTATCCACACAGAACCTCACACAACCGATTATCCACAGGGAACCTCAAACAACCTATTATCCACAGGGAACCTCACACAACCGATTATCCACGCGGAACCTACAAAACCGATTATCCACACAGAAGCGCACCCAGCCGATTCTCTGCAAGAAACCGCAGCCAATGGATTAACCAGACGGAACTTCACACAATCGATTATACACGTGGAACCCCCAACAACTGATTATCCACAGGGAACCTCAGACGACCGTTTATCCACAGCGAACCTCACTCAACCGATTATCCACACGGAACCTCACACAACCGATTATCCACAGGGTACCTCACACAACCGATTATCCACACGGAAGCTCACACTACCGATTATCCACAGGGAACCTCAAACAACAGATTATCGACAGGGAACCTCACACAACCGATTATCCACACAGAACGTACAAAACTGAATATCCACAGGGAACCTCACACAACCGATTATCTACAGGGAACCTCACACAACCGATTATCCACGAGGAGCCTTACACAACCGATTATCCACACGGAAAGGCACCCAACCGATTCTCTACAGGGAATCGCAGCCAATGGATTATCCAGACGGAACTTCACACAACTGATTATACACGCGGAACCCCCAACAACCGATTATCCACAGGGAACAACGGGCAACCGACTATCCACAGGGAACCTCACACAACCGATTATCCACATGGAACCTCACACAACCGATTATCCACAGAGAACCTCACAAAACCGATTATCCACAGGGAATCTCAAACAACCGATTATCCACAGGGAACCTCACACAACCGATTAACCACGCGGAACCCCACACAACCGATTATCCACAGGGAACCTCATACCACCGATTATCTACACAGAACCGTACACAACCGAATATCCACTTGGAACAGCACCCGACCAATTATCCAGAAGGAGCCTCACACAACCGATTATTTAGATGGAACCTCTCACAACTGATTATCGACAGGGAACCTCACACAACTGATTATCGACAGGGAACCTCACACAACGGTTTATCCACACAAAACCTACAAAACTGAATATCCACAGGGAACCTCACACAACCGATTATCTACAGGGAACCTCACACAACCGAATATCCACGCGGAACTTCACACAACCGATTATCCACGCGGAACCTCACACAACCGATTATCCACAGGGAACAACACCCAATCGATTATCCACAGGTAATCTCACACAACCGATTATCGACAGGGAACCTCACACAACCGATTATCGACAAGGAACGTCACACAACCGATTATCCACACAGAACCTACACAACTGAATATCCACAGGGAACCTCACACATCCGATTATCCACAGGGAACCTCAGACAACCGATTATCCACATGGATGCTCACACAGCCGATTCTCCGTAGGGAACGTCACCGAACCGATTCTCCGTCGGGAACCTCACACAACCGATTAAAGACGCGGAACCTCAGACATCCGATTATCCACAGGGAACCTCTCCAAAACGATTATCCACAGGGACCCTCACACAACCGATTATCCACACAGAACCTCACACAACCGATTATCCACAGGGAACATCACACAACCGATTATCCACAGAGAAACTCACACAACCGATTATCCACAGGGAACCTCAAACAACCGATTATCCACAGGGAACCTCACACAACCGATTATCCACGCGGAACCCCACAAAACCGATTATCCACACAGAAACGCACCCAACCGATTCTCTGCAGGAAACCGCAGCCAATGGATTAACCAGACGGAACTTCACACAACCGATTATCCACAGGGAACAGCACCCAATCGATTATCCACAGGTAATCTCACACAACCGATTATCGACAGGGAACCTCACACAACCGATTATCGACAAGGAACCTCACACAACCGATTATCGACAGGGAACCTCACACAACCGATTATCGACAAGGAACGTCACACAACCGATTATACACACAGAACCTACACAACTGAATATCCACAGGGAACCTCACACATCCGATTATCCACAGGGAACCTCACACAACCGATTATCCACATGGATGCTCACACGGCCGATTCTCCGTAGGGAACGTCACCGAACCGATTCTCCGTCGGGAACCTCACACAACCGATTAAAGACGCGGAACCTCAGACATCCGATTATCCACAGGGAACCTCTCCGAAACGATTATCCACAGGGACCCTCACACAACCGATTATCCACACAGAACCTCACACAACCGATTCTCTGCAGGAAACCGCAGCCAATGGATTAACCAGACGGAACTTCACACAATCGATTATACACGTGGAACCCCCAACAACTGATTATCCACAGGGAACCTCAGACGACTGTTTATGCACAGCGAACCTCGCACAACCGATTATCCACACGGAACCTCACACAACCGATTATCCACAGGGTACCTCACACAACTGATTATCCACAGGGAACAGCACTCAATCGATTATCCAAAGGGAACCTCACACAACCGATTATCCACATGGAAACTCACACAACTGAATATCTACAGAGAACCTCACACAACCGATTATCGACAGGGAACCTCACACAACCGATTGTACACAGGGAACCTCATACAACCGATTATCTACACGGAACCGTACACAACTGAATATCCACAGGGAACCTCACACATCCGATTATCCACAGGGAACCTCACACAACCGATTATCCACATGGAAGCTCACACAACCGATTCTCCGTAGGGAACGTCACCGAACCGATTCTCCGTCGGGAACCTCACACAACCGATTATTGACGCGGAACCTCAGATATCCGATTATCCACAGGGAACCTCTCCGAAACGATTATCCACAGGGACCCTCACACAACTGATTATCCACACAGAACCTCACACAACCGATTATCCACAGGGAACATCACACAACCGACTATCCACAGAGAACCTCACACAACCGATTATCCACAGGGAACCTCAAACAACCTATTATCCACAGGGAACCTCACACAACCGATTATCCACGTGGAACCCCACAAAACCGATTATCCACACAGAAACGCACCCAACCGATTCTCTGCAGGAAACCGCAGCCAATGGATTAACCAGACGGAACTTTACACAATCGATTATACACGTGGAACCCCCAACAACTGATTATCCACAGGGAACCTCAGACGACCGTTTATCCACAGCGAACCTCACACAACCGATTATCCACACGGAACCTCACACAACTGAATATCCACAGGGTACCTCACACAACCGATTATCCACTGGGAACTGCACACAACCGATTATGAACACAGAACCACACACAACCGGTTATCCACACAGAAACGCACGTAACTGATTCTCTACAGGGAACCGCAGCCAACGGATTATCTACACGGAAACTCACACAACCCATTATCCACAGGGAACCTCACACAACCGATTATCCACACGGGAACTCACACAACCGATTATCCACAGGGAACCTCAAACAACAGATTATCGACAGGGAACCTCACACAACCGATTATCCACACAGAACCTACAAAACTGAATATCCACAGGGAACCTCACACAACCGATTATCTACAGGGAACCTCACACAACCGATTATCCACGCGGAGCCTCACACAACCGATTATCCACACGGAAAGGCACCCAACCGATTCTCTACAGGGAACCGCAGCCAATGGATCATCCAGACGGAACTTCACACAACCGATTATACACGCGGAACCCCCAACAACCGATTATCCACAAGGAACAACGGGCAACCTACTATCCACAGGGAACCTCACACAACTGATTATCCACATGGAACCTCACACAACCGATTATCCACAGGGAATCTCAAACAACTGATTATTCACAGGGAACCTCACACAACCGATTATCCACGCGGAACCCCACACAACCGATTATTCGCGCGGAACCCCACACAACTGAATATCCACACAGAATCTCACAGAACCGATTATCGACAGGGAACCTCACACAACCGATTATCCACAGGGAACAGCACTCAATCGATTATCCAAAGGGAACCTCACACAACCGATTATCCACATGGAAACTCACACAACTGAATATCTACACAGAACCTCACACAACCGATTATCGACAGGGAACCTCACACAACCGATTGTACACAGGGAACCTCATACAACCGATTATCTACACGGAACCGTACACAAACGAATATCCACATGGAACAGCACCCAACCAATTATCCAGAAGGAGCCTCACACAACCGATTATTCACATGGAACCTCTCACAACTGATTATCGACAGGGAACCTCACACAACTGATTATCGACAGGGAACCTCACACAACGGTTTATCCACACAGAACCTACAAAACTGAATATCCACAGGGAACCTCACACAACCGATTATCTACAGGGAACCTTACACAACCGAATATCCACGCGGAACTTCACACAACCGATTATCCACGTGGAACCTCACACAACCGATTATCTACAGGGAACAGCACCCAACCGATTATCCACAGGTAATCTCACACAACCGATTATCGACAGGGAACCTCACACAACCGATTATCGACAGGGAACCTCACACAACCGATTATCCACACAGAACCTACACAACTGAATATCCACAGGGAACCTCACACATCCGATTATTCACAGGGAACCTCACAAAACCGATTATCCACATGGAAGCTCACACAACCGATTCTCCGTAGGGAACGTCACCGAACCGATTCTCCGTCGGGAACCTCACACAACCGATTATTGACGCGGAACCTCAGACATCCGATTATCCACAGGGAACCTCTCCGAAACGATTATCCACAGGGACCCTCACACAACTGATTATCCACACAGAACCTCACACAACCGATTATCCACAGGGAACCTCAAACAACCTATTATCCACAGGGAACCTCACACAACCGATTATCCACGCGGAACCTACAAAACCGATTATCCACACAGAAGCGCACCCAGCCGATTCTCTGCAAGAAACCGCAGCCAATGGATTAACCAGACGGAACTTCACACAATCGATTATACACGTGGAACCCCCAACAACTGATTATCCACAGGGAACCTCAGACGACCGTTTATCCACAGCGAACCTCACTCAACCGATTATCCACACGGAACCTCACACAACCGATTATCCACAGGGTACCTCACACAACCGATTATCCACACGGAAGCTCACACTACCGATTATCCACAGGGAACCTCAAACAACAGATTATCGACAGGGAACCTCACACAACCGATTATCCACACAGAACGTACAAAACTGAATATCCACAGGGAACCTCACACAACCGATTATCTACAGGGAACCTCACACAACCGATTATCCACGAGGAGCCTTACACAACCGATTATCCACACGGAAAGGCACCCAACCGATTCTCTACAGGGAATCGCAGCCAATGGATTATCCAGACGGAACTTCACACAACTGATTATACACGC
The DNA here is from genome assembly GCF_030028105.1 of Mobula birostris. Classification (NCBI taxonomy): domain Eukaryota; kingdom Metazoa; phylum Chordata; class Chondrichthyes; order Myliobatiformes; family Myliobatidae; genus Mobula; species Mobula birostris. Next base: position 112,061,864 of record NC_092377.1, read on the forward strand.
GGAACCCCCAACAACCGATTATCCACAGGGAACAACGGGCAACCGACTATCCACAGGGAACCTCACACAACCGATTATCCACATGGAACCTCACACAACCGATTATCCACAGAGAACCTCACAAAACCGATTATCCACAGGGAATCTCAAACAACCGATTATCCACAGGGAACCTCACACAACCGATTAACCACGCGGAACCCCACACAACCGATTATCCACAGGGAACCTCATACCACCGATTATCTACACAGAACCGTACACAACCGAATATCCACTTGGAACAGCACCCGACCAATTATCCAGAAGGAGCCTCACACAACCGATTATTTAGATGGAACCTCTCACAACTGATTATCGACAGGGAACCTCACACAACTGATTATCGACAGGGAACCTCACACAACGGTTTATCCACACAAAACCTACAAAACTGAATATCCACAGGGAACCTCACACAACCGATTATCTACAGGGAACCTCACACAACCGAATATCCACGCGGAACTTCACACAACCGATTATCCACGCGGAACCTCACACAACCGATTATCCACAGGGAACAACACCCAATCGATTATCCACAGGTAATCTCACACAACCGATTATCGACAGGGAACCTCACACAACCGATTATCGACAAGGAACGTCACACAACCGATTATCCACACAGAACCTACACAACTGAATATCCACAGGGAACCTCACACATCCGATTATCCACAGGGAACCTCAGACAACCGATTATCCACATGGATGCTCACACAGCCGATTCTCCGTAGGGAACGTCACCGAACCGATTCTCCGTCGGGAACCTCACACAACCGATTAAAGACGCGGAACCTCAGACATCCGATTATCCACAGGGAACCTCTCCAAAACGATTATCCACAGGGACCCTCACACAACCGATTATCCACACAGAACCTCACACAACCGATTATCCACAGGGAACATCACACAACCGATTATCCACAGAGAAACTCACACAACCGATTATCCACAGGGAACCTCAAACAACCGATTATCCACAGGGAACCTCACACAACCGATTATCCACGCGGAACCCCACAAAACCGATTATCCACACAGAAACGCACCCAACCGATTCTCTGCAGGAAACCGCAGCCAATGGATTAACCAGACGGAACTTCACACAACCGATTATCCACAGGGAACAGCACCCAATCGATTATCCACAGGTAATCTCACACAACCGATTATCGACAGGGAACCTCACACAACCGATTATCGACAAGGAACCTCACACAACCGATTATCGACAGGGAACCTCACACAACCGATTATCGACAAGGAACGTCACACAACCGATTATACACACAGAACCTACACAACTGAATATCCACAGGGAACCTCACACATCCGATTATCCACAGGGAACCTCACACAACCGATTATCCACATGGATGCTCACACGGCCGATTCTCCGTAGGGAACGTCACCGAACCGATTCTCCGTCGGGAACCTCACACAACCGATTAAAGACGCGGAACCTCAGACATCCGATTATCCACAGGGAACCTCTCCGAAACGATTATCCACAGGGACCCTCACACAACCGATTATCCACACAGAACCTCACACAACCGATTCTCTGCAGGAAACCGCAGCCAATGGATTAACCAGACGGAACTTCACACAATCGATTATACACGTGGAACCCCCAACAACTGATTATCCACAGGGAACCTCAGACGACTGTTTATGCACAGCGAACCTCGCACAACCGATTATCCACACGGAACCTCACACAACCGATTATCCACAGGGTACCTCACACAACTGATTATCCACAGGGAACAGCACTCAATCGATTATCCAAAGGGAACCTCACACAACCGATTATCCACATGGAAACTCACACAACTGAATATCTACAGAGAACCTCACACAACCGATTATCGACAGGGAACCTCACACAACCGATTGTACACAGGGAACCTCATACAACCGATTATCTACACGGAACCGTACACAACTGAATATCCACAGGGAACCTCACACATCCGATTATCCACAGGGAACCTCACACAACCGATTATCCACATGGAAGCTCACACAACCGATTCTCCGTAGGGAACGTCACCGAACCGATTCTCCGTCGGGAACCTCACACAACCGATTATTGACGCGGAACCTCAGATATCCGATTATCCACAGGGAACCTCTCCGAAACGATTATCCACAGGGACCCTCACACAACTGATTATCCACACAGAACCTCACACAACCGATTATCCACAGGGAACATCACACAACCGACTATCCACAGAGAACCTCACACAACCGATTATCCACAGGGAACCTCAAACAACCTATTATCCACAGGGAACCTCACACAACCGATTATCCACGTGGAACCCCACAAAACCGATTATCCACACAGAAACGCACCCAACCGATTCTCTGCAGGAAACCGCAGCCAATGGATTAACCAGACGGAACTTTACACAATCGATTATACACGTGGAACCCCCAACAACTGATTATCCACAGGGAACCTCAGACGACCGTTTATCCACAGCGAACCTCACACAACCGATTATCCACACGGAACCTCACACAACTGAATATCCACAGGGTACCTCACACAACCGATTATCCACTGGGAACTGCACACAACCGATTATGAACACAGAACCACACACAACCGGTTATCCACACAGAAACGCACGTAACTGATTCTCTACAGGGAACCGCAGCCAACGGATTATCTACACGGAAACTCACACAACCCATTATCCACAGGGAACCTCACACAACCGATTATCCACACGGGAACTCACACAACCGATTATCCACAGGGAACCTCAAACAACAGATTATCGACAGGGAACCTCACACAACCGATTATCCACACAGAACCTACAAAACTGAATATCCACAGGGAACCTCACACAACCGATTATCTACAGGGAACCTCACACAACCGATTATCCACGCGGAGCCTCACACAACCGATTATCCACACGGAAAGGCACCCAACCGATTCTCTACAGGGAACCGCAGCCAATGGATCATCCAGACGGAACTTCACACAACCGATTATACACGCGGAACCCCCAACAACCGATTATCCACAAGGAACAACGGGCAACCTACTATCCACAGGGAACCTCACACAACTGATTATCCACATGGAACCTCACACAACCGATTATCCACAGGGAATCTCAAACAACTGATTATTCACAGGGAACCTCACACAACCGATTATCCACGCGGAACCCCACACAACCGATTATTCGCGCGGAACCCCACACAACTGAATATCCACACAGAATCTCACAGAACCGATTATCGACAGGGAACCTCACACAACCGATTATCCACAGGGAACAGCACTCAATCGATTATCCAAAGGGAACCTCACACAACCGATTATCCACATGGAAACTCACACAACTGAATATCTACACAGAACCTCACACAACCGATTATCGACAGGGAACCTCACACAACCGATTGTACACAGGGAACCTCATACAACCGATTATCTACACGGAACCGTACACAAACGAATATCCACATGGAACAGCACCCAACCAATTATCCAGAAGGAGCCTCACACAACCGATTATTCACATGGAACCTCTCACAACTGATTATCGACAGGGAACCTCACACAACTGATTATCGACAGGGAACCTCACACAACGGTTTATCCACACAGAACCTACAAAACTGAATATCCACAGGGAACCTCACACAACCGATTATCTACAGGGAACCTTACACAACCGAATATCCACGCGGAACTTCACACAACCGATTATCCACGCGGAACCTCACACAACCGATTATCCACAGGGAACAGCACCCAATCGATTATCCACAGGTAATCTCACACAACCGATTATCGACAGGAAACCTCACACAACCGATTATCGACAGGAAACCTCACACAACCGATTATCGACAGGGAACCTCACACAACCGATTATCGACAAGGAACCTCACACAACCGATTATCCACAGGGAACCTCATACAACCGATAATCTACACGGAACCGTACACAACCGAATATCCACATGGAACAGCACCCAACCAATTATCCAGAAGGAGCCTCACACAACCGATTATTCACATGGAACCTCTCACAACTGATTATCGACAGGGAACCTCACACAACGGTTTATCCACACAGAACCTACAAAACTGAATATCCACAGGGAACCTCACACAACCGATTATCTACAGGGAAACTTACACAACCGAATATCCACGCGGAAATTCACACAACCGATTATCCACAGGGAACAGCACCCAATCGATTATCCACAGGTAATCTCACACAACCGATTATCGACAGGGAACCTCACACAACCGATTATCGACAAGGAACCTCACACAACCGATTATCCACACAGAACCTACACAACTGAATATCCACAGGGAACCTCACACATCCGATTATCCACAGGGAACCTCACACAACCGATTATCCACATGGAAGCTCACAGAACCGATTCTCCGTAGGGAACGTCACCGAACCGATTCTCCGTCGGGAACCTCACACAACCGATTATTGACGCGGAACCTCAGACATCCGATTATCCACAGGGAACCTCTCCGAAACGATTATCCACACAGAACCTCACACAACCGATTATCCACAGGGAACCTCAAACAACCGATTATCCACAGGGGACCTCACACAACCGATTATCCACGCGGAACCCCACAAAACCGATTATCCACACAGAAACGCACCCAACCGATTCTCTGCAGGAAACCGCAGCCAATGGATTAACCAGACGGAACTTCACACAATCGATTATACACGTGGAACCCCCAACAACTGATTATCCACAGGGAACCTCAGACGACCGTTTATCCACAGCGAACCTCACACAACCGATTATTCACACGGAACCTCACACAACCGATTATCCACAGGGTACCTCACACAACCGATTATCCACAGGGAACAGCACTCAATCGATTATCCAAAGGGAAGCTCACACAACCGATTATCCACATGGAAACTCACACAACTGAATATCTACACAGAACCTCACACAACCGATTATCGACAGGGAACCTCACACAACCGATTGTACACAGGGAACCTCATACAACCGATTATCTAAACGGAACCGTACACAACCGAATATCCACATGGAACAGCACCCAACCAATTATCCAGAAGGAGCCTCACACAACCGATTATTCACATGGAACCTCTCACAACTGATTATCGACAGGGAACCTCACACAACTGATTATCTACAGGGAACCTCACACAACGGATTATCCACACTGAACCTACAAAACTGAATATCCACAGGGAACCTCACACAACCGATTATCTACGGGGAACCTCACACAACCGAATATCCACGTGGAACCTCACATAACCGAATATCCACGCGGAACTTCACACAACCGATTATCCACGCGGATCCTCACACAACCGATTGTCCACAGGGAACAGCACCCAATCGATCAACCACAGGGAACCTCACACAACCGATTATCGACAGGGAAACTCACACAACCGATTATCCACACAGAACCTACACAACTGAATATCCACAGGGAACCTCACACATCGGATTATCCACAGGGAACCTCACACCACCGATTATCCACATGGAAGCTCACACAACCGATTCTCCGTAGGGAACGTCACCGAACCGATTCTCCGTCGGGAACCTCACACAACCGATTATTGACGCGGAACCTCAGACATCCGATTATCCACAGGTAACCTCTCCGAAACGATTATCCACAGGGACCCTCACACAACTGATTATCCACACAGAACCTCACACAACCGATTATCCACAGGGAACATCACACAACCGATTATCCACAGAGAACCTCACACAACCGATTATCCACAGGGAACCTCAAACAACCGATTATCCACAGGGAACCTCACACACCGATTATCCACGCGGAACCCCACAAAACCGATTATCCACACAGAAACGCACCCAACCGATTCTCTGCAGGAAACCGCAGCCAATGGATTAACCAGACGGAACTTCACACAATCGATTATACACGTGGAACCCCCAACAACTGATTTTCCACAGGGAACCTCACACAACCGATTATCCACACGGAACCTCACACAACCGATTATGAACACAGAACCTCACACAACCGGTTATGCACACGGAAACGCACGTAACTGATCCTCTACAGGGAACCGCAGCCAACGGATTATCTACACGGAAACTCACACAACCCATTATCCACAGGGAACCTGACACAACCGATTATCCACACGGAAACTCAAACAACTGAATATCCACAGGGAACCTCACACAACCGATTATCTACAGGGAACCTCACACAACCGATTATCCACGCGGAACCTCACACAACCGATTATCCACAGGGAACAGCACCCAATCGATTATCCACAGGTAAACTCACACAACCGATTATCGACAGGAAACCTCACACAGCCGATTATCCACACAGAAGCTACACAACTGAATATCCACAGGGAACCTCACACATCCGATTATCCACAGGGAACCTCACACAACCGATTATCCACATGGAAGCTCACACAACCGATTCTCCGTAGGGAATGTCACCGAACCGATTCTCCGTCGGGAATCTCACACAACCGATTATTGACGCGGAACCTCAGACATCCGATTATCCACAGGGAACCTCACACAACCGATTATCCGCACGGAAACGCACCCAACCAATTCTCTACAGGGAACCGCAGCCAATGGATTATCCAGACGGAACTTCACACAACCGATTATACACGCGGAACCACCAACAACCGATTATCCACAGGGAACAACGCGCAACCGACTATCCACAGGGAACCTCACACAACCGATTATCCACACAGAACCTCACAAAACCGATTATCCACAGGGAAACTTACACAATCGATTATCAACACAGAACCTCACACAACCGATTATCCACACGGAAACGCACCTAACCGATTCTCTACAGGGAACCGCAGCCAACGGATTATCTACACGGAAGCTCACACAACCGATTATCCACAGGGAACCTCACACAATCGATTATCGACAGGGAACCTCACACAACTGTTTATCGACAGGGAACCTCACACAACCGTTTATCCACACAGAACCTACAAAACTGAATATCCACAGGGAACCTCACACAACCGATTATCCACATGGAAGCTCACACAACCGATTCTCCGTAGGGAACGTCACCGAACCGATTCTCCGTCGGGAACCTCACACAATCGATTATTGACGCGGAACCTCAGACATCCGATTATCCACAGGGAACCTCTCCGAAACGATTATCCACAGGGAGCCTCACACAACCGATTATCCACACAGAACCTCACACAACCGATTATCCACATGGAAACTCACACAACTGAATATCTACACAGAACCTCAGAGAACCGATTATCGATAGGGAACGTCACACAACCGATTATCCACTCGGAACCTCACACAATCGATTATCCACGCGGAACCTGCAAAACTGAATATCCACAGGGAACCTCACACAACCGATTATCGACAGGGAACCTCACACAACCGATTATCCACGCGGAACCTCACACAACCGATTATCCACAGGGCACCTCACACAATCGAGTATCCATGCAGAACCTCACACAACCGATTATCCACAGGGAACAGCACCCAATCGATTATCCACAGGTAACCTGACACAACCGTTTATCCACAGCGAACCTCACACAACCGATTATCCACACGGAAACTCACACAACCGATTATCCACAGGGTACCTCACACAAGTGATTATCCACAGGGAACTGCACACAACCGATTGTACACAGGGAACCACATACAACCGATTATCTACACGGAACCGCACACAACTGAATATCCACAGGGAACAGCACCCAACCAATTATCCAGAAGGAGCCTCACACAACCGATTATCCACACAGAACCTACAAAACTGAATATCCACAGGGAACCTCACACCACCGATTATCTACAGGGAACCTCACACAACCGATTATCCACATGGAACCTCACACAACTGAATATCCACAGGGAACCTCACACAACCGATTATCCACAGGGAACCTCACACAACCGATTATCCACATGGAAGCTCACACAACCGATTCTCCGTAGGGAACGTCACCGAACCGATTCTCCGTCGGGAACCTCACACAATCGATTATTGACGCGGAACCTCAGACATCCGATTATCCACAGGGAACCTCTCCCAAACGATTATCCACAGGGAGCCTCACACAACCGATTATCCACACTGAACCTCACACAACCGATTATCCACAGGGAACATCACACAACCGATTATCCACAGAGAACCTCACACAACCGATTATCCACAGGGAATCCCACACAACCGATTATCCACACAGAAACGCACCCACCTGATTCTCTACAGGGAACCGCAGCCAATGGATTATCCAGACGGAACTTCACACAACCGATTATCCAAAGGGAACCTCACACAACCGATTATCGACACAGAACCTCACACAACCCATTATCCACACGGAAACTCACACAACCGATTATCCACAGGGTACCTCACACAAGTGATTATCCACAGGGAACTGCACACAACCGATTATCCACAGGGAACCTCACACAACCGATTATCCACAGGGAACCTCACACAACCGATTATCGACACAGAACCTCACACATCCGATTATCCACAGGGAACCTCACACAACCGATTATCCACACCGAAAGGCACCCAACCGATTCTCTACAGGGAACCGCAGCCAATGAATTATTCAGACGGAACTTCACACAACCGATTATACAAGCGGAACACCCAACAACCGATTATCCACAGGGAACAACGCGCAACCGACTATCCACAGGGAACCTCACACAACCGATTATCCACACAGAACCTCACACAACCGATTATCCACACGGTACCTCACACAATCGATTATACACGCGGAACCCCCAACAACCGATTATCCAGAGGGAACCTCAGACAACCGTTTATCCACAGCGAACCTCACAGAACCGATTATCCACACGGAACCTCACACAACCGATTATCCACAGGGTACCTCACACAAGTGGTTATCCACAGGGAACTGCACACAACCGATTATCCACAGGGAATCTCACACAACCGATTATCGACACAGAACCTCACACAACCGATTATCCACAGGGAACCTCACACAACCAATTATCCACACGGAACCTCACACAACCGATTATCCACAAGGAACCTCACACAACCGATTATCCACAGGGAACCTCACACAACCGATTATTCGCGCGGAACACCACACAACTGAATATCCACACAGAATCTCACACAACCGATTATCGACAGGGAACCTCACACAACCGATTATCCACATGGAAACTCACACAACTGAATATCTACACAGAACCTCAGAGAACCGATTATCGACAGGGAACCTCATACAACCGTTTATCCACGCGGAACCTACACAACTGAATATCCAGAGGGAACCTCATATATCTGATTATCCACAGGGAACCTCACACAACCGATTATCCACATGGAAGCTCACACAACCGATTCTCCGCAGGGAACGTCACCGAACCGATTCTCCGACGGGAACCTCACCCAACCGATTATTGACGCGGAACCTCAGATATCCGATTATCCACAGGGAACCTCTCCCAAACGATTATCCACAGGGAACCTCACACAACCGATTATCCACAGAGAACCTCACACAACCGATTATCCACAGGGAACAGCACCCAATCGATTATCCACAGGAAACCTCACACAACCGATTATCCACATGGAAGCTCACACAACCGATTCTCCGAAGGGAACGTAACCGAAGCAATTCTCCGTCGGGAACCTCACACAACCGATTATTGACGCAGAACCTCAGACATCCGATTATCCACAGGGAACCTCACACAACTGATTATCCACACAGAACCTCACACAACCGATTATCCACAGGGAACCTCACACAACCGATTATCCACACAGAACCTCACACAACCGATTATCCACAGGGAACCTCACACAACCGATTATCCACGCGGAACCCCACACAACCGATTATCCACACAGAAACGCACCCTACCGATTCGCTGTAGGAAACCGCAGCCAATGGATTATCCAGACGGAACTTCACACAATCGATTATACACGTGGAACCCCCAACAACTGATTATCCACAGGGAACCTCAGACGACTGTTTATCCACAGCGAACCTCACACAACCGATTATCCACACAGAACCTCACACAACCGATTATACACACGGAACCTCACACAACCGATTATCCACAGGGAACCTCACACAACCGATTAGTCGCGCGGAACACCACACAGCTGTATATCCACACAGAATCTCACACAACCGATTATCGACAGGGAACCTCACAGAACCGATTATCCACAGGGAACCTCACACAACCGATTATCCACACGGAAAGGCACCCAACCGATTCTCTACAGGGAACCGCAGCCAATGGATTATCCAGACGGAACTTCACACAACCGATTATACACGCGGAACCCCCAACAACCGATTATCCACAAGGAACAACGGGCAACCGACTATCCACAGGGAACCTCACACAACCGATTATCCACATAGAACCTCACACAACCGATTATCCACAGAGAACCTCACACAACCGATTATCCACGCGGAACCCCACACAACCGATTATTCGCGCGGAACCTCACACAACTGAATATCCACACAGAATCTCACAGAACCGATTATCGACAGCGAATCTCACACAACCAATTATCCACATGGAAACTCACACAACTGAATATCTACACAGAACCTCACACAACCGATTATCGACAGGGAACCTCACACAACCGATTGTACACAGGGAACCTCATACAACCGATTATCTACACGGAACCGTACACAACCGAATATCCACATGGAACAGCACCCAGCCAATTATCCAGAAGGAGCCTCACACAACCGATTATTCACATGGAACCTCTCACAACTGATTATCGACAGGGAACCTCACACAACTGATTATCGACAGGGAAACTCACACAACGGATTATCCGCACAGAATCTACAGAACTGAATATCCACAGGGAACCTCACACAACCGATTATCTACAGGGAAACTCACACAACCGAATATCCCCGCGGAACTTCACACAACCGATTATCCACGTGGAACCTCACACAACCGATTATCTACAGGGAACAGCACCCAACCGATTATCCACAGGTAATCTCACACAACCGATTATCGACAGGGAACCTCACACAACCGATTATCGACAGGGAACCTCACACAACCGATTATCCACACAGAACCTACACAACTGAATATCCACAGGGAACCTCACACATCCGATTATTCACAGGGAACCTCACAAAACCGATTATCCACATGGAAGCTCACACAACCGATTCTCCGTAGGGAACGTCACCGAACCGATTCTCCGTCGGGAACCTCACACAACCGATTATTGACGCGGAACCTCAGACATCCGATTATCCACAGGGAACCTCTCCGAAACGATTATCCACAGGGACCCTCACACAACTGATTATCCACACAGAACCTCACACAACCGATTATCCACAGGGAACCTCAAACAACCTATTATCCACAGGGAACCTCACACAACCGATTATCCACGCGGAACCTACAAAACCGATTATCCACACAGAAGCGCACCCAGCCGATTCTCTGCAAGAAACCGCAGCCAATGGATTAACCAGACGGAACTTCACACAATCGATTATACACGTGGAACCCCCAACAACTGATTATCCACAGGGAACCTCAGACGACCGTTTATCCACAGCGAACCTCACTCAACCGATTATCCACACGGAACCTCACACAACCGATTATCCACAGGGTACCTCACACAACCGATTATCCACACGGAAGCTCACACTACCGATTATCCACAGGGAACCTCAAACAACAGATTATCGACAGGGAACCTCACACAACCGATTATCCACACAGAACGTACAAAACTGAATATCCACAGGGAACCTCACACAACCGATTATCTACAGGGAACCTCACACAACCGATTATCCACGAGGAGCCTTACACAACCGATTATCCACACGGAAAGGCACCCAACCGATTCTCTACAGGGAATCGCAGCCAATGGATTATCCAGACGGAACTTCACACAGCCGATTATACACGCGGAACCCCCAACAACCGATTATCCACAGGGAACAACGGGCAACCGACTATCCACAGGGAACCTCACACAACCGATTATCCACATGGAACCTCACACAACCGATTATCCACAGAGAACCTCACAAAACCGATTATCCACAGGGAATCTCAAACAACCGATTATCCACAGGGAACCTCACACAACCGATTAACCACGCGGAACCCCACACAACCGATTATCCACAGGGAACCTCATACCACCGATTATCTACACAGAACCGTACACAACCGAATATCCACTTGGAACAGCACCCGACCAATTATCCAGAAGGAGCCTCACACAACCGATTATTTAGATGGAACCTCTCACAACTGATTATCGACAGGGAACCTCACACAACTGATTATCGACAGGGAACCTCACACAACGGTTTATCCACACAAAACCTACAAAACTGAATATCCACAGGGAACCTCACACAACCGATTATCTACAGGGAACCTCACACAACCGAATATCCACGCGGAACTTCACACAACCGATTATCCACGCGGAACCTCACACAACCGATTATCCACAGGGAACAACACCCAATCGATTATCCACAGGTAATCTCACACAACCGATTATCGACAGGGAACCTCACACAACCGATTATCGACAAGGAACGTCACACAACCGATTATCCACACAGAACCTACACAACTGAATATCCACAGGGAACCTCACACATCCGATTATCCACAGGGAACCTCAGACAACCGATTATCCACATGGATGCTCACACAGCCGATTCTCCGTAGGGAACGTCACCGAACCGATTCTCCGTCGGGAACCTCACACAACCGATTAAAGACGCGGAACCTCAGACATCCGATTATCCACAGGGAACCTCTCCAAAACGATTATCCACAGGGACCCTCACACAACCGATTATCCACACAGAACCTCACACAACCGATTATCCACAGGGAACATCACACAACCGATTATCCACAGAGAAACTCACACAACCGATTATCCACAGGGAACCTCAAACAACCGATTATCCACAGGGAACCTCACACAACCGATTATCCACGCGGAACCCCACAAAACCGATTATCCACACAGAAACGCACCCAACCGATTCTCTGCAGGAAACCGCAGCCAATGGATTAACCAGACGGAACTTTACACAACCGATTATCCACAGGGAACAGCACCCAATCGATTATCCACAGGTAATCTCACACAACCGATTATCGACAGGGAACCTCACACAACCGATTATCGACAAGGAACCTCACACAACCGATTATCGACAGGGAACCTCACACAACCGATTATCGACAAGGAACGTCACACAACCGATTATACACACAGAACCTACACAACTGAATATCCACAGGGAACCTCACACATCCGATTATCCACAGGGAACCTCACACAACCGATTATCCACATGGATGCTCACACGGCCGATTCTCCGTAGGGAACGTCACCGAACCGATTCTCCGTCGGGAACCTCACACAACCGATTAAAGACGCGAAACCTCAGACATCCGATTATCCACAGGGAACCTCTCCGAAACGATTATCCACAGGGACCCTCACACAACCGATTATCCACACAGAACCTCACACAACCGATTCTCTGCAGGAAACCGCAGCCAATGGATTAACCAGACGGAACTTCACACAATCGATTATACACGTGGAACCCCCAACAACTGATTATCCACAGGGAACCTCAGACGACTGTTTATGCACAGCGAACCTCACACAACCGATTATCCACACGGAACCTCACACAACCGATTATCCACAGGGTACCTCACACAACTGATTATCCACAGGGAACAGCACTCAATCGATTATCCAAAGGGAACCTCACACAACCGATTATCCACATGGAAACTCACACAACTGAATATCTACAGAGAACCTCACACAACCGATTATCGACAGGGAACCTCACACAACCGATTGTACACAGGGAACCTCATACAACCGATTATCTACACGGAACCGTACACAACTGAATATCCACAGGGAACCTCACACATCCGATTATCCACAGGGAACCTCAGACAACCGATTATCCACATGGATGCTCACACAGCCGATTCTCCGTAGGGAACGTCACCGAACCGATTCTCCGTCGGGAACCTCACACAACCGATTAAAGACGCGGAACCTCAGACATCCGATTATCCACAGGGAACCTCTCCAAAACGATTATCCACAGGGACCCTCACACAACCGATTATCCACACAGAACCTCACACAACCGATTATCCACAGGGAACATCACACAACCGATTATCCACAGAGAAACTCACACAACCGATTATCCACAGGGAACCTCAAACAACCGATTATCCACAGGGAACCTCACACAACCGATTATCCACGCGGAACCCCACAAAACCGATTATCCACACAGAAACGCACCCAACCGATTCTCTGCAGGAAACCGCAGCCAATGGATTAACCAGACGGAACTTTACACAACCGATTATCCACAGGGAACAGCACCCAATCGATTATCCACAGGTAATCTCACACAACCGATTATCGACAGGGAACCTCACACAACCGATTATCGACAAGGAACCTCACACAACCGATTATCGACAGGGAACCTCACACAACCGATTATCGACAAGGAACGTCACACAACCGATTATACACACAGAACCTACACAACTGAATATCCACAGGGAACCTCACACATCCGATTATCCACAGGGAACCTCACACAACCGATTATCCACATGGATGCTCACACGGCCGATTCTCCGTAGGGAACGTCACCGAACCGATTCTCCGTCGGGAACCTCACACAACCGATTAAAGACGCGGAACCTCAGACATCCGATTATCCACAGGGAACCTCTCCGAAACGATTATCCACAGGGACCCTCACACAACCGATTATCCACACAGAACCTCACACAACCGATTCTCTGCAGGAAACCGCAGCCAATGGATTAACCAGACGGAACTTCACACAATCGATTATACACGTGGAACCCCCAACAACTGATTATCCACAGGGAACCTCAGACGACTGTTTATGCACAGCGAACCTCACACAACCGATTATCCACACGGAACCTCACACAACCGATTATCCACAGGGTACCTCACACAACTGATTATCCACAGGGAACAGCACTCAATCGATTATCCAAAGGGAACCTCACACAACCGATTATCCACATGGAAACTCACACAACTGAATATCTACAGAGAACCTCACACAACCGATTATCGACAGGGAACCTCACACAACCGATTGTACACAGGGAACCTCATACAACCGATTATCTACACGGAACCGTACACAACTGAATATCCACAGGGAACCTCACACATCCGATTATCCACAGGGAACCTCACACAACCGATTATCCACATGGAAGCTCACACAACCGATTCTCCGTAGGGAACGTCACCGAACCGATTCTCCGTCGGGAACCTCACACAACCGATTATTGACGCGGAACCTCAGATATCCGATTATCCACAGGGAACCTCTCCGAAACGATTATCCACAGGGACCCTCACACAACTGATTATCCACACAGAACCTCACACAACCGATTATCCACAGGGAACATCACACAACCGACTATCCACAGAGAACCTCACACAACCGATTATCCACAGGGAACCTCAAACAACCTATTATCCACAGGGAACCTCACACAACCGATTATCCACGTGGAACCCCACAAAACCGATTATCCACACAGAAACGCACCCAACCGATTCTCTGCAGGAAACCGCAGCCAATGGATTAACCAGACGGAACTTTACACAATCGATTATACACGTGGAACCCCCAACAACTGATTATCCACAGGGAACCTCAGACGACCGTTTATCCACAGCGAACCTCACACAACCGATTATCCACACGGAACCTCACACAACTGAATATCCACAGGGTACCTCACACAACCGATTATCCACTGGGAACTGCACACAACCGATTATGAACACAGAACCACACACAACCGGTTATCCACACAGAAACGCACGTAACTGATTCTCTACAGGGAACCGCAGCCAACGGATTATCTACACGGAAACTCACACAACCCATTATCCACAGGGAACCTCACACAACCGATTATCCACACGGGAACTCACACAACCGATTATCCACAGGGAACCTCAAACAACAGATTATCGACAGGGAACCTCACACAACCGATTATCCACACAGAACCTACAAAACTGAATATCCACAGGGAACCTCACACAACCGATTATCTACAGGGAACCTCACACAACCGATTATCCACGCGGAGCCTCACACAACCGATTATCCACACGGAAAGGCACCCAACCGATTCTCTACAGGGAACCGCAGCCAATGGATCATCCAGACGGAACTTCACACAACCGATTATACACGCGGAACCCCCAACAACCGATTATCCACAAGGAACAACGGGCAACCTACTATCCACAGGGAACCTCACACAACTGATTATCCACATGGAACCTCACACAACCGATTATCCACAGGGAATCTCAAACAACTGATTATTCACAGGGAACCTCACACAACCGATTATCCACGCGGAACCCCACACAACCGATTATTCGCGCGGAACCCCACACAACTGAATATCCACACAGAATCTCACAGAACCGATTATCGACAGGGAACCTCACACAACCGATTATCCACAGGGAACAGCACTCAATCGATTATCCAAAGGGAACCTCACACAACCGATTATCCACATGGAAACTCACACAACTGAATATCTACACAGAACCTCACACAACCGATTATCGACAGGGAACCTCACACAACCGATTGTACACAGGGAACCTCATACAACCGATTATCTACACGGAACCGTACACAAACGAATATCCACATGGAACAGCACCCAACCAATTATCCAGAAGGAGCCTCACACAACCGATTATTCACATGGAACCTCTCACAACTGATTATCGACAGGGAACCTCACACAACTGATTATCGACAGGGAACCTCACACAACGGTTTATCCACACAGAACCTACAAAACTGAATATCCACAGGGAACCTCACACAACCGATTATCTACAGGGAACCTTACACAACCGAATATCCACGCGGAACTTCACACAACCGATTATCCACGCGGAACCTCACACAACCGATTATCCACAGGGAACAGCACCCAATCGATTATCCACAGGTAATCTCACACAACCGATTATCGACAGGAAACCTCACACAACCGATTATCGACAGGAAACCTCACACAACCGATTATCGACAGGGAACCTCACACAACCGATTATCGACAAGGAACCTCACACAACCGATTATCCACAGGGAACCTCATACAACCGATAATCTACACGGAACCGTACACAACCGAATATCCACATGGAACAGCACCCAACCAATTATCCAGAAGGAGCCTCACACAACCGATTATTCACATGGAACCTCTCACAACTGATTATCGACAGGGAACCTCACACAACGGTTTATCCACACAGAACCTACAAAACTGAATATCCACAGGGAACCTCACACAACCGATTATCTACAGGGAAACTTACACAACCGAATATCCACGCGGAAATTCACACAACCGATTATCCACAGGGAACAGCACCCAATCGATTATCCACAGGTAATCTCACACAACCGATTATCGACAGGGAACCTCACACAACCGATTATCGACAAGGAACCTCACACAACCGATTATCCACACAGAACCTACACAACTGAATATCCACAGGGAACCTCACACATCCGATTATCCACAGGGAACCTCACACAACCGATTATCCACATGGAAGCTCACAGAACCGATTCTCCGTAGGGAACGTCACCGAACCGATTCTCCGTCGGGAACCTCACACAACCGATTATTGACGCGGAACCTCAGACATCCGATTATCCACAGGGAACCTCTCCGAAACGATTATCCACACAGAACCTCACACAACCGATTATCCACAGGGAACCTCAAACAACCGATTATCCACAGGGGACCTCACACAACCGATTATCCACGCGGAACCCCACAAAACCGATTATCCACACAGAAACGCACCCAACCGATTCTCTGCAGGAAACCGCAGCCAATGGATTAACCAGACGGAACTTCACACAATCGATTATACACGTGGAACCCCCAACAACTGATTATCCACAGGGAACCTCAGACGACCGTTTATCCACAGCGAACCTCACACAACCGATTATTCACACGGAACCTCACACAACCGATTATCCACAGGGTACCTCACACAACCGATTATCCACAGGGAACAGCACTCAATCGATTATCCAAAGGGAAGCTCACACAACCGATTATCCACATGGAAACTCACACAACTGAATATCTACACAGAACCTCACACAACCGATTATCGACAGGGAACCTCACACAACCGATTGTACACAGGGAACCTCATACAACCGATTATCTAAACGGAACCGTACACAACCGAATATCCACATGGAACAGCACCCAACCAATTATCCAGAAGGAGCCTCACACAACCGATTATTCACATGGAACCTCTCACAACTGATTATCGACAGGGAACCTCACACAACTGATTATCTACAGGGAACCTCACACAACGGATTATCCACACTGAACCTACAAAACTGAATATCCACAGGGAACCTCACACAACCGATTATCTACGGGGAACCTCACACAACCGAATATCCACGTGGAACCTCACATAACCGAATATCCACGCGGAACTTCACACAACCGATTATCCACGCGGATCCTCACACAACCGATTGTCCACAGGGAACAGCACCCAATCGATCAACCACAGGGAACCTCACACAACCGATTATCGACAGGGAAACTCACACAACCGATTATCCACACAGAACCTACACAACTGAATATCCACAGGGAACCTCACACATCGGATTATCCACAGGGAACCTCACACCACCGATTATCCACATGGAAGCTCACACAACCGATTCTCCGTAGGGAACGTCACCGAACCGATTCTCCGTCGGGAACCTCACACAACCGATTATTGACGCGGAACCTCAGACATCCGATTATCCACAGGGAACCTCTCTGAAACGATTATCCACAGGGACCCTCACACAACTGATTATCCACACAGAACCTCACACAACCGATTATCCACAGGGAACATCACACAACCGATTATCCACAGAGAACCTCACACAACCGATTATCCACAGGGAACCTCAAACAACCGATTATCCACAGGGAACCTCACACACCGATTATCCACGCGGAACCCCACAAAACCGATTATCCACACAGAAACGCACCCAACCGATTCTCTGCAGGAAACCGCAGCCAATGGATTAACCAGACGGAACTTCACACAATCGATTATACACGTGGAACCCCCAACAACTGATTTTCCACAGGGAACCTCACACAACCGATTATCCACACGGAACCTCACACAACCGATTATGAACACAGAACCTCACACAACCGGTTATGCACACGGAAACGCACGTAACTGATCCTCTACAGGGAACCGCAGCCAACGGATTATCTACACGGAAACTCACACAACCCATTATCCACAGGGAACCTGACACAACCGATTATCCACACGGAAACTCAAACAACTGAATATCCACAGGGAACCTCACACAACCGATTATCTACAGGGAACCTCACACAACCGATTATCCACGCGGAACCTCACACAACCGATTATCCACAGGGAACAGCACCCAATCGATTATCCACAGGTAAACTCACACAACCGATTATCGACAGGAAACCTCACACAGCCGATTATCCACACAGAAGCTACACAACTGAATATCCACAGGGAACCTCACACATCCGATTATCCACAGGGAACCTCACACAACCGATTATCCACATGGAAGCTCACACAACCGATTCTCCGTAGGGAATGTCACCGAACCGATTCTCCGTCGGGAATCTCACACAACCGATTATTGACGCGGAACCTCAGACATCCGATTATCCACAGGGAACCTCACACAACCGATTATCCGCACGGAAACGCACCCAACCAATTCTCTACAGGGAACCGCAGCCAATGGATTATCCAGACGGAACTTCACACAACCGATTATACACGCGGAACCACCAACAACCGATTATCCACAGGGAACAACGCGCAACCGACTATCCACAGGGAACCTCACACAACCGATTATCCACACAGAACCTCACAAAACCGATTATCCACAGGGAAACTTACACAATCGATTATCAACACAGAACCTCACACAACCGATTATCCACACGGAAACGCACCTAACCGATTCTCTACAGGGAACCGCAGCCAACGGATTATCTACACGGAAGCTCACACAACCGATTATCCACAGGGAACCTCACACAACCGATTATCCACACGGAACCTCACACAACCGATTATCCACAGGTAACCTCTCCCAACCAACTATCGACAGGGAACCTCACACAACCGATTATCCACAGGGAACCTCACACAACCGATTATCGACAGGGAATCGCACACAACCGAGCACCCACAGGGAACATCACAGAACCGATTATCCACAGAGAACCTCACACAACCGATTATCCACAGGGAACCTCAAACAACCTATTATCCACAGGGAACCTCACACAACCGATTATCCACACGGAACCCCACACAACCGATTATCCAAACAGAAACGCACCCACCCGATTCTCTACAGGGAACGGCAGCCAATGGATTATCCAGACGGAACTTCACACAATCGATTATACACGCGGAATCCCCAACAACCGATTATCCACAGGGACCCTCACACAACCGATTATCCACACAGAACCTCACACAACCGATTATCCACAGAGAACCTCACACAACTGATTATCCACAGGGAACTTGACACAACCGATTATCAACAGGGAATCTCACACAGCTGATTATTGACAGGTTACCTCACACAACCGATTATCCACACAGAACTTACACAACTGAATATCCACAGGGAACCTCACACAACCCATTATCCACGCAGAACCACACATAACCGATTATCCACAGGTAACCTCACACAACCGATTATCCACATCGAACTTCACATAACCGATTATCAACAGGGAACCTCACACAACTGATTATCGACAGGGAACATTACACTAACGATTATCCACACAGAACTTACAGAATTGAATATGCACAGGGAACCTCAGACAACCGATTATCCACACGAAACCTCACACAACCGATTGTCCATAGGGAACCTCACAAAACCGATTATCCACAGCGAAGCTGACACAACCGATTATCCACAGGGAACCTGACGCAACCGATTATCCACACGGAACGTCACACAACTGAATATCGACATGGAACCTCACACAACCGATTATCCACACGGAACCTCACACAACCGATTATCCACAGGGACCTTCACACAACCGATTATCCACACGGAACCTCACACAACCGATTATCCACAGGGAACCTCAGACAACCGATTATCCACATGGATGCTCACACAGCCGATTCTCCGTAGGGAACGTCACCGAACCGATTCTCCGTCGGGAACCTCACACAACCGATTAAAGACGCGGAACCTCAGACATCCGATTATCCACAGGGAACCTCTCCAAAACGATTATCCACAGGGACCCTCACACAACCGATTATCCACACAGAACCTCACACAACCGATTATCCACAGGGAACATCACACAACCGATTATCCACAGAGAAACTCACACAACCGATTATCCACAGGGAACCTCAAACAACCGATTATCCACAGGGAACCTCACACAACCGATTATCCACGCGGAACCCCACAAAACCGATTATCCACACAGAAACGCACCCAACCGATTCTCTGCAGGAAACCGCAGCCAATGGATTAACCAGACGGAACTTTACACAACCGATTATCCACAGGGAACAGCACCCAATCGATTATCCACAGGTAATCTCACACAACCGATTATCGACAGGGAACCTCACACAACCGATTATCGACAAGGAACCTCACACAACCGATTATCGACAGGGAACCTCACACAACCGATTATCGACAAGGAACGTCACACAACCGATTATACACACAGAACCTACACAACTGAATATCCACAGGGAACCTCACACATCCGATTATCCACAGGGAACCTCACACAACCGATTATCCACATGGATGCTCACACGGCCGATTCTCCGTAGGGAACGTCACCGAACCGATTCTCCGTCGGGAACCTCACACAACCGATTAAAGACGCGGAACCTCAGACATCCGATTATCCACAGGGAACCTCTCCGAAACGATTATCCACAGGGACCCTCACACAACCGATTATCCACACAGAACCTCACACAACCGATTCTCTGCAGGAAACCGCAGCCAATGGATTAACCAGACGGAACTTCACACAATCGATTATACACGTGGAACCCCCAACAACTGATTATCCACAGGGAACCTCAGACGACTGTTTATGCACAGCGAACCTCACACAACCGATTATCCACACGGAACCTCACACAACCGATTATCCACAGGGTACCTCACACAACTGATTATCCACAGGGAACAGCACTCAATCGATTATCCAAAGGGAACCTCACACAACCGATTATCCACATGGAAACTCACACAACTGAATATCTACAGAGAACCTCACACAACCGATTATCGACAGGGAACCTCACACAACCGATTGTACACAGGGAACCTCATACAACCGATTATCTACACGGAACCGTACACAACTGAATATCCACAGGGAACCTCACACATCCGATTATCCACAGGGAACCTCACACAACCGATTATCCACATGGAAGCTCACACAACCGATTCTCCGTAGGGAACGTCACCGAACCGATTCTCCGTCGGGAACCTCACACAACCGATTATTGACGCGGAACCTCAGATATCCGATTATCCACAGGGAACCTCTCCGAAACGATTATCCACAGGGACCCTCACACAACTGATTATCCACACAGAACCTCACACAACCGATTATCCACAGGGAACATCACACAACCGACTATCCACAGAGAACCTCACACAACCGATTATCCACAGGGAACCTCAAACAACCTATTATCCACAGGGAACCTCACACAACCGATTATCCACGTGGAACCCCACAAAACCGATTATCCACACAGAAACGCACCCAACCGATTCTCTGCAGGAAACCGCAGCCAATGGATTAACCAGACGGAACTTTACACAATCGATTATACACGTGGAACCCCCAACAACTGATTATCCACAGGGAACCTCAGACGACCGTTTATCCACAGCGAACCTCACACAACCGATTATCCACACGGAACCTCACACAACTGAATATCCACAGGGTACCTCACACAACCGATTATCCACTGGGAACTGCACACAACCGATTATGAACACAGAACCACACACAACCGGTTATCCACACAGAAACGCACGTAACTGATTCTCTACAGGGAACCGCAGCCAACGGATTATCTACACGGAAACTCACACAACCCATTATCCACAGGGAACCTCACACAACCGATTATCCACACGGGAACTCACACAACCGATTATCCACAGGGAACCTCAAACAACAGATTATCGACAGGGAACCTCACACAACCGATTATCCACACAGAACCTACAAAACTGAATATCCACAGGGAACCTCACACAACCGATTATCTACAGGGAACCTCACACAACCGATTATCCACGCGGAGCCTCACACAACCGATTATCCACACGGAAAGGCACCCAACCGATTCTCTACAGGGAACCGCAGCCAATGGATCATCCAGACGGAACTTCACACAACCGATTATACACGCGGAACCCCCAACAACCGATTATCCACAAGGAACAACGGGCAACCTACTATCCACAGGGAACCTCACACAACTGATTATCCACATGGAACCTCACACAACCGATTATCCACAGGGAATCTCAAACAACTGATTATTCACAGGGAACCTCACACAACCGATTATCCACGCGGAACCCCACACAACCGATTATTCGCGCGGAACCCCACACAACTGAATATCCACACAGAATCTCACAGAACCGATTATCGACAGGGAACCTCACACAACCGATTATCCACAGGGAACAGCACTCAATCGATTATCCAAAGGGAACCTCACACAACCGATTATCCACATGGAAACTCACACAACTGAATATCTACACAGAACCTCACACAACCGATTATCGACAGGGAACCTCACACAACCGATTGTACACAGGGAACCTCATACAACCGATTATCTACACGGAACCGTACACAAACGAATATCCACATGGAACAGCACCCAACCAATTATCCAGAAGGAGCCTCACACAACCGATTATTCACATGGAACCTCTCACAACTGATTATCGACAGGGAACCTCACACAACTGATTATCGACAGGGAACCTCACACAACGGTTTATCCACACAGAACCTACAAAACTGAATATCCACAGGGAACCTCACACAACCGATTATCTACAGGGAACCTTACACAACCGAATATCCACGCGGAACTTCACACAACCGATTATCCACGCGGAACCTCACACAACCGATTATCCACAGGGAACAGCACCCAATCGATTATCCACAGGTAATCTCACACAACCGATTATCGACAGGAAACCTCACACAACCGATTATCGACAGGAAACCTCACACAACCGATTATCGACAGGGAACCTCACACAACCGATTATCGACAAGGAACCTCACACAACCGATTATCCACAGGGAACCTCATACAACCGATAATCTACACGGAACCGTACACAACCGAATATCCACATGGAACAGCACCCAACCAATTATCCAGAAGGAGCCTCACACAACCGATTATTCACATGGAACCTCTCACAACTGATTATCGACAGGGAACCTCACACAACGGTTTATCCACACAGAACCTACAAAACTGAATATCCACAGGGAACCTCACACAACCGATTATCTACAGGGAAACTTACACAACCGAATATCCACGCGGAAATTCACACAACCGATTATCCACAGGGAACAGCACCCAATCGATTATCCACAGGTAATCTCACACAACCGATTATCGACAGGGAACCTCACACAACCGATTATCGACAAGGAACCTCACACAACCGATTATCCACACAGAACCTACACAACTGAATATCCACAGGGAACCTCACACATCCGATTATCCACAGGGAACCTCACACAACCGATTATCCACATGGAAGCTCACAGAACCGATTCTCCGTAGGGAACGTCACCGAACCGATTCTCCGTCGGGAACCTCACACAACCGATTATTGACGCGGAACCTCAGACATCCGATTATCCACAGGGAACCTCTCCGAAACGATTATCCACACAGAACCTCACACAACCGATTATCCACAGGGAACCTCAAACAACCGATTATCCACAGGGGACCTCACACAACCGATTATCCACGCGGAACCCCACAAAACCGATTATCCACACAGAAACGCACCCAACCGATTCTCTGCAGGAAACCGCAGCCAATGGATTAACCAGACGGAACTTCACACAATCGATTATACACGTGGAACCCCCAACAACTGATTATCCACAGGGAACCTCAGACGACCGTTTATCCACAGCGAACCTCACACAACCGATTATTCACACGGAACCTCACACAACCGATTATCCACAGGGTACCTCACACAACCGATTATCCACAGGGAACAGCACTCAATCGATTATCCAAAGGGAAGCTCACACAACCGATTATCCACATGGAAACTCACACAACTGAATATCTACACAGAACCTCACACAACCGATTATCGACAGGGAACCTCACACAACCGATTGTACACAGGGAACCTCATACAACCGATTATCTAAACGGAACCGTACACAACCGAATATCCACATGGAACAGCACCCAACCAATTATCCAGAAGGAGCCTCACACAACCGATTATTCACATGGAACCTCTCACAACTGATTATCGACAGGGAACCTCACACAACTGATTATCTACAGGGAACCTCACACAACGGATTATCCACACTGAACCTACAAAACTGAATATCCACAGGGAACCTCAC
Organism: Mobula birostris; assembly: GCF_030028105.1. Taxonomy (NCBI): domain Eukaryota; kingdom Metazoa; phylum Chordata; class Chondrichthyes; order Myliobatiformes; family Myliobatidae; genus Mobula; species Mobula birostris. The sequence goes on from NC_092377.1 coordinate 112,088,015, forward strand.
ACAACCGATTATCTACGGGGAACCTCACACAACCGAATATCCACGTGGAACCTCACATAACCGAATATCCACGCGGAACTTCACACAACCGATTATCCACGCGGATCCTCACACAACCGATTGTCCACAGGGAACAGCACCCAATCGATCAACCACAGGGAACCTCACACAACCGATTATCGACAGGGAAACTCACACAACCGATTATCCACACAGAACCTACACAACTGAATATCCACAGGGAACCTCACACATCGGATTATCCACAGGGAACCTCACACCACCGATTATCCACATGGAAGCTCACACAACCGATTCTCCGTAGGGAACGTCACCGAACCGATTCTCCGTCGGGAACCTCACACAACCGATTATTGACGCGGAACCTCAGACATCCGATTATCCACAGGGAACCTCTCTGAAACGATTATCCACAGGGACCCTCACACAACTGATTATCCACACAGAACCTCACACAACCGATTATCCACAGGGAACATCACACAACCGATTATCCACAGAGAACCTCACACAACCGATTATCCACAGGGAACCTCAAACAACCGATTATCCACAGGGAACCTCACACACCGATTATCCACGCGGAACCCCACAAAACCGATTATCCACACAGAAACGCACCCAACCGATTCTCTGCAGGAAACCGCAGCCAATGGATTAACCAGACGGAACTTCACACAATCGATTATACACGTGGAACCCCCAACAACTGATTTTCCACAGGGAACCTCACACAACCGATTATCCACACGGAACCTCACACAACCGATTATGAACACAGAACCTCACACAACCGGTTATGCACACGGAAACGCACGTAACTGATCCTCTACAGGGAACCGCAGCCAACGGATTATCTACACGGAAACTCACACAACCCATTATCCACAGGGAACCTGACACAACCGATTATCCACACGGAAACTCAAACAACTGAATATCCACAGGGAACCTCACACAACCGATTATCTACAGGGAACCTCACACAACCGATTATCCACGCGGAACCTCACACAACCGATTATCCACAGGGAACAGCACCCAATCGATTATCCACAGGTAAACTCACACAACCGATTATCGACAGGAAACCTCACACAGCCGATTATCCACACAGAAGCTACACAACTGAATATCCACAGGGAACCTCACACATCCGATTATCCACAGGGAACCTCACACAACCGATTATCCACATGGAAGCTCACACAACCGATTCTCCGTAGGGAATGTCACCGAACCGATTCTCCGTCGGGAATCTCACACAACCGATTATTGACGCGGAACCTCAGACATCCGATTATCCACAGGGAACCTCACACAACCGATTATCCGCACGGAAACGCACCCAACCAATTCTCTACAGGGAACCGCAGCCAATGGATTATCCAGACGGAACTTCACACAACCGATTATACACGCGGAACCACCAACAACCGATTATCCACAGGGAACAACGCGCAACCGACTATCCACAGGGAACCTCACACAACCGATTATCCACACAGAACCTCACAAAACCGATTATCCACAGGGAAACTTACACAATCGATTATCAACACAGAACCTCACACAACCGATTATCCACACGGAAACGCACCTAACCGATTCTCTACAGGGAACCGCAGCCAACGGATTATCTACACGGAAGCTCACACAACCGATTATCCACAGGGAACCTCACACAACCGATTATCCACACGGAACCTCACACAACCGATTATCCACAGGTAACCTCTCCCAACCAACTATCGACAGGGAACCTCACACAACCGATTATCCACAGGGAACCTCACACAACCGATTATCGACAGGGAATCGCACACAACCGAGCACCCACAGGGAACATCACAGAACCGATTATCCACAGAGAACCTCACACAACCGATTATCCACAGGGAACCTCAAACAACCTATTATCCACAGGGAACCTCACACAACCGATTATCCACACGGAACCCCACACAACCGATTATCCAAACAGAAACGCACCCACCCGATTCTCTACAGGGAACGGCAGCCAATGGATTATCCAGACGGAACTTCACACAATCGATTATACACGCGGAATCCCCAACAACCGATTATCCACAGGGACCCTCACACAACCGATTATCCACACAGAACCTCACACAACCGATTATCCACAGAGAACCTCACACAACTGATTATCCACAGGGAACTTGACACAACCGATTATCAACAGGGAATCTCACACAGCTGATTATTGACAGGTTACCTCACACAACCGATTATCCACACAGAACTTACACAACTGAATATCCACAGGGAACCTCACACAACCCATTATCCACGCAGAACCACACATAACCGATTATCCACAGGTAACCTCACACAACCGATTATCCACATCGAACTTCACATAACCGATTATCAACAGGGAACCTCACACAACTGATTATCGACAGGGAACATTACACTAACGATTATCCACACAGAACTTACAGAATTGAATATGCACAGGGAACCTCAGACAACCGATTATCCACACGAAACCTCACACAACCGATTGTCCATAGGGAACCTCACAAAACCGATTATCCACAGCGAAGCTGACACAACCGATTATCCACAGGGAACCTGACGCAACCGATTATCCACACGGAACGTCACACAACTGAATATCGACATGGAACCTCACACAACCGATTATCCACACGGAACCTCACACAACCGATTATCCACAGGGACCTTCACACAACCGATTATCCACACGGAACCTCACACAACCGATTATCCACAGGGAACCTCACACAACTGAATATCCACACGGAACCTCACACAACCGATTATCGACAGGGAAACTCACTGAACCGATTACAGACAGAGAACCACACATAACCGATTACATACACGGAAAATCACACATCCGATAATCCACAGGGAACCTCACACATCCGATTATTCACAGGAAACCTCACACAACCGATTCTCCGTAGGGAACATCACCCAACCGGTTATCCACAGGGAACCTCACACAAACGATTATCTACGCAGAACCTCACATAACCGATTATCAACAGGGAACATCTCCCAACCAATAATCCACAGGGATCCTCACACAACCGATTACCCAAGCGGAACCTCACACAACCGATTATCCACATGGAAACTCACACAACTGAATATCTGCAGAGAACCTCACACAACCGATTATCGACAGGGAACCTCACACAACCGATTGTACACAGGGAACCTCATACAACCGATTATCTACACGGAACCGTACACAACCGAATATCCACATGGAACAGCACCCAACCAATTATCCAGAAGGAGCCTCACACAACCGATTATTCACATGGAACCTGTCACAACTGATTATCGACAGGGAACCTCACACAACTGATTATCGACAGGGAACCGCACACAACGGATTATCCACACAGAAGCTACAAAACTGAATATCCACAGGGAACCTCACACAACCGATTATCTAGAGGGAAACTCACACAACCGAATATCCACGCGGAACTTCACACAACCGATTATCCACAGGGAACAGCACCCAATCGATTATCCACAGGTAATCTCACACAACCGATTATCGACAGGGAACCTCACACAACCGATTATCGACACGGAAACTCACACAACCGATTATCCACAGGGTACCTCACACAAGTGATTATCCACACGGAAAGGCACCCAACCGATTCTCTGCAGGGAACAGCAGCCAATGGATTATCCAGACGGAACTTCACACAACCGATTATCCACACAGAACCTACACAACTGAATATCCACAGGGAACCTCATATATCCGATTATCCACAGGGAAACTCACACAACCGATTATCCACATGGAAGCTCACACAACCGATTCTCCGTAACGAACGTCACCGAACCGATTCTCCGTCGGGAACCTCACCCAACCGATTATTGACGCGGAACCTCAGATATCCGATAATCCACAGGGAACCTCACACAACCGATTATCCACACAGAACCTCACACAACCGATAATCCACAGGGAACATCACACAACCGATTATCCACAGAGAACGTCACACAACCGATTATCCACACAGAACCTCACACAACCGATTATCCACAGGGAACATCACACAACCGATTATCAACATGGAAACTCACACAACTGAATATCTACACAGAACCTCACACAACCGATTATCGACAGGGAACCTCACACAACCGATTGTACACAGGGAACCTCATACAACCGATTATCTACACGGAACCGTACACAACCGAATATCCACATGGAACAGCACCCAACCAATTATCCAGAAGGAGCCTCACACAACCGATTATTCACATGGAACCTCTCACAACTGATTATCGACAGGGAACCTCACACAACTGATTATCTACAGGGAACCTCACATAACCGATTATCCACGCGGAACCTCACACAACCGATTATCCACGCGGAACAGCACCCAATCGATTATCCACAGGAAACCTCACACAACCGATTATCCACATGGAAGCTCACACAACTGATTCTCCGAAGGGAACGTAACCGAAACAATTCTCCGTCGGGAACCTCACACAACCGATTATTGACGCAGAACCTCAGACATCCGATTATCCACAGGGAACCTCTCCGAAACGATTATCCACAGGGACACTCACACAACTGATTATCCACACAGAACCTCACACAACCGATTATCCACAGGGAACGTCACACAACCGATTATCCACACAGAACCTCACACAACCGATTATCCAGAGGGAACCTCACACAACCGATTATCCACGCGGAACCCCACACAACCGATTATCCACACAGAAACGCACCCTACCGATTCGCTGCAGGAAACCGCAGCCAATGGATTATCCAGACGGAACTTCACACAATCGATTATACACGTGGAACCCCCAACAACTGATTATCCACAGGGAACCTCAGACGACTGTTTATCCACAGCGAACCTCACACAACCGATTATCCACACAGAACCTCACACAACCGATTATCCACAGGTTACCTCACACAAGTGATTATCCACAGGGAACTGCACACAACCGATTATCCACAGGGAACCTCACACTACCGATTATCCTCACGGAACCTCACACAACCGATTATGAACACAGAACCTCACACAACCGGTTATCCACACGGAAACGCACGTAACTGATTCTCTACAGGGAACCGCAGCCAACGGATTATCTACACGGAAACTCACACAACCCATTATCCACAGGGAACCTCACACAACCGATTATCCACACGGAAACTCACACAACCGATTATCCACAGGAAACCTCAAACAACAGATTATCGATAGGGAACCTCACACAAGCGATTATCCACACAGAACCTACAAAACTGAATATCCACAGGGAACCTCACACAACCGATTATCTACAGGGAACCTCACACAACCGATTATCCACACGGAAAGGCACCCAACCGATTCTCTACAGGGAACCGCAGCCAATGGATTATCCAGACGGAACTTCACACAACCGATTATACACGCGGAACCCCCAACAACCGATTATCCACAGGGACCCTCACACAACCGATTATCCACGTGGAACCTCACACAACCGATTATCCACATGGAAGCTCACACAACCGATTCTCCGTAGGGAATGTCACCGAACCGATTCTCCGTCGGGAATCTCACACAACCGATTATTGACGCGGAACCTCAGACATCCGATTATCCACAGGGAACCTCACACAACCGATTATCCGCACGGAAACGCACCCAACCAATTCTCTACAGGGAACCGCAGCCAATGGATTATCCAGACGGAACTTCACACAACCGATTATACACGCGGAACCACCAACAACCGATTATCCACAGGGAACAACGCGCAACCGACTATCCACAGGGAACCTCACACAACCGATTATCCACACAGAACCTCACAAAACCGATTATCCACAGGGAAACTTACACAATCGATTATCAACACAGAACCTCACACAACCGATTATCCACACGGAAACGCACCTAACCGATTCTCTACAGGGAACCGCAGCCAACGGATTATCTACACGGAAGCTCACACAACCGATTATCCACAGGGAACCTCACACAACCGATTATCCACACGGAACCTCACACAACCGATTATCCACAGGTAACCTCTCCCAACCAACTATCGACAGGGAACCTCACACAACCGATTATCCACAGGGAACCTCACACAACCGATTATCGACAGGGAATCGCACACAACCGAGCACCCACAGGGAACATCACAGAACCGATTATCCACAGAGAACCTCACACAACCGATTATCCACAGGGAACCTCAAACAACCTATTATCCACAGGGAACCTCACACAACCGATTATCCACACGGAACCCCACACAACCGATTATCCAAACAGAAACGCACCCACCCGATTCTCTACAGGGAACGGCAGCCAATGGATTATCCAGACGGAACTTCACACAATCGATTATACACGCGGAATCCCCAACAACCGATTATCCACAGGGACCCTCACACAACCGATTATCCACACAGAACCTCACACAACCGATTATCCACAGAGAACCTCACACAACTGATTATCCACAGGGAACTTGACACAACCGATTATCAACAGGGAATCTCACACAGCTGATTATTGACAGGTTACCTCACACAACCGATTATCCACACAGAACTTACACAACTGAATATCCACAGGGAACCTCACACAACCCATTATCCACGCAGAACCACACATAACCGATTATCCACAGGTAACCTCACACAACCGATTATCCACATCGAACTTCACAAAACCGATTATCAACAGGGAACCTCACACAACTGATTATCGACAGGGAACATTACACTAACGATTATCCACACAGAACTTACAGAATTGAATATGCACAGGGAACCTCAGACAACCGATTATCCACACGAAACCTCACACAACCGATTGTCCATAGGGAACCTCACAAAACCGATTATCCACAGCGAAGCTGACACATCCGATTATCCACAGGGAACCTGACGCAACCGATTATCCACACGGAACGTCACACAACTGAATATCGACATGGAACCTCACACAACCGATTATCCACACGGAACCTCACACAACCGATTATCCACAGGGACCTTCACACAACCGATTATCCACACGGAACCTCACACAACCGATTATCCACAGGGAACCTCACACAACTGAATATCCACACGGAACCTCACACAACCGATTATCGACAGGGAAACTCACTGAACCGATTACAGACAGAGAACCACACATAACCGATTACATACACGGAAAATCACACATCCGATAATCCACAGGGAACCTCACACATCCGATTATTCACAGGAAACCTCACACAACCGATTCTCCGTAGGGAACATCACCCAACCGGTTATCCACAGGGAACCTCACACAAACGATTATCTACGCAGAACCTCACATAACCGATTATCAACAGGGAACATCTCCCAACCAATAATCCACAGGGATCCTCACACAACCGATTACCCAAGCGGAACCTCACACAACCGATTATCCACATGGAAACTCACACAACTGAATATCTGCAGAGAACCTCACACAACCGATTATCGACAGGGAACCTCACACAACCGATTGTACACAGGGAACCTCATACAACCGATTATCTACACGGAACCGTACACAACCGAATATCCACATGGAACAGCACCCAACCAATTATCCAGAAGGAGCCTCACACAACCGATTATTCACATGGAACCTGTCACAACTGATTATCGACAGGGAACCTCACACAACTGATTATCGACAGGGAACCTCACACAACGGATTATCCACACAGAAGCTACAAAACTGAATATCCACAGGGAACCTCACACAACCGATTATCTAGAGGGAAACTCACACAACCGAATATCCACGCGGAACTTCACACAACCGATTATCCACAGGGAACAGCACCCAATCGATTATCCACAGGTAATCTCACACAACCGATTATCGACAGGGAACCTCACACAACCGATTATCGACACGGAAACTCACACAACCGATTATCCACAGGGTACCTCACACAAGTGATTATCCACACGGAAAGGCACCCAACCGATTCTCTACAGGGAACAGCAGCCAATGGATTATCCAGACGGAACTTCACACAACCGATTATCCACACAGAACCTACACAACTGAATATCCACAGGGAACCTCATATATCCGATTATCCACAGGGAAACTCACACAACCGATTATCCACATGGAAGCTCACACAACCGATTCTCCGTAACGAACGTCACCGAACCGATTCTCCGTCGGGAACCTCACCCAACCGATTATTGACGCGGAACCTCAGATATCCGATTATCCACAGGGAACCTCACACAACCGATTATCCACACAGAACCTCACACAACCGATAATCCACAGGGAACATCACACAACCGATTATCCACAGAGAACGTCACACAACCGATTATCCACACAGAACCTCACACAACCGATTATCCACAGGGAACATCACACAACCGATTATCAACATGGAAACTCACACAACTGAATATCTACACAGAACCTCACACAACCGATTATCGACAGGGAACCTCACACAACCGATTGTACACAGGGAACCTCATACAACCGATTACATACACGGAACCGTACACAACCGAATATCCACATGGAACAGCACCCAACCAATTATCCAGAAGGAGCCTCACACAACCGATTATTCACATGGAACCTCTCACAACTGATTATCGACAGGAAACCTCACACAACTGATTATCTACAGGGAACCTCACATAACCGATTATCCACGCGGAACCTCACACAACCGATTATCCACGCGGAACAGCACCCAATCGATTATCCACAGGAAACCTCACACAACCGATTATCCACATGGAAGCTCACACAACTGATACTCCGAAGGGAACGTAACCGAAACAATTCTCCGTCGGGAACCTCACACAACCGATTATTGACGCAGAACCTCAGACATCCGATTATCCACAGGGAACCTCTCCGAAACGATTATCCACAGGGACACTCACACAACTGATTATCCACACAGAACCTCACACAACCGATTATCCACAGGGAACGTCACACAACCGATTATCCACACAGAACCTCACACAACCGATTATCCAGAGGGAAACTCACACAACCGATTATCCACGCGGAACCCCACACAACCGATTATCCACACAGAAACGCACCCTACCGATTCGCTGCAGGAAACCGCAGCCAATGGATTATCCAGACGGAACTTCACACAATCGATTATACACGTGGAACCCCCAACAACTGATTATCCACAGGGAACCTCAGACGACTGTTTATCCACAGCGAACCTCACACAACCGATTATCCACACAGAACCTCACACAACCGATTATCCACAGGTTACCTCACACAAGTGATTATCCACAGGGAACTGCACACAACCGATTATCCACAGGGAACCTCACACTACCGATTATCCTCACGGAACCTCACACAACCGATTATGAACACAGAACCTCACACAACCGGTTATCCACACGGAAACGCACGTAACTGATTCTCTACAGGGAACCGCAGCCAACGGATTATCTACACGGAAACTCACACAACCCATTATCCACAGGGAACCTCACACAACCGATTATCCACACGGAAAGTCACACAACCGATTATCCACAGGAAACCTCAAACAACAGATTATCGATAGGGAACCTCACACAAGCGATTATCCACACAGAACCTACAAAACTGAATATCCACAGGGAACCTCACACAACCGATTATCTACAGGGAACCTCACACAACCGATTATCCACACGGAAAGGCACCCAACCGATTCTCTACAGGGAACCGCAGCCAATGGATTATCCAGACGGAACTTCACACAACCGATTATACACGCGGAACCCCCAACAACCGATTATCCACAGGGACCCTCACACAACCGATTATCCACGTGGAACCTCACACAACCGATTATCCACATGGCACCTCACACAATCTATTATCCATGCAGAACCTCACACAACCGATTATTGACGCGGAACCTCAGACATCCGATTATCCACAGGGAACCTCTCCCAAACGATTATCCACAGGGAGCCTCACACAACCGATTATCCACAGGGAACCTCACACAACCGATTATCGACACAGAACCTCACACAACCGATTATCCACACGGAAACTCACACAACCGATTATCCACAGGGTACCTCACACAAGTGATTATCCACAGGGAACTGCACACAACCGATTATCCACAGGGAACCTCACACAACCGATTATCGACACAGAACCTCACACAACCGATTATCCACAGGGAACCTCACACAACCGATTATCGACACAGAACCTCACACAACCGATTATCCACAGGGAACCTCACACAACCGATTATCCACACGGAAAGGCACCCAACCGATTCTCTACAGGGAACCGCAGCCAATGGATTATCCAGACGGAACTTCACACAACCGATTATACACGCGGAACCCCCAACAACCGATTATCCACAGGGAACAACGCGCAACCGACTATCCACAGGGAACCTCACACAACCGATTATCCACACAGAACCTCACACAACTGATTATCCACAGGGTACCTCACACAATCGATTATACACGCGGAACCCCCAACAACCGATTATCCAGAGGGAACCTCAGACAACCGTTTATCCAGAGCGAACCTCACACAACCGATTATCCACACGGAACCTCACACAACTGATTATCCACAGGGTACCTCACACAACCGAATATCCACAGGGAACCTCACACAACCGATTATCGACACAGAACCTCACACAACCGATTATCCACAGGGAACCTCACACAACCGATTATCCACACAGAACCTCACACAACCGATTATCCACAAGGAACCTCACAAAACCGATTATCTACACGGAACCTCACACAACCGATTATCCACAGGGAACCTCACACAACCGATTATCCACACGGAACCTCACACAACCGATTATCCACAGGGAACCTCACACAACCGATTATTCGCGCGGAACACCACACAACTGAATATCCACACAGAATCTCACACAACCGATTATCGACAGGGAACCTCACACAACCGATTATCCTCCGGGAACAGCACTCAATCGATTATCCAAAGGGAACCTCACACAACCGATTATCCACATGGAAACTCACACAACTGAATATCTACACAGAACCTCAGAGAACCGATTATCGACAGGGAAACTCACACAACCGATTATCCACTCGGAACCTCACACAATCGATTATCCACGCGGAACCTACAAAACTGAATATCCACAGGGAACCTCACACAACCAATTATCGACAGGGAACCTCACACAACCAATTATCCACGCGGAACCTCACACAACCGATTATCCACAGGGCACCTCACACAATCGATTATCCATGCAGAACCTCACACAACCGATTATCCACAGGGAACAGCACCCAATCGATTATCCACAGATAACCTGACACAACCGTTTATCCACAGCGAACCTCACACAACCGATTATCCACACGGAAACTCACACAACCGATTATCCACAGGGTACCTCACACAAGTGATTATCCACAGGGAACTGCACACAACCGATTGTACACAGGGAACCACATACAACCGATTATCTACACGGAACCGCACACAACTGAATATCCACAGGGAACAGCACCCAACCATTTATCCAGAAGGAGCCTCACACAACCGATTATTCACATGGAACCTCACACAATCGATTATCGACAGGGAACCTCACACAACTGATTATCGACAGGGAACCTCACACAACCGTTTATCCACACAGAACCTACAAAACTGAATATCCACAGGGAACCTCACACAACCGATTATCCACATGGAAGCTCACACAACCGATTCTCCGTAGGGAACGTCACCGAACCGATTCTCCGTCGGGAACCTCACACAATCGATTATTGACGCGGAACCTCAGACATCCGATTATCCACAGGGAACCTCTCCCAAACGATTATCCACAGGGAGCCTCACACAACCGATTATCCACAGGGAACCTCAAACAACAGATTATCGATAGGGAACCTCACACAAGCGATTATCCACACAGAACCTACAAAACTGAATATCCACAGGGAACCTCACACAACCGATTATCGACAGGGAACCTCACACAACTGATTATCGACAGGGAACCTCACACAACCGATTATCCACACAGAACCTACAAAACTGAATATCCACAGGGAACCTCACACCACCGATTATCTACAGGGAACCTCACACACCCGATTATCCACAGGGAACCTCACACATCCGATTATCCACAGGGAACCTCACACAACCGATTATCCACATGGTAGCTAACACAACCGATTCTCCGTAGGGAACGTCACCGAACCGATGCTCCGTCGGGAACCTCACACAACCAATTATTGACGCGGAACCTCAGACATCCGATTATCCACAGGGAACCTCTCCCAAACGATTATCCACAGGGAGCCTCACACAACCGATTATCCACACAGAACCTCACACAACCGATTATCCACAGGGAACGTCACACAACCGATTATCCACAGAGAACCTCACACAACCGATTATCCACAGGGAACCTCAAACAACCTATTATCCACAGGGAACCTCACACAACCGATTATCCACGCGGAATCCAACACAACCGATTATCCACACAGAAACGCACCCACCTGATTCTCTACAGGGAACCGCAGCCAATGGATTATCCAGATGGAACTTCACACAACCGATTATCCACAGGGAACCTCACACAACCGATTATCGACACAGAACCTCACACAACCGATTATCCACACGGAAACTCACACAACCGATTATCCACAGGGTACCTCACACAAGTGATTATCCACAGGGAACTGCACACAACCGATTATCCACAGGGAACCTCACACAACCGATTATCGACACAGAACTTCACACAACCGATTATCCACAGGGAACCTCACACAACCGATTATCGACACAGAACCTCACACAACCGATTATCCACAGGGAACCTCACACAACCGATTATCCACACGGAAAGGCACCCAACCGATTCTCTACAGGGAACCGCAGCCAATGGATTATCCAGACGGAACTTCACACAACCGATTATACACGCGGAACCCCCAACAGCCGATTATCCACAGGGAACAACGCGCAACCGACTATCCACAGGGAACCTCACACAACCGATTATCCACACAGAACCTCACACAACCGATTATCCACAGGGTACCTCACACAATCGATTATACACGCGGAACCCCCAACAACCGATTATCCACATGGAAACTCACACAACTGAATATCTACACAGAACCTCAGAGAACCGATTATCGACAGGGAACCTCATACAACCGATTATCCACTCGGAACCTCACACAATCGATTATCCACGCGGAACCTACACAACTGAATATCCACAGGGAACCTCATATATCCGATTATCCACAGGGAACCTCACACAACCGATTATCCACATGGAAGCTCACACAACCGATTCTCCGCGGGGAACGTCACCGAACCGATTCTCCGATGGGAACGTTACCCAACCGATTATTGACGCGGAACCTCAGATATCCGATTATCCACAGGGAACCTCTCCCAAACGATTATCCACAGGGAACCTCACACAACCGATTATCCACAGAGAACCTCACACAACCGATTATCCACAGGGAACCTCAAGCAGCCTATTATCCACAGGGAACCTCACACAACCGATTATCCACAGGGAACATCACACAACCGATTATCCACAGGGAACCTCACACAACCGATTATCCACGCGGAATCCAACACAACCGATTATCCACACAGAAACGCACCCACCTGATTCTCTACAGGGAACCGCAGCCAATGGATTATCCAGATGGAACTTCACACAACCGATTATCCACAGGGAACCTCACACAACCGATTATCGACACAGAACCTCACACAACCGATTATCCACACGGAAACTCACACAACCGATTATCCACAGGGTACCTCACACAAGTGATTATCCACAGGGAACTGCACACAACCGATTATCCACAGGGAACCTCACACAACCGATTATCGACACAGAACCTCACACAACCGATTATCCACAGGGAACCTCACACAACCGATTATCCACACGGAAAGGCACCCAACCGATTCTCTACAGGGAACCGCAGCCAATGGATTATCCAGACGGAACTTCACACAACCGATTATACACGCGGAACCCCCAACAACCGATTATCCACAGGGAACAACGCGCAACCGACTATCCACAGGGAACCTCACACAACCGATTATCCACACAGAACCTCACACAACTGATTATCCACAGGGTACCTCACACAATCGATTATACACGCGGAACCCCCAACAACCGATTATCCAGAGGGAACCTCAGACAACCGTTTATCCAGAGCGAACCTCACACAACCGATTATCCACACGGAACCTCACACAACTGATTATCCACAGGGTACCTCACACAACCGAATATCCACAGGGAACCTCACACAACCGATTATCGACACAGAACCTCACACAACCGATTATCCACAGGGAACCTCACACAACCGATTATCCACACAGAACCTCACACAACCGATTATCCACAAGGAACCTCACACAACCGATTATCTACACGGAACCTCACACAACCGATTATCCACAGGGAACCTCACACAACCGATTATCCACACGGAACCTCACACAACCGATTATCCACAGGGAACCTCACACAACCGATTATTCGCGCGGAACACCACACAACTGAATATCCACACAGAATCTCACACAACCGATTATCGACAGGGAACCTCACACAACCGATTATCCTCAGGGAACAGCACTCAATCGATTATCCAAAGGGAACCTCACACAACCGATTATCCACATGGAAACTCACACAACTGAATATCTACACAGAACCTCAGAGAACCGATTATCGACAGGGAAACTCACACAACCGATTATCCACTCGGAACCTCACACAATCGATTATCCACGCGGAACCTACAAAACTGAATATCCACAGGGAACCTCACACAACCAATTATCGACAGGGAACCTCACACAACCAATTATCCACGCGGAACCTCACACAACCGATTATCCACAGGGCACCTCACACAATCGATTATCCATGCAGAACCTCACACAACCGATTATCCACAGGGAACAGCACCCAATCGATTATCCACAGGTAACCTGACACAACCGTTTATCCACAGCGAACCTCACACAACCGATTATCCACACGGAAACTCACACAACCGATTATCCACAGGGTACCTCACACAAGTGATTATCCACAGGGAACTGCACACAACCGATTGTACACAGGGAACCACATACAAACGATTATCTACACGGAACCGCACACAACTGAATATCCACAGGGAACAGCACCCAACCATTTATCCAGAAGGAGCCTCACACAACCGATTATTCACATGGAACCTCACACAATCGATTATCGACAGGGAACCTCACACAACTGATTATCGACAGGGAACCTCACACAACCGTTTATCCACACAGAACCTACAAAACTGAATATCCACAGGGAACCTCACACAACCGATTATCCACATGGAAGCTCACACAACCGATTCTCCGTAGGGAACGTCACCGAACCGATTCTCCGTCGGGAACCTCACACAATCGATTATTGACGCGGAACCTCAGACATCCGATTATCCACAGGGAACCTCTCCGAAACGATTATCCACAGGGAGCCTCACACAACCGATTATCCACACAGAACCTCACACAACCGATTATCCACATGGAAACTCACACAACTGAATATCTACACAGAACCTCAGAGAACCGATTATCGACAGGGAACGTCACACAACCGATTATCCACTCGGAACCTCACACAATTGATTATCCACGCGGAACCTACAAAACTGAATATCCACAGGGAACCTCACACAACCGATTATCGACAGGGAACCTCACACAACCGATTATCCACGCGGAACCTCACACAACCGATTATCCACAGGGCACCTCACACAATCGAGTATCCATGCAGAACCTCACACAACCGATTATCCACAGGGAACAGCACCCAATCGATTATCCACAGGTAACCTGACACAACCGTTTATCCACAGCGAACCTCACACAACCGATTATCCACACGGAAACTCACACAACCGATTATCCACAGGGTACCTCACACAAGTGATTATCCACAGGGAACTGCACACAACCGATTGTACACAGGGAACCACATACAACCGATTATCTACACGGAACCGCACACAACTGAATATCCACAGGGAACAGCACCCAACCAATTATCCAGAAGGAGCCTCACACAACCGATTATTCACATGGAACCTCACACAACCGATTATCGACAGGGAACCTCACACAACTGATTATCGACAGGGAACCTCACACAACCGATTATCCACACAGAACCTACAAAACTGAATATCCACAGGGAACCTCACACCACCGATTATCTACAGGGAACCTCACACAACCGATTATCCACACGGAAACTCACACAACCGATTATCCACAGGGTACCTCACACAAGTGATTATCCACAGGGAACTGCACACAACCGATTGTACACAGGGAACCACATACAACCGATTATCTACACGGAACCGCACACAACTGAATATCCACAGGGAACAGCACCCAACCATTTATCCAGAAGGAGCCTCACACAACCGATTATCCACAGGGAACCTCACACAACCGATTATCCACATGGAAGCTCACACAACCGATTCTCTGTAGGGAACGTCACCGAACCGATTCTCCGTCGGGAACCTCACACAATCGATTATTGACGCGGAACCTCAGACATCCGATTATCCACAGGGAACCTCTCCCAAACGATTATCCACAGGGCGCCTCACACAACCGATTATCCACACTGAACCTCACACAACCGATTATCCACAGGGAACATCACACAACCGATTATCCACAGAGAACCTCACACAACCGATTATCCACAGGGAACCTCAAACAACCTATTATCCACAGGGAACCTCACACAAACGATTATCCACGCGGAATCCCACACAACCGATTATCCACACAGAAACGCACCCACCTGATTCTCTACAGGGAACCGCAGCCAATGGATTATCCAGACGGAACTTCACACAACCGATTATCCAAAGGGAACCTCACACAACCGATTATCGACACAGAACCTCACACAACCCATTATCCACACGGAAACTCACACAACCGATTATCCACAGGGTACCTCACACAAGTGATTATCCACAGGGAACTGCACACAACCGATTATCCACAGGGAACCTCACACAACCGATTATCGACACAGAACCTCACACATCCGATTATCCACAGGGAACCTCACACAACCGATTATCCACACCGAAAGGCACCCAACCGATTCTCTACAGGGAACCGCAGCCAATGAATTATTCAGACGGAACTTCACACAACCGATTATACAAGCGGAACACCCAACAACCGATTATCCACAGGGAACAACGCGCAACCGACTACCCACAGGGAACCTCACACAACCGATTATCCACACAGAACCTCACACAACCGATTATCCACACGGTACCTCACACAATCGATTATACACGCGGAACCCCCAACAACCGATTATCCAGAGGGAACCTCAGACAACCGTTTATCCACAGCGAACCTCACAGAACCGATTATCCACACGGAACCTCACACAACCGATTATCCACAGGGTACCTCACACAAGTGGTTATCCACAGGGAACTGCACACAACCGATTATCCACAGGGAATCTCACACAACCGATTATCGACACAGAACCTCACACAACCGATTATCCACAGGGAACCTCACACAACCAATTATCCACACGGAACCTCACACAACCGATTATCCACAAGGAACCTCACACAACCGATTATCCACAGGGAACCTCACACAACCGATTATTCGCGCGGAACACCACACAACTGAATATCCACACAGAATCTCACACAACCGATTATCGACAGGGAACCTCACACAACCGATTATCCACATGGAAACTCACACAACTGAATATCTACACAGAACCTCAGAGAACCGATTATCGACAGGGAACCTCATACAACCGATTATCCACTCGGAACCTCACACAATCGATTATCCACGCGGAACCTACACAACTGAATATCCAGAGGGAACCTCATATATCCGATTATCCACAGGGAACCTCACACAACCGATTATCCACATGGAAGCTCACACAACCGATTCTCCGCAGGGAACGTCACCGAACCGATTCTCCGACGGGAACCTCACCCAACCGATTATTGACGCGGAACCTCAGATATCCGATTATCCACAGGGAACCTCTCCCAAACGATTATCCACAGGGAACCTCACACAACCGATTATCCACAGGGAACATCACACAACCGATTATCCACAGCGAACCTCACAGAACCGATTATCCACACGGAACCTCACACAACCGATTATCCACAGGGTACCTCACACAAGTGGTTATCCACAGGGAACTGCACACAACCGATTATCCACAGGGAATCTCACACAACCGATTATCGACACAGAACCTCACACAACCGATTATCCACAGGGAACCTCACACAACCAATTATCCACACGGAACCTCACACAACCGATTATCCACAAGGAACCTCACACAACCGATTATCCACAGGGAACCTCACACAACCGATTATTCGCGCGGAACACCACACAACTGAATATCCACACAGAATCTCACACAACCGATTATCGACAGGGAACCTCACACAACCGATTATCCACATGGAAACTCACACAACTGAATATCTACACAGAACCTCAGAGAACCGATTATCGACAGGGAACCTCATACAACCGATTATCCACTCGGAACCTCACACAATCGATTATCCACGCGGAACCTACACAACTGAATATCCAGAGGGAACCTCATATATCCGATTATCCACAGGGAACCTCACACAACCGATTATCCACATGGAAGCTCACACAACCGATTCTCCGCAGGGAACGTCACCGAACCGATTCTCCGACGGGAACCTCACCCAACCGATTATTGACGCGGAACCTCAGATATCCGATTATCCACAGGGAACCTCTCCCAAACGATTATCCACAGGGAACCTCACACAACCGATTATCCACAGGAAACCTCACACAACCGATTATCCACATGGAAGCTCACACAACCGATTCTCCGAAGGGAACGTAACCGAAGCAATTCTCCGTCGGGAACCTCACACAACCGATTATTGACGCAGAACCTCAGACATCCGATTATCCACAGGGAACCTCACACAACTGATTATCCACACAGAACCTCACACAACCGATTATCCACAGGGAACCTCACACAACCGATTATCCACACAGAACCTCACACAACCGATTATCCACAGGGAACCTCACACAACCGATTATCCACGCGGAACCCCACACAACCGATTATCCACACAGAAACGCACCCTACCGATTCGCTGTAGGAAACCGCAGCCAATGGATTATCCAGACGGAACTTCACACAATCGATTATACACGTGGAACCCCCAACAACTGATTATCCACAGGGAACCTCAGACGACTGTTTATCCACAGCGAACCTCACACAACCGATTATCCACACAGAACCTCACACAACCGATTATCCACAGGTTACCTCACACAAGTGATTATCCACAGGGAACTGCACACAACCGATTATCCACAGGGAACCTCACACTACCGATTATCCACACGGAACCTCACACAACCGATTATGAACACAGAACCTCACACAACCGGTTATCCACACGGAAACGCACGTAACTGATTCTCTACAGGGAACCACAGCCAACGGATTATCTACACGGAAACTCACACAACCCATTATCCACAGGGAACCTCACACAACCGATTATCCACACGGAAACTCACACAACCGATTATCCACAGGGAACCTCAAACAACAGATTATCGATAGGGAACCTCACACAAGCGATTATCCACACAGAACCTACAAAACTGAATATCCACAGGGAACCTCACACAACCGATTATCGACAGGGAACCTCACACAACTGATTATCGACAGGGAACCTCACACAACCGATTATCCACACAGAACCTACAAAACTGAATATCCACAGGGAACCTCACACCACCGATTATCTACAGGGAACCTCACACACCCGATTATCCACAGGGAACCTCACACATCCGATTATCCACAGGGAACCTCACACAACCGATTATCCACATGGTAGCTCACACAACCGATTCTCCGTAGGGAACGTCACCGAACCGATGCTCCGTCGGGAACCTCACACAACCAATTATTGACGCGGAACCTCAGACATCCGATTATCCACAGGGAACCTCTCCCAAACGATTATCCACAGGGACCCTCACACAACCGATTATCCACACAGAACCTCACACAACCGATTATCCACAGGGAACGTCACACAACCGATTATCCACAGAGAACCTCACACAACCGATTATCCACAGGGAACCTCAAACAACCTATTATCCACGGGGAACCTCACACAACCGATTATCCACGCGGAATCCAACACAACCGATTATCCACACAGAAACGCACCCACCTGATTCTCTACAGGGAACCGCAGCCAATGGATTATCCAGATGGAACTTCACACAACCGATTATCCACAGGGAACCTCACACAACCGATTATCGACACAGAACCTCACACAACCGATTATCCACACGGAAACTCACACAACCGATTATCCACAGGGTACCTCACACAAGTGATTATCCACAGGGAACTGCACACAACCGATTATCCACAGGGAACCTCACACAACCGATTCTCGACACAGAACTTCACACAACCGATTATCCACAGGGAACCTCACACAACCCATTATCGACACAGAACCTCACACAACCGATTATCCACAGGGAACCTCACACAACCGATTATCCACACGGAAAGGCACCCAACCGATTCTCTACAGGGAACCGCAGCCAATGGATTATCCAGACGGAACTTCACACAACCGATTATACACGCGGAACCCCCAACAGCCGATTATCCACAGGGAACAACGCGCAACCGACTATCCACAGGGAACCTTACACAACCGATTATCCACACAGAACCTCACACAACCGATTATCCACAGGGTACCTCACACAATCGATTATACACGCGGAACCCCCAACAACCGATTATCCACATAGAAACTCACACAACTGAATATCTACACAGAACCTCAGAGAACCGATTATCGACAGGGAACCTCATACAACCGATTATCCACTCGGAACCTCACACAATCGATTATCCACGCGGAACCTACACAACTGAATATCCACAGGGAACCTCATATATCCGATTATCCACAGGGAACCTCACACAACCGATTATCCACATGGAAGCTCACACAACCGATTCTCCGCGGGGAACGTCACCGAACCGATTCTCCGATGGGAACGTTACCCAACCGATTATTGACGCGGAACCTCAGATATCCGATTATCCACAGGGAACCTCTCCCAAACGATTATCCACAGGGAACCTCACACAACCGATTATCCACAGAGAACCTCACACAACCGATTATCCACAGGGAACCTCAAGCAGCCTATTATCCACAGGAAACCTCACACAACCGATTATCCACAGGGAACATCACACAACCGATTATCCACAGAGAACCTCACACAACCGATTATCCACGCGGAACTCCACACAACCGATTATCCACACAGAAACGCACCCACCCGATTCTCTACAGAGAACCGCAGCCAATGGATTATCCAGACGGAACTTCACACAATCGATTATACACGCGGAACCCCCAACAACCGATTATCCACAGGGTACCTCACACAAGTGATTATCCACAGGGAACTGCACACAACTGATTATCCACAGGGAACCTCACACAACCGATTATCGACACAGAACCTCACACAACCGATTATCCACAGGGAACCTCACACAACTGATTATCGACAGGGAACCTCACACAACCGTTTATCCACACAGAACCTACAAAACTGAATATCCACAGGGAACCTCACACAACCGATTATCCACATGGAAGCTCACACAACCGATTCTCCGTGGGGAACGTCACCGAACCGATTCTCCGTCGGGAACCTCACACAATCGATTATTGACGCGGAACCTCAGACATCCGATTATCCACAGGGAACTTCTCCGAAACGATTATCCACAGGGAGCCTCACACAACCGATTATCCACACAGAACCTCACACAACCGATTATCCACATGGAAACTCACACAACTGAATATCTACACAGAACCTCAGAGAACCGATTATCGACAGGGAACGTCACACAACCGATTATCCACTCGGAACCTCACACAATCGATTATCCACGCGGAACCTACAAAACTGAATATCCACAGGGAACCTCACACAACCGATTATCGACAGGGAACCTCACACAACCGATTATCCACGCGGAACCTCACACAACCGATTATCCACAGGGCACCTCACACAATCGAGTATCCATGCAGAACCTCACACAACCGATTATCCACAGGGAACAGCACCCAATCGATTATCCACAGGTAACCTGACACAACCGTTTATCCACAGCGAACCTCACACAACCGATTATCCACACGGAAACTCACACAACCGATTATCCACAGGGTACCTCACACAAGTGATTATCCACAGGGAACTGCACACAACCGATTGTACACAGGGAACCACATACAACCGATTATCTACACGGAACCGCACACAACTGAATATCCACAGGGAACAGCACCCAACCAATTATCCAGAAGGAGCCTCACACAACCGATTATTCACATGGAACCTCACACAACCGATTATCGACAGGGAACCTCACACAACTGATTATCGACAGGGAACCTCACACAACCGATTATCCACACAGAACCTACAAAACTGAATATCCACAGGGAACCTCACACCACCGATTATCTACAGGGAACCTCACACAACCGATTATCCACATGGAACCTCACACAACTGAATATCCACAGGGAACCTCACACAACCGATTATCCACAGGGAACCTCACACAACCGATTATCCACATGGAAGCTCACACAACCGATTCTCCGTAGGGAACGTCACCGAACCGATTCTCCGTCGGAAACCTCACACAATCGATTATTGACGCGGAACCTCAGACATCCGATTATCCACAGGGAACCTCTCCCAAACGATTATCCACAGGGAGCCTCACACAACCGATTATCCACACTGAACCTCACACAACCGATTATCCACAGGGAACATCACACAACCGATTATCCACAGAGAACCTCACACAACCGATTATCCACAGGGAACCTCAAACAACCTATTATCCACAGGGAACCTCACACAACCGATTATCCACGCGGAATCCCACACAACCGATTATCCACACAGAAACGCACCCACCTGATTCTCTACAGGGAACCGCAGCCAATGGATTATCCAGACGGAACTTCACACAACCGATTATCCAAAGGGAACCTCACACAACCGATTATCGACACAGAACCTCACACAACCCATTATCCACACGGAAACTCACACAACCGATTATCCACAGGGTACCTCACACAAGTGATTATCCACAGGGAACTGCACACAACCGATTATCCACAGGGAACCTCACACAACCGATTATCCACAGGGAACCTCACACAACCGATTATCGACACAGAACCTCACACATCCGATTATCCACAGGGAACCTCACACAACCGATTATCCACACCGAAAGGCACCCAACCGATTCTCTACAGGGAACCGCAGCCAATGAATTATTCAGACGGAACTTCACACAACCGATTATACAAGCGGAACACCCAATAACCGATTATCCACAGGGAACAACGCGCAACCGACTATCCACAGGGAACCTCACACAACCGATTATCCACACAGAACCTCACACAACCGATTATCCACACGGTACCTCACACAATCGATTATACACGCGGAACCCCCAACAACCGATTATCCAGAGGGAACCTCAGACAACCGTTTATCCACAGCGAACCTCACAGAACCGATTATCCACACGGAACCTCACACAACCGATTATCCACAGGGTATCTCACACAAGTGGTTATCCACAGGGAACTGCACACAACCGATTATCCACAGGGAATCTCACACAACCGATTATCGACACAGAACCTCACACAACCGATTATCCACAGGGAACCTCACACAACCAATTATCCACACGGAACCTCACACAACCGATTATCCACAAGGAACCTCACACAACCGATTATCCACAGGGAACCTCACACAACCGATTATTCGCGCGGAACACCACACAACTGAATATCCACACAGAATCTCACACAACCGATTATCGACAGGGAACCTCACACAACCGATTATCCACATGGAAACTCACACAACTGAATATCTACACAGAACCTCAGAGAACCGATTATCGACAGGGAACCTCATACAACCGATTATCCACTCGGAACCTCACACAATCGATTATCCACGCGGAACCTACACAACTGAATATCCAGAGGGAACCTCATATATCCGATTATCCACAGGGAACCTCACACAACCGATTATCCACATGGAAGCTCACACAACCGATTCTCCGCAGGGAACGTCACCGAACCGATTCTCCGACGGGAACCTCACCCAACCGATTATTGACGCGGAACCTCAGATATCCGATTATCCACAGGGAACCTCTCCCAAACGATTATCCACAGGGAACCTCACACAACCGATTATCCACAGAGAACCTCACACAACCGATTATCCACAGGGAACAGCACCCAATCGATTATCCACAGGAAACCTCACACAACCGATTATCCACATGGAAGTTCACACAACCGATTCTCCGAAGGGAACGTAACCGAAGCAATTCTCCGTTGGGAACCTCACACAACCGATTATTGACGCAGAACCTCAGACATCCGATTATCCACAGGGAACCTCACACAACTGATTATCCACACAGAACCTCACACAACCGATTATCCACAGGGAACCTCACACAACCGATTATCCACACAGAACCTCACACAACCGATTATCCACAGGGAACCTCACACAACCGATTATCCACGCGGAACCCCACACAACCGATTATCCACACAGAAACGCACCCTACCGATTCGCTGTAGGAAACCGCAGCCAATGGATTATCCAGACGGAACTTCACACAATCGATTATACACGTGGAACCCCCAACAACTGATTATCCACAGGGAACCTCAGACGACTGTTTATCCACAGCGAACCTCACACAACCGATTATCCACACAGAACCTCACACAACCGATTATCCACAGGTTACCTCACACAAGTGATTATCCACAGGGAACTGCACACAACCGATTATCCACAGGGAACCTCACACTACCGATTATCCACACGGAACCTCACACAACCGATTATGAACACAGAACCTCACACAACCGGTTATCCACACGGAAACGCACGTAACTGATTCTCTACAGGGAACCACAGCCAACGGATTATCTACACGGAAACTCACACAACCCATTATCCACAGGGAACCTCACACAACCGATTATCCACACGGAAACTCACACAACCGATTATCCACAGGGAACCTCAAACAACAGATTATCGATAGGGAACCTCACACAAGCGATTATCCACACAGAACCTACAAAACTGAATATCCACAGGGAACCTCACACAACCGATTATCGACAGGGAACCTCACACAACTGATTATCGACAGGGAACCTCACACAACCGATTATCCACACAGAACCTACAAAACTGAATATCCACAGGGAACCTCACACCACCGATTATCTACAGGGAACCTCACACACCCGATTATCTACAGGGAACCTCACACATCCGATTATCCACAGGGAACCTCACACAACCGATTATCCACATGGAAGCTCACACAACCGATTCTCCGTAGGGAACGTCACCGAACCGATGCTCCGTCGGGAACCTCACACAACCAATTATTGACGCGGAACCTCAGACATCCGATTACCCACAGGGAACCTCTCCCAAACGATTATCCACAGGGAGCCTCACACAACCGATTATCCACAGGGAACCTCAAACAACAGATTATCGATAGGGAACCTCACACAAGCGATTATCCACACAGAACCTACAAAACTGAATATCCACAGGGAACCTCACACAACCGATTATCGACAGGGAACCTCACACAACTGATTATCGACAGGGAACCTCACACAACCGATTATCCACACAGAACCTACAAAACTGAATATCCACAGGGAACCTCACACCACCGATTATCTACAGGGAACCTCACACACCCGATTATCCACAGGGAACCTCACACATCCGATTATCCACAGGGAACCTCACACAACCGATTATCCACATGGTAGCTCACACAACCGATTCTCCGTAGGGAACGTCACCGAACCGATGCTCCGTCGGGATCCTCACACAACCAATTATTGACGCGGAACCTCAGACATCCGATTATCCACAGGGAACCTCTCCCAAACGATTATCCACAGGGAGCCTCACACAACCGATTATCCACACAGAACCTCACACAACCGATTATCCACAGGGAACGTCACACAACCGATTATCCACAGAGAACCTCACACAACCGATTATCCACAGGGAACCTCAAACAACCTATTATCCACAGGGAACCTCACACAACCGATTATCCACGCGGAATCCAACACAACCGATTATCCACACAGAAACGCACCCACCTGATTCTCTACAGGGAACCGCAGCCAATGGATTATCCAGATGGAACTTCACACAACCGATTATCCACAGGGAACCTCACACAACCGATTATCGACACAGAACCTCACACAACCGATTATCCACACGGAAACTCACACAACCGATTATCCACAGGGTACCTCACACAAGTGATTATCCACAGGGAACTGCACACAACCGATTATCCACAGGGAACCTCACACAACCGATTATCGACACAGAACTTCACACAACCGATTATCCACAGGGAACCTCACACAACCGATTATCGACACAGAACCTCACACAACCGATTATCCACAGGGAACCTCACACAACCGATTATCCACACGGAAAGGCACCCAACCGATTCTCTACAGGGAACCGCAGCCAATGGATTATCCAGACGGAACTTCACACAACCGATTATACACGCGGAACCCCCAACAGCCGATTATCCACAGGGAACAACGCGCAACCGACTATCCACAGGGAACCTCACACAACCGATTATCCACACAGAACCTCACACAACCGATTATCCACAGGGTACCTCACACAATCGATTATACACGCGGAACTCCCAACAACCGATTATCCACATGGAAACTCACACAACTGAATATCTACACAGAACCTCAGAGAACCGATTATCGACAGGGAACCTCATACAACCGATTATCCACTCGGAACCTCACACAATCGATTATCCACGCGGAACCTACACAACTGAATATCCACAGGGAACCTCATATATCCGATTATCCACAGGGAACCTCACACAACCGATTATCCACATGGAAGCTCACACAACCGATTCTCCGCGGGGAACGTCACCGAACCGATTCTCCGATGGGAACGTTACCCAACCGATTATTGACGCGGAACCTCAGATATCCGATTATCCACAGGGAACCTCTCCCAAACGATTATCCACAGGGAACCTCACACAACCGATTATCCACAGAGAACCTCACACAACCGATTATCCACAGGGAACCTCAAGCAGCCTATTATCCACAGGGAACCTCACACAACCGATTATCCACAGGGAACATCACACAACCGATTATCCACAGAGAACCTCACACAAGCGATTATCCACGCGGAACTCCACACAACCGATTATCCACACAGAAACGCACCCACCCGATTCTCTACAGAGAACCGCAGCCAATGGATTATCCAGACGGAACTTCACACAATCGATTATACACGCGGAACCCCCAACAACCGATTATCCACAGGGTACCTCACACAAGTGATTATCCACAGGGAACTGCACACAACTGATTATCCACAGGGAACCTCACACAACCGATTATCGACACAGAACCTCACACAACCGATTATCCACAGGGAACCTCACACAACTGATTATCGACAGGGAACCTCACACAACCGTTTATCCACACAGAACCTACAAAACTGAATATCCACAGGGAACCTCACACAACCGATTATCCACATGGAAGCTCACACAACCGATTCTCCGTAGGGAACGTCACCGAACCGATTCTCCGTCGGGAACCTCACACAATCGATTATTGACGCGGAACCTCAGACATCCGATTATCCACAGGGAACTTCTCCGAAACGATTATCCACAGGGAGCCTCACACAACCGATTATCCACACAGAACCTCACACAACCGATTATCCACATGGAAACTCACACAACTGAATATCTACACAGAACCTCAGAGAACCGATTATCGACAGGGAACGTCACACAACCGATTATCCACTCGGAACCTCACACAATCGATTATCCACGCGGAACCTACAAAACTGAATATCCACAGGGAACCTCACACAACCGATTATCGACAGGGAACCTCACACAACCGATTATCCACGCGGAACCTCACACAACCGATTATCCACAGGGCACCTCACACAATCGAGTATCCATGCAGAACCTCACACAACCGATTATCCACAGGGAACAGCACCCAATCGATTATCCACAGGTAACCTGACACAACCGTTTATCCACAGCGAACCTCACACAACCGATTATCCACACGGAAACTCACACAACCGATTATCCACAGGGTACCTCACACAAGTGATTATCCACAGGGAACTGCACACAACCGATTGTACACAGGGAACCACATACAACTGATTATCTACACGGAACCGCACACAACTGAATATCCACAGGGAACAGCACCCAACCAATTATCCAGAAGGAGCCTCACACAACCGATTATTCACATGGAACCTCACACAACCGATTATCGACAGGGAACCTCACACAACTGATTATCGACAGGGAACCTCACACAACCGATTATCCACACAGAACCTACAAAACTGAATATCCACAGGGAACCTCACACAACCGATTATCCACAGGGAACCTCACACAACCGATTATCCACATGGAAGCTCACACAACCGATTCTCCGTAGGGAACGTCACCGAACCGATTCTCCGTCGGGAACCTCACACAATCGATTATTGACGCGGAACCTCAGACATCCGATTATCCACAGGGAACCTCTCCCAAACGATTATCCACAGGGAGCCTCACACAACCGATTATCCACACTGAACCTCACACAACCGATTATCCACAGGGAACATCACACAACCGATTATCCACAGAGAACCTCACACAACCGATTATCCACAGGGAACCTCAAACAACCTATTATCCACAGGGAACCTCACACAACCGATTATCCACGCGGAATCCCACACAACCGATTATCCACACAGAAACGCACCCACCTGATTCTCTACAGGGAACCGCAGCCAATGGATTATCCAGACGGAACTTCACACAACCGATTATCCAAAGGGAACCTCACACAACCGATTATCGACACAGAACCTCACACAACCCATTATCCACACGGACACTCACACAACCGATTATCCACAGGGTACCTCACACAAGTGATTATCCACAGGGAACTGCACACAACCGATTATCCACAGGGAACCTCACACAACCGATTATCCACAGGGAACCTCACACAACCGATTATCGACACAGAACCTCACACATCCGATTATCCACAGGGAACCTCACACAACCGATTATCCACACCGAAAGGCACCCAACCGATTCTCTACAGGGAACCGCAGCCAATGAATTATTCAGACGGAACTTCACACAACCGATTATACAAGCGGAACACCCAACAACCGATTATCCACAGGGAACAACGCGCAACCGACTATCCACAGGGAACCTCACACAACCGATTATCCACACAGAACCTCACACAACCGATTATCCACACGGTACCTCACACAATCGATTATACACGCGGAACCCCCAACAACCGATTATCCAGAGGGAACCTCAGACAACCGTTTATCCACAGCGAACCTCACAGAACCGATTATCCACACGGAACCTCACACAACCGATTATCCACAGGGTATCTCACACAGGTGGTTATCCACAGGGAACTGCACACAACCGATTATCCACAGGGAATCTCACACAACCGATTATCGACACAGAACCTCACACAACCGATTATCCACAGGGAACCTCACACAACCAATTATCCACACGGAACCTCACACAACCGATTATCCACAAGGAACCTCACACAACCGATTATCCACAGGGAACCTCACACAACCGATTATTCGCGCGGAACACCACACAACTGAATATCCACACAGAATCTCACACAACCGATTATCGACAGGGAACCTCACACAACCGATTATCCACATGGAAACTCACACAACTGAATATCTACACAGAACCTCAGAGAACCGATTATCGACAGGGAACCTCATACAACCGATTATCCACTCGGAACCTCACACAATCGATTATCCACGCGGAACCTACACAACTGAATATCCAGAGGGAACCTCATATATCCGATTATCCACAGGGAACCTCACACAACCGATTATCCACATGGAAGCTCACACAACCGATTCTCCGCAGGAAACGTCACCGAACCGATTCTCCGACGGGAACCTCACCCAACCGATTATTGACGCCGAACCTCAGATATCCGATTATCCACAGGGAACCTCTCCCAAACGATTATCCACAGGGAACCTCACACAACCGATTATCCACAGAGAACCTCACACAACCGATTATCCACAGGGAACAGCACCCAATCGATTATCCACAGGAAACCTCACACAACCGATTATCCACATGGAAGCTCACACAACCGATTCTCCGAAGGGAACGTAACCGAAGCAATTCTCCGTCGGGAACCTCACACAACCGATTATTGACGCAGAACCTCAGACATCCGATTATCCACAGGGAACCTCACACAACTGATTATCCACACAGAACCTCACACAACCGATTATCCACAGGGAACCTCACACAACCGATTATCCACACAGAACCTCACACAACCGATTATCCACAGGGAACCTCACACAACCGATTATCCACGCGGAACCCCACACAACCGATTATCCACACAGAAACGCACCCTACCGATTCGCTGTAGGAAACCGCAGCCAATGGATTATCCAGACGGAACTTCACACAATCGATTATACACGTGGAACCCCCAACAACTGATTATCCACAGGGATACTCAGACGACTGTTTATCCACAGCGAACCTCACACAACCGATTATCCACACAGAACCTCACACAACCGATTATCCACAGGTTACCTCACACAAGTGATTATCCACAGGGAACTGCACACAACCGATTATCCACAGGGAACCTCACACTACCGATTATCCACACGGAACCTCACACAACCGATTATGAACACAGAACCTCACACAACCGGTTATCCACACGGAAACGCACGTAACTGATTCTCTACAGGGAACCACAGCCAACGGATTATCTACACGGAAACTCACACAACCCATTATCCACAGGGAACCTCACACAACCGATTATCCACACGGAAACTCACACAACCGATTATCCACAGGGAACCTCAAACAACAGATTATCGATAGGGAACCTCACACAAGCGATTATCCACACAGAACCTACAAAACTGAATATCCACAGGGAACCTCACACAACCGATTATCGACAGGGAACCTCACACAACTGATTATCGACAGGGAACCTCACACAACCGATTATCCACACAGAACCTACAAAACTGAATATCCACAGGGAACCTCACACCACCGATTATCTACAGGGAACCTCACACACCCGATTATCCACAGGGAACCTCACACATCCGATTATCCACAGGGAACCTCACACAACCGATTATCCACATGGAAGCTCACACAACCGATTCTCCGTAGGGAACGTCACCGAACCGATGCTCCGTCGGGAACCTCACACAACCAATTATTGACGCGGAACCTCAGACATCCGATTATCCACAGGGAACCTCTCCCAAACGATTATCCACAGGGAGCCTCACACAACCGATTATCCACAGGGAACCTCAAACAACAGATTATCGATAGGGAACCTCACACAAGCGATTATCCACACAGAACCTACAAAACTGAATATCCACAGGGAACCTCACACAACCGATTATCGACAGGGAACCTCACACAACTGATTATCGACAGGGAACCTCACACAACCGATTATCCACACAGAACCTACAAAACTGAATATCCACAGGGAACCTCACACCACCGATTATCTACAGGGAACCTCACACACCCGATTATCCACAGGGAACCTCACACATCCGATTATCCACAGGGAACCTCACACAACCGATTATCCACATGGTAGCTCACACAACCGATTCTCCGTAGGGAACGTCACCGAACCGATGCTCCGTCGGGAACCTCACACAACCAATTATTGACGCGGAACCTCAGACATCCGATTATCCACAGGGAACCTCTCCCAAACGATTATCCACAGGGAGCCTCACACAACCGATTATCCACACAGAACCTCACACAACCGATTATCCACAGGGAACGTCACACAACCGATTATCCACAGAGAACCTCACACAACCGATTATCCACAGGGAACCTCAAACAACCTATTATCCACAGAGAACCTCACACAACCGATTATCCACGCGGAATCCAACACAACCGATTATCCACACAGAAACGCACCCACCTGATTCTCTACAGGGAACCGCAGCCAATGGATTATCCAGATGGAACTTCACACAACCGATTATCCACAGGGAACCTCACACAACCGATTATCGACACAGAACCTCACACAACCGATTATCCACACGGAAACTCACACAACCGATTATCCACAGGGTACCTCACACAAGTGATTATCCACAGGGAACTGCACACAACCGATTATCCACAGGGAACCTCACACAACCGATTATCGACACAGAACTTCACACAACCGATTATCCACAGGGAACCTCACACAACCGATTATCGACACAGAACCTCACACAACCGATTATCCACAGGGAACCTCACACAACCGATTATCCACACGGAAAGGCACCCAACCGATTCTCTACAGGGAACCGCAGCCAATGGATTATCCAGATGGAACTTCACACAACCGATTATACACGCGGAACCCCCAACAGCCGATTATCCACAGGGAACAACGCGCAACCGACTATCCACAGGGAACCTCACACAACCGATTATCCACACAGAACCTCACACAACCGATTATCCACAGGGTACCTCACACAATCGATTATACACGCGGAACCCCCAACAACCGATTATCCACATGGAAACTCACACAACTGAATATCTACACAGAACCTCAGAGAACCGATTATCGACAGGGAACCTCATACAACCGATTATCCACTCGGAACCTCACACAATCGATTATCCACGCGGAACCTACACAACTGAATATCCACAGGGAACCTCATATATCCGATTATCCACAGGGAACCTCACACAACCGATTATCCACATGGAAGCTCACACAACCGATTCTCCGCGGGGAACGTCACCGAACCGATTCTCCGATGGGAACGTTACCCAACCGATTATTGACGCGGAACCTCAGATATCCGATTATCCACAGGGAACCTCTCCCAAACGATTATCCACAGGGAACCTCACACAACCGATTATCCACAGAGAACCTCACACAACCGATTATCCACAGGGAACCTCAAGCAGCCTATTATCCACAGGGAACCTCACACAACCGATTATCCACAGGGAACATCACACAACCGATTATCCACAGAGAACCTCACACAACCGATTATCCACGCGGAACTCCACACAACCGATTATCCACACAGAAACGCACCCACCCGATTCTCTACAGAGAACCGCAGCCAATGGATTATCCAGACGGAACTTCAAACAATCGATTATACACGCGGAACCCCCAACAACCGATTATCCACAGGGTACCTCACACAAGTGATTATCCACAGGGAACTGCACACAACTGATTATCCACAGGGAACCTCACACAACCGATTATCGACACAGAACCTCACACAACCGATTATCCACAGGGAACCTCACACAACCGATTATCCACACGGAAAGGCACCCAACAGATTCTCTACAGGGAACCGCAGCTAATGGATTATCCAGACGGAACTTCACACAACCGATTATACACGCGGAACCCCCAACAACCGATTATCCACAGGGAACAACGGGCAACCGACTATCCACTGGGAACCTCACACAACCGATTATCCACATGGAACCTCACACAACCGATTATCCACAGAGAACCTCACACAACCGATTATCCACGCGGAACCCCACACAACCGATTATTCGCGCGGAACCCCACACAACTGAATATCCACACAGAATCTCACACAACCGATTATCCACACGGAAAGGCACCCAACCGATTCTCTACAGGGAACCGCAGCCAATGGATTATCCAGACGGAACTTCACACAACCGATTATACACGCGGAACCCCCAACAATCGATTATCCACAGGGAACAACGGGAAACCGACTATCCACAGGGAACCACACACAACCGATTATCCACATGGAACCTCACACAACCGATTATCCACAGAGAACCTCACACAACCGATTATCCACAGGGAATCTCAAACAACCGATTATCCACAGGGAACCTCACACAACCGATTATCCACAGGAAACCTCACACAACCGATTATCCACATGGAAGCTCACACAACCGATTCTCCGAAGGGAACGTCACCGAAACAATTCTGCGGCGGGAACCTCACACAACCGATTATTGACGCAGAACTTCAGACATCCGATTATCCACAGGGAACCTCTCCGAAACGATTATCCACAGGGTCACTCACACAACTGATTATCCACACAGAACCTCACACAACCGATTATCCACAGGAAACCTCACACAACCGATTATCCACGCGGAACCCCACACAACCGATTATCCACACAGAAACACACGCACCCGATTCTCTACAGGGAACCGCAGCCAATGGATTATCCAGACGGAACTTCACACAATCGATTATACACGCGGAACCCCCAACAACCGATTATCCACAGGGAACCTCAGACAACCGTTTATCCACAGCGAACCTCACACAACCGATTATGCACACGGAACCACACGCAACCGATTATCCACAGGGTACCTCACACAAGTGATTATCCACAGGGAACTGCACACAACCTATTATCCACAGGGAACCTCACACAACCGATTATCGACACAGCACCTCACACAACCGATTATCCACAGGGAACCTCACAAAACCGATTATCCACACGGAAAGGCACCCAACCGATTCTCTACAGGGTACCGCAGCCAATGGATTATCCAGACGGAACTTCACACAACCGATTATACACGCGGAACCCCCAACAACCGATTATCCACAGGGAACAACGGGCAACCGACTATCCACAGGGAACCTGACACAACCGATTATCCACACAGAACCTCACACAACCGGTTATCCACAGGGAACATCACACAACCGATTATCCGCAGGGAACCCCACACAACCGATTATCAACATGGAAACTCACACAACTGAATATCTACACAGAACCTCACACAACCGATTATCGACAGGGAAACTCACACAACCGATTGTACACAGGGAACCTCACACAACAGATTATCTACAGGGAACCTCACATAACCGATTATCCACGCGGAACCTCACACAACCGATTATCCACAGGGAACAGCACCCAATCGATTATCCACAGGTAATCTCACACAACCGATTATCGACTGGGAACCTCACACAACCGATTATCGACAGGGAACCTCACACAACCGATTATCCACACAGAACCTACACAACTGAATATCCACAGGGAACCTCACAAATCCGATTATCCACAGGAAACCTCACACAACCGATTATCCACATGGAAGCTCACACAACCGATTCTCCGAAGGGAACGTCACCGAAACAATTCTCCGTCGGGAACCTCACACAACCGATTATTGACGCAGAACCTCAGACATCCGATTATCCACAGGGAACCTCTCCGAAACGATTATCCACAGGGACACTCACACAACTGATTATCCACACAGAACCTCACACAACCGATTATCCACAGGGAACCTCACACAACCGATTATCCACGCGGAACCCCACACAACCGATTATCCACACAGAAACGCACCCACCCGATTCTCTACAGGAAACCGCAGCCAATGGATTATCCAGACGGAACTTCACACAATCGATTATACACGTGGAACCCCCAACAACCGATTATCCACAGGGGTCCTCAGACGACTGTTTATCCACAGCAAACCTCACACAACCGATTATCCACACAGAACCTCACACAACCGATTATCCACAGGGTACCTCGCACAAGTGATTATCCACAGGGAACTGCAAACAACCGATTATCCACAGGGAACCTCACACTACCGATTATCCACACGGAACCTCACACAACTGATTATGAACACAGAACCTCACACAACCGGTTATCCACACGGAAACGCACGTAACTAATTCTCTACAGGGAACCGCAGCCAACGGATTATCTACACGGAAACTCACACAACCCATTATCCACAGGGAACCTCACACAACCGATTATCCACGCGTAACATCACACAACCGATTATCCACAGGGAACCTCACACAACCGATTATCCACACAGAACCTCACACAACCGATTATCCACAGGGGATCTCACACAATCGATTATCCACAGGGAACCTCACACAACCGATTATCCACATGGAAGCTCACACAACCGATTCTCCGTAGGGAACGTCACCGAACCGATTCTCCGTCGGGAACCTCACACAATCGATTATTGACGCGGAACCTCAGACATCCGATTATCCACAGGGAACCTCTCCCAAACGATTATCCACAGGGAGCCTCACACAACCGATTATCCACACTGAACCTCACACAACCGATTATCCACAGGGAACATCACACAACCGATTATCCACAGAGAACCTCACACAACCGATTATCCACAGGGAACCTCAAACAACCTATTATCCACAGGGAACCTCACACAACCGATTATCCACGCGGAATCCCACACAACCGATTATCCACACAGAAACGCACCCACCTGATTCTCTACAGGGAACCGCAGCCAATGGATTATCCAGACGGAACTTCACACAACCGATTATCCAAAGGGAACCTCACACAACCGATTATCGACACAGAACCTCACACAACCCATTATCCACACGGACACTCACACAACCGATTATCCACAGGGTACCTCACACAAGTGATTATCCACAGGGAACTGCACACAACCGATTATCCACAGGGAACCTCACACAACCGATTATCCACAGGGAACCTCACACAACCGATTATCGACACAGAACCTCACACATCCGTTTATCCACAGGGAACCTCACACAACCGATTATCCACACCGAAAGGCACCCAACCGATTCTCTACAGGGAACCGCAGCCAATGAATTATTCAGACGGAACTTCACACAACCGATTATACAAGCGGAACACCCAACAACCGATTATCCACAGGGAACAACGCGCAACCGACTATCCACAGGGAACCTCACACAACCGATTATCCACACAGAACCTCACACAACCGATTATCCACACGGTACCTCACACAATCGATTATACACGCGGAACCCCCAACAACCGATTATCCAGAGGGAACCTCAGACAACCGTTTATCCACAGCGAACCTCACAGAACCGATTATCCACACGGAACCTCACACAACCGATTATCCACAGGGTATCTCACACAGGTGGTTATCCACAGGGAACTGCACACAACCGATTATCCACAGGGAATCTCACACAACCGATTATCGACACAGAACCTCACACAACCGATTATCCACAGGGAACCTCACACAACCAATTATCCACACGGAACCTCACACAACCGATTATCCACAAGGAACCTCACACAACCGATTATCCACAGGGAACCTCACACAACCGATTATTCGCGCGGAACACCACACAACTGAATATCCACACAGAATCTCACACAACCGATTATCGACAGGGAACCTCACACAACCGATTATCCACATGGAAACTCACACAACTGAATATCTACACAGAACCTCAGAGAACCGATTATCGACAGGGAACCTCATACAACCGATTATCCACTCGGAACCTCACACAATCGATTATCCACGCGGAACCTACACAACTGAATATCCAGAGGGAACCTCATATATCCGATTATCCACAGGGAACCTCACACAACCGATTATCCACATGGAAGCTCACACAACCGATTCTCCGCAGGGAACGTCACCGAACCGATTCTCCGACGGGAACCTCACCCAACCGATTATTGACGCGGAACCTCAGATATCCGATTATCCACAGGGAACCTCTCCCAAACGATTATCCACAGGGAACCTCACACAACCGAAATTATCCACAGAGAACCTCACACAACCGATTATCCACAGGGAACAGCACCCAATCGATTATCCACAGGAAACCTCACACAACCGATTATCCACATGGAAGCTCACACAACCGATTCTCCGAAGGGAACGTAACCGAAGCAATTCTCCGTCGGGAACCTCACACAACCGATTATTGACGCAGAACCTCAGACATCCGATTATCCACAGGGAACCTCACACAACTGATTATCCACACAGAACCTCACACAACCGATTATCCACAGGGAACCTCACACAACCGATTATCCACACAGAACCTCACACAACCGATTATCCACAGGGAACCTCACACAACCGATTATCCACGCGGAACCCCACACAACCGATTATCCACACAGAAACGCACCCTACCGATTCGCTGTAGGAAACCGCAGCCAATGGATTATCCAGACGGAACTTCACACAATCGATTATACACGTGGAACCCCCAACAACTGATTATCCACAGGGATACTCAGACGACTGTTTATCCACAGCGAACCTCACACAACCGATTATCCACACAGAACCTCACACAACCGATTATCCACAGGTTACCTCACACAAGTGATTATCCACAGGGAACTGCACACAACCGATTATCCACAGGGAACCTCACACTACCGATTATCCACACGGAACCTCACACAACCGATTATGAACACAGAACCTCACACAACCGGTTATCCACACGGAAACGCACGTAACTGATTCTCTACAGGCAACCACAGCCAACGGATTATCTACACGGAAACTCACACAACCCATTATCCACAGGGAACCTCACACAACCGATTATCCACACGGAAACTCACACAACCGATTATCCACAGGGAACCTCAAACAACAGATTATCGATAGGGAACCTCACACAAGCGATTATCCACACAGAACCTACAAAACTGAATATCCACAGGGAACCTCACACAACCGATTATCGACAGGGAACCTCACACAACTGATTATCGACAGGGAACCTCACACAACCGATTATCCACACAGAACCTACAAAACTGAATATCCACAGGGAACCTCACACCACCGATTATCTACAGGGAACCTCACACACCCGATTATCTACAGGGAACCTCACACATCCGATTATCCACAGGGAACCTCACACAACCGATTATCCACATGGAAGCTCACACAACCGATTCTCCGTAGGGAACGTCACCGAACCGATGCTCCGTCGGGAACCTCACACAACCAATTATTGACGCGGAACCTCAGACATCCGATTATCCACAGGGAACCTCTCCCAAACGATTATCCACAGGGAGCCTCACACAACCGATTATCCACAGGGAACCTCAAACAACAGATTATCGATAGGGAACCTCACACAAGCGATTATCCACACAGAACCTACAAAACTGAATATCCACAGGGAACCTCACACAACCGATTATCGACAGGGAACCTCACACAACTGATTATCGACAGGGAACCTCACACAACCGATTATCCACACAGAACCTACAAAACTGAATATCCACAGGGAACCTCACACCACCGATTATCTACAGGGAACCTCACACACCCGATTATCCACAGGGAACCTCACACATCCGATTATCCACAGGGAACCTCACACAACCGATTATCCACATGGTAGCTCACACAACCGATTCTCCGTAGGGAACGTCACCGAACCGATGCTCCGTCGGGAACCTCACACAACCAATTATTGACGCGGAACCTCAGACATCCGATTATCCACAGGGAACCTCTCCCAAACGATTATCCACAGGGAGCCTCACACAACCGATTATCCACACAGAACCTCACACAACCGATTATCCACAGGGAACGTCACACAACCGATTATCCACAGAGAACCTCACACAACCGATTATCCACAGGGAACCTCAAACAACCTATTATCCACAGAGAACCTCACACAACCGATTATCCACGCGGAATCCAACACAACCGATTATCCACACAGAAACGCACCCACCTGATTCTCTACAGGGAACCGCAGCCAATGGATTATCCAGATGGAACTTCACACAACCGATTATCCACAGGGAACCTCACACAACCGATTATCGACACAGAACCTCACACAACCGATTATCCACACGGAAACTCACACAACCGATTATCCACAGGGTACCTCACACAAGTGATTATCCACAGGGAACTGCACACAACCGATTATCCACAGGGAACCTCACACAACCGATTATCGACACAGAACTTCACACAACCGATTATCCACAGGGAACCTCACACAACCGATTATCGACACAGAACCTCACACAACCGATTATCCACAGGGAACCTCACACAACCGATTATCCACACGGAAAGGCACCCAACCGATTCTCTACAGGGAACCGCAGCCAATGGATTATCCAGATGGAACTTCACACAACCGATTATACACGCGGAACCCCCAACAGCCGATTATCCACAGGGAACAACGCGCAACCGACTATCCACAGGGAACCTCACACAACCGATTATCCACACAGAACCTCACACAACCGATTATCCACAGGGTACCTCACACAATCGATTATACACGCGGACCCCCCAACAACCGATTATCCACATGGAAACTCACACAACTGAATATCTACACGGAACCTCAGAGAACCGATTATCGACAGGGAACCTCATACAACCGATTATCCACTCGGAACCTCACACAATCGATTATCCACGCGGAACCTACACAACTGAATATCCACAGGGAACCTCATATATCCGATTATCCACAGGGAACCTCACACAACCGATTATCCACATGGAAGCTCACACAACCGATTCTCCGCGGGGAACGTCACCGAACCGATTCTCCGATGGAACGTTACCCAACCGATTATTGACGCGGAACCTCAGATATCCGATTATCCACAGGGAACCTCTCCCAAACGATTATCCACAGGGAACCTCACACAACCGATTATCCACAGAGAACCTCACACAACCGATTATCCACAGGGAACCTCAAGCAGCCTATTATCCACAGGGAACCTCACACAACCGATTATCCACAGGGAACATCACACAACCGATTATCCACAGAGAACCTCACACAACCGATTATCCACGCGGAACTCCACACAACCGATTATCCACACAGAAACGCACCCACCCGATTCTCTACAGAGAACCGCAGCCAATGGATTATCCAGACGGAACTTCAAACAATCGATTATACACGCGGAACCCCCAACAACCGATTATCCACAGGGTACCTCACACAAGTGATTATCCACAGGGAACTGCACACAACTGATTATCCACAGGGAACCTCACACAACCGATTATCGACACAGAACCTCACACAACCGATTATCCACAGGGAACCTCACACAACCGATTATCCACACGGAAAGGCACCCAACAGATTCTCTACAGGGAACCGCAGCTAATGGATTATCCAGACGGAACTTCACACAACCGATTATACACGCGGAACCCCCAACAACCGATTATCCACAGGGAACAACGGGCAACCGACTATCCACTGGGAACCTCACACAACCGATTATCCACATGGAACCTCACACAACCGATTATCCACAGAGAACCTCACACAACCGATTATCCACGCGGAACCCCACACAACCGATTATTCGCGCGGAACCCCACACAACTGAATATCCACACAGAATCTCACACAACCGATTATCCACACGGAAAGGCACCCAACCGATTCTCTACAGGGAACCGCAGCCAATGGATTATCCAGACGGAACTTCACACAACCGATTATACACGCGGAACCCCCAACAATCGATTATCCACAGGGAACAACGGGAAACCGACTATCCACAGGGAACCACACACAACCGATTATCCACATGGAACCTCACACAACCGATTATCCACAGAGAACCTCACACAACCGATTATCCACAGGGAATCTCAAACAACCGATTATCCACAGGGAACCTCACACAACCGATTATCCACAGGAAACCTCACACAACCGATTATCCACATGGAAGCTCACACAACCGATTCTCCGAAGGGAACGTCACCGAAACAATTCTGCGGCGGGAACCTCACACAACCGATTATTGACGCAGAACTTCAGACATCCGATTATCCACAGGGAACCTCTCCGAAACGATTATCCACAGGGTCACTCACACAACTGATTATCCACACAGAACCTCACACAACCGATTATCCACAGGAAACCTCACACAACCGATTATCCACGCGGAACCCCACACAACCG
Source organism: Mobula birostris (assembly GCF_030028105.1). Classification (NCBI taxonomy): domain Eukaryota; kingdom Metazoa; phylum Chordata; class Chondrichthyes; order Myliobatiformes; family Myliobatidae; genus Mobula; species Mobula birostris. Next base: position 112,130,643 of record NC_092377.1, read on the forward strand.
ATTATCCACACAGAAACACACGCACCCGATTCTCTACAGGGAACCGCAGCCAATGGATTATCCAGACGGAACTTCA